>NC_090646.1:289316137-289636137 GCF_040937935.1 Hyperolius riggenbachi | reverse complement strand
AAGTGACCGGGGTTCAAATTCACTAAAGGGGTGGAGCCAAAAACAGCCAGATTGCTTTTCTGGATAAACTGCTTCCATTAGCACAATTTTGATGCCAGTAACCCAAGCTCACAAACTTGGACATTGAGTAGTGACTGTGTGTCAAGGTTACAAAAAGTGGGTGGAGTCAAAAACAGATTTTTCTGGGAAATTGTAAACTGCAGCTCTTCTTCACTGTTAATGGCAGGGTTCTGAAACTTTGCACAGCTGGTTACCAAGTGACTGGGATTAATCAATACATTGGGTCACTGGGGTTCAAATTCAGAAAAGGAGACAGAGCTACAGTCAATCAGATTTGTTTAATTTCATGGGAAAATACAAATTATTGATGCCAAAGACCCCAAACTTGGTCACTGAGTAGTGACTGTGTGTTCAGGTTACAAAAAGTGGGCGGAGCCAAAAACAAATTTCACTGGGAAAATGTAAACTGCAGCCCTTCTTACACTGTTTATGGCAGGGTTCCCAAACTTTGCCCAGATGGTCACTGCGTGACTGAGAGTAATATTCAGGGAAGTGGGTGGAGCCTATAATAGCCAATCAAAATTGTCCTGTTGATTTTCAAGGGGAATATTTAAATTGCTGCCATTTTTACACTTTTAATAGCAGATGCCTAAAACCTGCTACAGTTGGTCATTGGGTGACTAGGGTTTAAATACTGGAGGAGGGGCGGAGCCACATACAGCCTGATTTGTTTAATTTCTATGGGAATATACAAATTATTGATGCCAAGGACCCAAAGCTCACAAACTTGGACATTGAGTGTTTGTGCGTTAGGGTTAGAAAAGGTGGACAGAGCCAACACCAGTCAAATACATACACGGGCAACGGCGGGTCTTCAGTGGGTGGAGACAAATACAAATTTCAGTGGAAAAATGTAAACTGCAGCCATTCTTACACTGTTAATGGCAGGGTTCTTAAACTTTGCACAGTTGGTGACTGGGATTAATATTCAGAAAATTGGGTGGAGACCACAAAAGTGAATTAAACTTCACCTATTGCTTTTCAAGGGGAATATTTAATTGCTACCATTCTTGCACTGTTAATGGCACAGGCCTGAAACCTGGTACAGTTGGTCATTGGGTGACTGGGGTCCAAATTCAGTAAAGGGGGTGGAGCCACAAACAGCCAATCAGATTTTTTCATTTCGATGCAAATTATTGATGCTAAAGATGGCAAAGCTCACAAACTTGGTCATTGAGTAATTGTGTGTTAGAAAAAGTGGGCGGAGTCAACACCAGCCAAGTACATACCCGGGTAACGCCGGGCAATCAGCTAGTATGTAAATAAAGAATAAATAAAGCCATTATAAGTAATAATGAACTGTGCATGCACAGAAAGCTCCTAGCCACAGGAGAGCAATCAAGGAGGTGCATCGCCGGGTGAGTGCATGCGCAGCGGTGCGCAACTTGACTAAAAGTCTTGGACTTTACCAGGCCACACAGCGGATCAATGAAGAGGACAGGGAGGTCAGTGAGGGACCTACAAGACTAAGGGGGCTGGAACAAGCCCCAGGTAAGTAAGAGAACACTATTTAGGTATCCTTTAACTACTTGAGGGCCACGGTCTTAAACACCCCTAGTGACCAGGCCATTTTTTACTAATAGGGCCACTGCAGGTTTTAGGCCCGGTTCACATTAGCTGTTGTTTGCCAAACGGACCGGATGACCTGACCGGATCCGGACCGGATCCGGGTCGGAACCGTACGGTTCTGATCCGGATCCGATCCGGATCCGGTCAGGTTGCATCAGGTGGTAATCAGGATGCGATCCGGATCCGTTTGGCAAAGTTAACGTAAAAAAAAAAAAAAATGTTGGGGTCTGGGAGGTCAGCAGAAGGGGGACCTGTGGAATCAGGCCCTCTGCTGTTTAGCACTCACCTCCACCTCCGACATGCTGCCAACATCCTGCCAACACCTCCAGCTCGTGCTGCTCCACTCCAAAATGCTTGCCCATGTGTCCCCAGCCAATATCGTCGCAAAAATCCGCATAGGAAGTGGGGTAGAACATCCGGATTTCTCAGCCAGTGTGTTGTGCGGCCTCCGGTTCCCATTTGTTTGTATTGGCCGGATGGTGCAGTCCGGCTCCGCCCCGGATACGGCTGCCGGAGGGGCCGGATGAAAAAATAGCGCATGTTGGAACGGAGGCCGGAGTCCGGATCCGGCCCGGATCCGGTCCGGCTCCGGTTCTGCAGAACGGACCCATGTGAACGGACGCATAGGCTTTAATTGCTATGCCGTGCGTCCGTTCCGTCCGTTCTGCAGGCGGTGCGGCTCCGGCACGGCGATTCCGGAGGGCCACCGCAAGTGTGAACCGGGCCTAAGGCCTCGCTGCAGAGCCGTTCAACTCGGCACACAAGTCATTCCGATACACCCCCCCCCCTTTCTACCCACCAACAGAGCTTTCTGTTGGTGGGCTGTGATGGCTCCCAGGATGTTTTTTAAAATAAATATTTTTTTCTTTTTACACTCCTCCCTCTGCTAGCCTATGACAGCGGATCGCTCCTGTCTCAGCGGAGGCTGATCAGTGGGGATGCGCGCATTGGCCCGCGTGATCCCCTGCTATCTCCACCCCTAGGACTTCACGCTAGTTGGCATGGAGTGGTCCTGGGACTGCTGCCACGTTCACGCCAATCGGCATGGAGTGGTCGGCAAGCAGTTAAAGAGGAACTGTAGTGTAAAATGCAGCAAATTATTCAGGATAACTAGGAGACGGATTCCAAGCCATCGGAAACCGCGCTGCTGGCCACAGCGCGTCATCCCCCACTGCAGAGGCAAGCGGCTGGCAGTCCGTTGAGAAGCGATTTTATCACTCATGTTTGTGAGTATAACTTTTAATTGTTAATAAAATCTCCTCCACATTTAATGCACTATGGCGCGCTTCATCTTCTTTTAGTACTTCTGCCAATCATCCTCTTTTGGAGCGCTGCAGAGTGCTGAATGTGTAAAGGAGAGCCATCTTTTGAGTGTGCAGCATTAACTTGGAGCGCAGGATATCTTCGTGCTTGCTTGTGAAAATTATTCAGGATACCCACTTTTACTGTAATTTTCCATCAAAAGCACTTCCTGTATCTGTATATTGGTATTTATCCCTCCCTCTGGTGATGCGTATAACCTAAGCTACTTATCAATGTGGAATTCTCTTTCCAGAGCACTCTGGGAGACCAGGCAATAATTTTCACTGGCTTTGCAGAACTGCACTTGAGAGGACTAAAGATGTTGTCACCTGTGATATATTTTACAATGTGAAGCAGGGTGAGGAAAGATTTTACAATGGGCAAACACTGACTAAGGCCCCGCTCACACTTGCGTTTTGGCATGCAAACGGACCGGATCCGATCCGGATCCGGTCCGTTTGCATCAGGAATGTATCAGGCTGCCATCCGGATCCATGTGGTAAAAACAGCGAAATTACTAATAAAATTGTTGGGGTCAGCAGAAGGTGCACCTGGTGCACCTGTAGAATCAGGTCCTCCGCTGTTTAGGCCTCACCTCCACCTCCGACATACTGCCAAACAGCTCCAGCACCTTAGACACTGCTGCTCCACTGCTGCCCATGTGTCCCTATCCGAAATGGCCGCTAGAATACGCATAGGAAGTGGGGTAGAATGTCAGGTGTTTGTAGCCAGTGTGTTCTGTGCTTTCCGTTCCCCATAGGTTTCTATTTCCGGATGGTGCAGTCAGTCTCCGGTCCGGGTGTGTGGGCCGGATGATCCGGACCCGAAAAATAGCGCATATTGGAAAAGTGTCCGGAGTCCGGATCCGATCCGGCTCCGTTCTGTACGCAACGTACGCATGTGAACGTCCGCATAGACTTTGCATTGTTATGCGGAACGTACATTCCATTTGTACAGTATACGGTCCGGATCCGATCAGGCGGATCCGGACAGGGAACGCTAATGTGAACCAGGCCTAAATAATTTATAAATGAAGATTGTAAAAAAAATAAGCAACTGTATTAATTACATTATTTTCACTACAGTTTCTCTTTAAACGTTGTAGTTGGTTGGTTTCGGTTTGCAAAAAATAACTAATGTAAACATCCTCCAAACACCTAACTGTAAGGGTCCTTACACTGCTGTATATTCTCCTACTTTGAATCTGTATGTGCCAAATCCATTCCCTGGCACAACCCAGTCGTGCTTGGCAAATAAAAATGTTTCTGATTCTGGGGGTTTCTGAGGGCTCTTTCACACTAGAGCCCTTTTCCTGCATTTTAACGCAAAGTCTAAACTTTGGCTGGAGTAAGTATGATTGCCGCTATGCTGACACCCGGGGGGAGCGCAAACACAAGCGGGGGGCACATGAGCGGGGAGGGGACCCGAGGCAAAATGGCCAGTGAGGATAGAATGGGGTAGCGCGGACCACACGGGGGAGCCGGGGAGTGATACGGGCGGCAACACTGATACATGCCGCCACACTAATTACACAGGCAAGGGGGAACGGACCACACAGGGATCTGGGGACCACACTGTGGTACCTAAAGGCATGGGGGGCACCAGAGGGCTCATGGGGGGCACCTAAGGACCACACTGAGGACACCTAAGGGCACATGGGGGAAACTTGGGGGCCACATCACTGGGAACACAGAAGGGCACATGGGGGAGACTTCAGGACCACACTAGGAACATCTAAGGGCAAATGGGGACACTGAGGGCACATGGGGGACACTTGGGGGGCCACACTAGAAACACCTAAGGGCACATGGGGGACACTTGAGCACCACACTGGGAACACCTAAGGGCACATGGGGACACTGAGGGCACTTGGGGGCCACACTGAGAACACCTAAGGGCACATGCGGGACACTTGACGACCACACTGACACCTAAGGGCGCATGGGGGACACTGGGGCACTTGCGGGCCACACTGGGAACACCTAAGGGCACATGGGGGACACTTGAGGACCACACTGAGGACACCTAAGGGCACATGGGGACACTGAAAGCACATGGGGACACCTGAGGAAAAATGGGGAACACACTGGGGACACCTGAGGGCACATGGGGGACTCCTGAGGACATTAACTGGGTTGGAACACCTACAAGACGCTCCTGGAATATAGATGCACCAGGATTAGTATATATATATATATATTTTTTTTTTTCCTGGTTTTTGCCCTCAAACCTGGGTGTGTCTTATATTGCGGAGCGTATTATATGGCGAAAAATACGGTATTTGCCAACTGGTATAATTAGAGTAGGGACCCTTTCTATAGAGTAAACCTCAACGCTGGTGAAACGGTCCAGTAAAGAATGCTGTTGCATGCAATACATTTTAGAAGCTAATATCCTTTATTTCTGCAAGCGAATACAATTTGTACCCTAATTGTTTTTTTTTGAAAGAAGGACAAATGAGGAAGAAAGAGGGACAGAGGGATTGGGTTCCCAAAGAGGGACTGTCCATACCTCCCAAATTTTATGAGATAAGAAAGAGGGACACTTTAAGACACACCCTTGCCATGCCCCCACCACACCCTTTACCATGCATATCGCTAAGAATTCAGACTCAAAACATGTAGTTCTGGCATTCAATCCACAATGGTCTTCTCTATCATTAGTAGTTTTTCTTCATTTTAACATTTGAAAATGAGAAATATAGCAATTTAATTGATGGGAATGAAGTTTATAGTCTGTTACAGTATATCAGAGACGACACATACTTACCGTTTTATACATACCTGGCGTATGGGGCATGAGGAAGCTCCAGCTATGTATAAAATGGTAAGTATACATCGTCTGTGGTTTCCATTAACCTCCCTGGTGGGGTGGAAAAAAAAAGCCATGAGCGGTAATCCCAATCCTGACTTGGGGTAGCCCCCAGGAGGTATATGCAGAGCGTTTCAGCTCACCTCCCCCTGGATCCAGATGCTGTCAGCCATTCTTCTTCCAGTCCTTGGAGGCTCTGAAATCCTTGGGAGAGATCGCTGTTTGATGTCACGATGACAGATGGCGATCTCACTATAGGGGTACAGCTCCCACAGAGGACATGGGGAGAATTTCAGTGATGGATCCCAGGGAGGTAGCTGCAGGGGCTGCCACAGATCTCACTGTGGTATATATTTTTTTCTTGCTTTTAGGGTCTAAAAGCATGTGAAAAAAATTGCACAACTTTTAGACCCAAAAATCTGGAAATAATCATACAGCCAGGAGGTTAAACAGATACATAAATTAAAGTCAATGGGAATAAAACCTAAAAAAAGCCAGATACCTTAGGAGGACGGAAGGCTCTGGGTCCTATATACTCTTCCCTCTGCTCTCTCTTGGTCCCCTCATTGCAGTTCCCCAGTTTGAATTCCCCACCACAGGGGACTTTGGAAGTCTTCGGGACATTAGATGGCTCGATTGATATTTTCCGACTTGTCCGTTTACCCGCGGATCAATTCCACGTGCGGGACAATAGAAAAAGATAAGAAAAACGAGCAGAAGATAAGGGAATCGCCCGCGGGGATGAGCGGGAATCGATCCGGCTGCATAATCGAGCCGCGGAAACGTGTATTCCCGGCATTATGCATCCGAGCAATTTTGACCACCCATTCATTCGCCAATAACTTTATCACTACTTATCACAATGAATTGATCTGTATCTTGTTTTTTCTGCCACTAATTAGGCTTTCTTTGGGTGGTACATTTTGCTAAGAACTGTTTTTTTTCGTAATGCATTTTAATGGGAATATTAAGAAAAAATGGAAAAAAATAAATCATTATTTCTCAGTTTTTGGCCATTATAGCTTCAAAATAATACATGCTACCGTAGTTAAAACCCACGTATTTTATTTGCCCATTTGTCCCGGTTATTACACAATTTAAATTATGTCCCTACCACAATGTATGGTGTGAATATTTTATTTGGAAATAAAGGTGCATTTTTACAGTTTTGCGTCCATCACTATTTACAAGCTTATAATTCAAAAAATAATAGTAATATTTCCTCTTCACATGCATATTAAAAACGTTCAGACCCTTAGGTAACTATATAAGTTTTTTTTATTGTAATTTTTTTTCATTAAAATAATTATTTGGGTGTTTTTTGGAGTGTGGGGGTAAAAAAAAAATTATGAAGATGTAGTTTTACTATTTGGCCACAAGATGGCCACAGTCAATTTTATTTTTTTAGTCCTGTAAACAAGCTCTCTAGCTTATAGTAAGTGAAGCGAGGAAGGGAAACTTTTTTTTCTTTAGAAAGATCGCTGCTTCTGGAAGAAGCCGTTGGTCTTTCTAACAGGGACTTAAAATGAATGGGAACTGTGTTCCCATTCATTGATATCTGGGCTAACGGGTGGCGACACCGGAGTAGCAGTCTTCTAGCAGCCTTTTGGATGCATCAGCAACGTCCAAAGGGCAAAAGTGGTTAAAGAGAAACCGTGACCAAGAATTGAACTACATCCCAATCAGTAGCTGATACCCCCTTTCCCATGAGCAATCTTTTCATTTTCACAAATGGATCATCAGGGGGCTCTGTGTGGCTGATATTGTGGTGACCCCCCCCCCCCCCCCCCCCCAGAACCTCATTACAGTGTGGGAAATAACAGCTGTTTACAGCTGGGTCCAACTGCCAAAAAAGCAAGCAGCATCTCCTTCCAGTGACATCACCTGCCAGCAGTAAAAATGTCACCCTGTGATAAATGTCAGAATGTAAATCAAGGAGAGGAATGATTTTACAATGGGCAAACACAGACTAAATCATTATACATAATTATTGAAAAGGTAAAGCACTTTTTTATTAAACTATTTTCACTGGAGTTCCTCGAAAGAGGGAGAGGGATTTGGTTCACAATAGAGTGACTGTTCCTCCGAAAAAGGGACAGTTGGGAGCTATGGATTTGTTTCACAATAATTATAATTAGTGGTTCAGATTACCTATATAGCTCATGGACTGGTGAGCGAGAACCATAAGGTTCTGATATTAAATGGTTGATAGCAGAACTAAATTGTTAGTTGTTTACTTACTGAGAAATTTTGTTCACTGTCAATAAAGCGTAATGAAAAAAAAACAACTCTGGTAATGAAGCGACAGAGAGCGCATGCTCAAAATCCCCTTAGTCACGCGGCACGTAAAGTGCGTTTGTGCTGTGCTCACCCTGGTGACGGGCTGCGAGCGCGCTCTGACTATCCTACGTCTGTTCTCGATGTTTACCACCTTGTGCAGTGAACGCGCACGCCTTCTTCCTTTGCTCCTCCCGTCGCGCTGTTCCGTGCGGCATAGCTGCTCTCGCCCCCTGTCTTCGGTGCGCGCTCCCGCTGTTGGGGGGGAGAGGCGAGATTGAATGAGGAGGGGGGAGGAATCAACGACACAGCAGCAGTGCAGAGGCCTTGTGCGCTAATACACAACCATCTGTGTACCGCCATAAGCCAGTGCGGCCCCGGCATCTGGGGGAGGAGGCGGAGGGTGTGACAGGAGGAGGGGGCAGCTCCGTGACTGGGCCCTATTGTGTTGCTGGCTAACCCGGGGTTGCTCGGGGAGGTGTTGCTGGCTATGGAGGACAAGACGTTCACCAAAGAGCTGGACCAGTGGATCGAGCAGCTCAATGACTGCAAGCAACTCAATGAAAGCCAAGTGCGCACCCTGTGCGAAAAGGTGAGCTGCTTCCCGTGCGCTCCCGGCCCATCATTTGATTGATGTAAATAATAGCTCCAATGACGTCTTGAGCCCACGCTGCGACCACCTGGTCTGATCTCTGATGCAGTGTAGGGAAATGTGCTTTTTCTTTGCACCTCCTTGTGTCACATTCCTGCAATCTGCAGCCTGCGTTGTACGTTCTGCGTTCTCCCCTATGAATCCTGTGACAAGGATGTGTCCTGGATTGCTCGTTTTTAGTTACTTTACCTATGATTTTTTTTTGTTAATGATAATGTTTAAAATCATTTTGACTGAGGCAGTGCCTAATTTTTTTGTCCTTTAGTCCAGTGTCACCTGCTGTCTTCTTGCTTTTAGCACAGGGCTAATCAAATTTGGTAACCTTGTGGCTTAATTCCTTGATAGTGTGACCAATATGTTGGATAAGTCATTAGTTTTCTCAGTGTTTTTAGCCTTTTCAAAATGTACTGTTCATTGATAGTTCTAGTAACTGTAGTAAAAATAGGAAAACATGTTGTATTTTATATTCTATCTCTAATAATAGCATTTATTCTTCCAGTTTTCTGTAGTCACTCTAATCCTAAAATACTGCAATGTTTGATGTTTATGACCATTTCACTGGTTCAGTAAGTAAACAGGTTGTACAATAAACAAAGTCCACATTATCGTGTCAACATTAACTTTACAGATGTGTTGCATACTGGTTCTAGGGCAGTGGAACAGGAGCTAGTATTGTTTAGGTGACCTATTAAAAAGTCCACAGGAAATTCTGCTAATGTGATTAGGTAGACAGCACCCTTTCAAACCTCTAGGTTTCAGATATGTTGTATAAATAATAATGCGCCTACATTATTCGGCCAATTTAGAATGCTTTGTGTAGTTGTTGCTGTGCTAGTCTACGTGAGGGGACCCAGCAGGAAATCTCATGGTGAAATTCCGGTAACAGGATTGGGAGGACAGCACTCTCAAACTTCTAGGTTTTAGATAGTATGTAGGAAACTACGCCCACACTATTTGACCAATCACAACGCTTCATGCTGTGATAGGGAACGGGTGTCCAATGAGGCTTCCTGCTGGGTCTTCTCAATTAGACACGCACCAATGTTGCTGTGATTGAAGAACTGTTCCCAGAGCTAGTTAAAGGGAACCTAAACTGAGAAGGCTATGCTTTTTTCCCTTTTAAAACAATACCAGTTGCCTGACTCCTGCTGATCCTGTGCCTCCTAATCATTTTAGCCACAGCCGGTCAACAAGCATGCAGATCAGGTGCTCTGACTGAAATCAGACTGGATTCGCTGCATGCTTGTTTCAGGTGTGTGATTCAGCCACTTCTGCAGCCAAAGAATTCAGCAGGACTGCCAGGCAACTGGTATTGTTAAAAAGGAAACATCCATATCCCTCTGTTTACGTTCCCTTTAACCTCCCTAGCGGTATGGACAGAAATGTCCGTTCAAAAAAACATGCTGTGAACAGTATAAACATGCATACACATCAATACTCTCCTGCACTGTATACTAGACACTTGCTTGACACATTTTGGCAAGTTACAGGGAAAAAAAAGTTTTAAAAATAAATTTTATCACTGTTTGCACAGAAATCCTGGGGAAATTGAACGCTGGGAAGGTTAAGGGAACCCAGAAGGAAGGGAGCAGTTCTCAAATCACAGCACACTCTACTATACAAAAAATTGTAATTTGCTGAATAGTGTTGGCGTAGTTTACTACAACCTATCTGAAACCCAAAAGTTTGAGGGGGTGCTGTTCACCAAATCTCATTAATAATAAAGTTTCCCTATGAGGTTTTCTGCTTTCCCTCAAGTAGACTAGCGCCCTGCTCCATATGGACTTTCTCATCGGGTCTCCTGAGGGCCCTTTCACACTGGGGTGGTACGATAAATTTACTGCACCCCACCGCAGCCTAATGAAAATCTATTGTGGAGTTCATACTTCCCACGTTGCTGTATGCTTTGCCGGAAGTTCTCTATCTTACGTGATCGTATACCTGCGTTACCGCGCGGCTCCTGCAGTGATCTGCGTTGGACCGGAAGATATGTAAGTCTATGGCAACAGTGTTTTACAAAAAGGCAGCGACGTGCACGGAAGCGTATTTGTTACAATACGCTTCCGTGCACTTCCGTCTACCTAAAAAAAAGGAAGTGACCGCAAGTGCGTGTCACTTTCTGTTTGGCCGGATGCCAGAATGGGAATACTGCATAGTAACGCGGTATTCCCCGAAGGCCATTTCTTGGTGGTGCAGCGTGGCCGCCGCACAGCTAATGTCAGTATGCAGTGTGAAGCCATATTAATTCGGTGGAACATAAGGCCGACTCACAATCTCCGCACAATGCAGTGGGTAACTGACAGGTTGAGCAGGTCCATACCTTTTGGACTTGATTTTTTTTTTTTAATAGTAGAATGCGGTATAATACTGAATAGAGGCAGCCACTTGTGAGTGGTTCTGATACCTCTGCGGGCGGACATGGCTTTCTCCTCTCTACTCTCCTTAGTTTTTGCAGTGAGATGGCCCACACTGATCTGCACTATAAGTGAAAGCCTGTACTGTGCTCCACACGCTAGCAGGGGTGTCATAGCTAACAAGGGAAGGGATACCCAGGGACGCATACAATCCTGTGGGAGGACTATGACAATACTTTTATCAATGCTTGCAAAGTGGAAGTGGTAATGCTGCATCCTCTTTTGTTTCCACTCAAATTATTCCTCATTTTCCCCAGGATGTGTGTTTGTTTTTTTTGTACAGTACTGTATATCCAGTACCGGTGCCATTCTTCTTGTCTTACATGTCTGAAGAGAGCAGAAGACATATGATGCATGCACTGCCCACTTTCTACTGTATCCAGGGTCAGCATCACTTAGGAGCCAAAAAAAACTATAACAAAAGTTTTATTATATCCAGGTTTACTATACCAGGCGTTGCTCCCATAGACTTCTAATGGAGATTGGCCAGGACCCGGAGAGGTAGTTCACTATATCAGAATGTTTACGATCCCCGAGTTTATTAGAATGAGATTATATTGTATTACTTGTTCAGGTAGTAGTATGGCCAAGCTACTTCATCAGCTTGGACACTATCTACCATATGTCCTAGAATATAAGTCGACACCAATATTTGACCCTCTTAAGCTGGATCTTAAAGAGAACCTGTAACAAAAAAAAAAGGCCCCTGGGGGTACTCGCCTTGTTAGGGAGAAGCCTCAGGGTCCCAATGAGGCTTCCCCCTCTGCTGCAGGAGACTTGCGCCTGCGCAGTAGAGCGTCCCGACAGCGATCGGATTCCGCCTATCTCCGAGCAGAGAGCCGATACTGCATCTGCGCTGTAAATATTTACATACATCCCTGTCGTTCCGGGAGCTTTTTCGCCGCAGCCGTGGGACACAGGACGGGGGAAGCCTCGATTGTATCTGGAGGCTTCCCCCACCCAAGGTGAGTACCCCCCCAGGGGAACTTTTTTCTCATTACAGGTTTTCTTTAAGAAGTCTACCCAGCAAAATTAATGGTTGCACTTGAGGACCAAGAAGAATTAACCACTTAAGGACCACGGTGTTAAACCCCCCTAGTGACCAGGCCATTTTTTACTAAATAGGCCACTGCAGGTTTAAGGCCTCGCCACAAAACTCCGCACACAAGGGATTCCCCCCCCCCTCCTTTTCTGCCCACCAACAGAGCTCTCTGTTGGTGGGCTAAGATCGCTGCCAGGATGTTTATATATTTTTTATTAAATATTTATCTTAATATTTAAATAACAAAAAACTTTTATTCCGCCTATGACAGTGGATCGCCTTTGTGCCTCTGGAGGGGACAGCCTGTCCCCTGTACAGTGCTGCCTTAGATCTTGGTGCTGTACAGTGTTAATAGATGCGATCGCCGCTGGGAGACTGATGGCGGAGCTCAGTCATTCATGCGGCGTGCAATCTCCCCCAAGAGCCATTCACGCCAATCGGCGTGGAGTGGTCCTGGGGCTGCCGCACTGCTCACGCCAATCAGCGTGGAGCAGTCGCCAACAGGTTAATAGCTGCACTTGGGGACCAGGAGGGGTTAATGACTGCACTGCATACAGTATTGCAACCAATAATCCCTCAAGTGCAACCAATAACTTCTCCAGGCCCCCAAGTGCAGCAGTTATTCACCACCCTTCCTGCAGCCCAGTATTTTTACCCTGCCCCTTTCCTTGTTAATTGTGGCCAGATCTTTCAGACCTGTGCTTACTTGGCATTTTCTTTTGCCAAAAAAAGTGTTATTTACCACTGGGTAAATTGCTGAAAATGGGAATGTCACTAATAGTCCACACATTACTCAGTGTGCTCAGTTTTTCTCGCGACTTGTGTAGAAGTCGATCCTTATAATTTTACTTACTGAGTCGGGCCTAAATTTCTAGACTTGCAGTTGAGTATGTAGTACATTTTTGTTCTCCATATGTTTGTGTGGCTTTCCTGCAGGCACTCTGGTTTCCTCTCAAAACCCAAAAACATACTTACTGATTGGTTATTTGGCTAAGATTTGTTATGTAAACAACAAACAAACAATCTGCGATAGTGCTTGGGCATTTTGAACGAACAACATGACGGATAGCTTTCATAATAGTTCATCGTCACTAGTGTGTATGGCGCTGTGAACGTTTTTTTAATGATGTGTTGACAGTCTGTGGCACTTACCCTGCACTGTTTAACCACTTAAGCCTAACTGGATGAATATATTTGGCCCAAAAAAACTTTTTCATGCTGGTACTGAGTGAGATCATTCAGGTAACTCCAAAGAATACTTAAAAGATAGTAAGGGTTAAAAAACAAACAGGAAGCAGGGCTGTGGAGTCGGTCCAAAAATCCACAGACTCCGACTCCTCAGTTTAGGATTCCACCGACTCCACGACTCCGACTCCTCTAATTTGCATATTACAATTTTGTTGATTAAAAGTATGTAACATGAAATTCGTCTCTTAACTGCCAAAGCTTAGGAATTTTACAAGACAACTGAAGTGAGAAGGATATGTAGACTACTATATTTATTCCCTTTAGACTAAAACTAGTCCTTGGTAAGAGTACTTGTAAAAGGTACAAACCGGAACAAAGAACATCTATCAGGCCCTAGGCAATGTAAGTGTGGGTACATGTAAGAATGATGTGCAGGTACTCTGCAGGGGAATGAGGAGATTGTAAACAGACAACACCTCTGTGTTCAATGTGCACAGCATTCTCAGTGGATTCCCTGCAGCTATGTGGGGAGTGCATATGTAGAGTATAGTACTACTGTGTAACAAAGTAAACCTGAGACAGATGAAATTAAATTTTTATACATACCTGGGGCTTCCTCCAGCTGCCTTCAGGATAATCAGTCCCTCGTTGTCCTCCTCCACCACCTGGATCTTCTGCTATGAGTCCAGGTACTTGAGCCAGTCAGGCGTAGTGCGCATGCACACACTCCGCCGCCAGGAGCATACTACACCTGTGCAGCACTATTGCGCAGGTACAGAATGTTCCTGGCTGTGGGAGCGGCATGCGGCCGGACAGCGCTGACTGGCTGAATTACCAGGACTCATAGCAGAAGATCCGGGTGGTGGAAGACAGTGAGGGACTGATTAGCCTGAAGGGGGCTGGAGGAAGCCCCAGGTATGTATAAAACTTTACTTTTCATCCGTCTCAGTTTCCCTTTAATTTGTAGTCACCAAAGCAAATTTTAATAACATATCAAATTATTTGATTTCATCAGCAAAGGGAGTGCATACATTTGCATAAATCAGCATCAATGCAGAATTATTTCCATCTCGTTGACCATCTCTATTAGTGACACGGCTACACATCAGGCTTTATATTTACAGCATAGATGTTATTTAGTGTATAAAAGAGATTCCTGTGTACACTTCATATATACAGTCACAATCAGATATGTATATCTGACTTTAAAAATACGGGGACTGCTTTATTGAAGCAGCACAAGTAACTAATTTTGATTGGTTTATTTCATTTTTGTAGACTAAGCACAGCTATTACTGTATATATACTGTATATATACATTATTTTTAATGACTTTTATCTGAGAAATAGAACATTTTATCATATTTTCTATTTTAATTACAGTTACAAATTCATTAGGAGTCGGTGCATTTTTCCCCGACTCCGACTCAGGCACCCAAAATTGCCCGACTCCACGACTCCGACTCCGACTCCACAGCCCTGACAGGAAGCCAATATAGTGTAGTGGTCCTAGGAATAGGTGAACTACTACTAAAAAGAAAGTTACTCATATTTTCAGGCGAATCTGTTAATTTGGTTGGATCAGTTAGCTACACAGACAAAGCATAGAAGCTTGTACGATGTTAAATCACATCCTCTATAATAATCTGTGTCATCAACAGAATGGCTGTGTCCCTGTATTATTTTTTTTTTTTGTACTGCGCATGTGCACAGTACAGTCAACCGTTGGGATAGGATGACGGGCCAGGGAGCAGGGTCGGCCGTGTGCGTTCGCGGTGGCGTGGTATCACTGCCTAGAGCCTGTTTTTAAATGGGCTTAGGTAGACTAGTTTACTATAAAAAACTGAGAATGGGTGATGCTTGGTTATAGCTGCTTATATCTTTGCATACGTTAACCACCTATAGCCCCATAGGATGAGGCAGGTGATTTTGGCACTGCCATAAGCTGCGATTTGAATTACGGCTATAGTGGCGCTTACTGCGTAATTTGGGCACCTGGCAATAGATGGAGTTCAAATTATGATATAAACTGCGTACTTCGTCGGCCAGCAATAGCTTTAGCTCGAATTATGTCTCCCTCTAACCAATGAAGTTATCAGTAGGGGAATAGTATAAAAAATATCCAGGAAATTTGCAAGAGCAGGGTGAGCCATCTTTTGGCTTTTCCTGGCAACTTTTTTTACATGCACACCCATAGGAGTCTTATTGGATGAAAAACTTGGGGAGGAGTTTGGGAGGACTAACCTTTCAGCATGGTGTGGATTGTATTATATAGCTGGGCAGCAGCTGGTTTACTTGAGCTTGCAGGTACCTCTGACTCTTTTAATTACTGATAAAGGAAATAAGTGATACATTGAATAATTTTATATTTCCCATATTGATTGCAAGCACACAGCAAACGCATGTCCTTGCTGACAATGTGAATCATCAGGCTGCTTTATAGAACTTGAACTCCTTAAAGTTTAGATCAAAAGGCTATAGCTGTGTTATTCTTTGTTGTGTTTTTCTTACAGTAATTACAAAAATTCAGTAACCTTATACAAATACATGACTTGTTTTTCCTTTTTGATATAAGTTGACCTGCTAGTTAGAGATGGTTCCAAATTGAATGACGTACCATATATTCTCCATTATAAATCAAGGAGCATATTTTCATTTCCGAAACCAGAAAAATGTCTTTACTCAAATTAGGCCTGTGGAGTCAATACTAAAATCTTCAGACTCAGACTCCTCAGTTTATGAAACCACTGACTCCAACTCCGTCTCCAGGTACCCAAAATGACTCCCGACTCCTTAGTCTAATACTTATCAGGGCTGTGGATTTGGTACAAAAATCATCTGACTCCTCAGTTTATAAGTTTAAAAATCTAAACTTTGTTTTTATTTTTATAGAAAGCCACTTAACCAATACAAATTAATTTATACAGTTTTAGAACTATCTTGACCAAGTGCTAATAAAAGGTTAATATACTGTTAAGGCGTGCTCCTGTCATTACTTATTGATGGAATTTGCAAGTGCTTTTTCTCAAGACATTAAGGTTTGTCCTGCAAAATTCTAAACAAAAAAAAAAATGGCTTGCTACATGCACAAGAATGTTTTTTTTTTTTTTTTTTTTTGTTGGCTGTACACGGGGGATGAGCATTTATGTCATTAAAGTTTAAAAAAATTAAATTGTCAGATGAGAGATTACAACACCAGCAGTTTTGACTGCTAATTTGTCCTTTGTGTTTATCCTCATATGACACTCTTTCAACAATCAACAGAAAATATGCAGAGGTGTTGTCTCCTGCCCTATGCATTTCACCATATGATGTATAATGATGGCAGATTCTTCACACAGTTTCACATTTTATGGATTTCTTTTATTCTGGGGATACACGGTACGTTTCTGTACAGTGTATCGACCAGCTGGTCCGATCATGCCGCTCGACCCGCGCCCGCTCGATTCCCGCCAGTGGACAATGGCAGGGAATTGAGCGGTGATAAAAAAGCGCCGGCAGGTACGAGCGGCAATCAATCCGCGCGGACGAGCGGGGATGCTCCAGCATCGAGCCGCTGGCTCGATCCGGCGCAATAAATGGGCGGTGTATGCACGGCATTAGGTATCGACTAACCAGCAGAGCTGCATGTTGGCTATAAAACAAACATGTTACGTGAGGCATTAGATGTCATGCTATTGTATTATGGAGGAGCTTAGAGTGACACTGAAGCAAAAAACAAAACAAAACCTCATGATATAATGCATTGTATGTGTAGTACAGATAATTAATAGAACAGTACGGTAGTAGCAATGAAGAGTCTCATATTTTTATTTTCCGTTATATAGCTTTTTTTTCTATAACATCATTCCCTAATATTTGCTGTTTACAAATTACACTTTGTATTTCAAATGATGAAACAGAGCAGAGCTAATGACCTTGTGAACTTCCTGGCAGAAGAACTTTAAACAAGAAGCAGTGAGTGACCGGTTGAGATAAGTACTTCCGCACATAGAAGCTCTTTGGCAAAGATAACAACTGAAGTTTCTTAAAGGAGTTATCAGCCAAATTAGAAGAAATTAGCTTAAGGCTAGGTTCACATTGCACCTGATCCGGGACGGGTCCGACAAAACGGATCTGTTCTCAGTTTTGTTCGATAAGTTTTCATACGTTTTGTTCACGTTTTACAACCATTTCACCTACATTCTGTTTAGGTACAGTGTGAACGAAAACATATGGAAAATGGGGAAGGGAAAAGGGATTGGCCAGGGTGGGGTTTGGAGAGGGGGATGGTTTCAGTAGTTGTTTTTATCATTTATCATAGATTTGAGGGTGTTCTTCCACAACCACTATCAGGTCCTCCACACTGAAGTAGCGAGTGGTGTAGCTTCCAGTAGCCATGCTGCAGTGGATGGGTGATGTGGCTTGCAATGGGCCTATGTTGCCATGTGCCTATGCAGCAGACAGACAGCTTGGAACCTGCTGTGTCTGGCGTGGTGTGCATCGATCTGTGCCCCGGAAGTAGAGAAAATCAAAACAGGAAGTGATCTTTTGGTACGATTCAGGTACGTTTTGTAGCCAGTGGGATCAGAATTGTCAGTTTTCCTATTGAGATACATTGCATACGTTCAGCGTTCAGGTCCGTGTCAGTTCCGTGAAAATGGTAAAGGACGGGAACGTAGGAAGCGGATCCGTTTTATAATACCAATGTGAACTTTCCCATTGAAATGTATTGCATCCGTTTACAGATACGCTTCTACGCTCTGCTTAACGGCTACGGTTTTTGTGCAATGTGAACCAGGTCTTACTCACCTGGGGCTTTCTCCAGCCCCTTGCAGCCAACTGTCCCACGGCAACCGCTCTGCACCGCAGTCCTGGTCTCCGTGCATGGTGCGGAGGCTGACCCCGAGGTCGTCCGCACTGCGCATGCACGAACCACCGCTGTCAATCAAGCCCACGTTGTATGCGGCTTACAGCGCAGGCGCAGCACAGAGCGGAGCGGTCGACGTGGGACAGTCGGCTGCAAGGGGCTGGAGAAAGCCCCAGGTCAGTGAAGCTCATTTCTTCTAATTTGGCTGATAACTCCTTTAAAGTGAAACTGAAGTATCCCTTTGGCTTCTGCCGGCTTCCTGTACCCGACCAGTACCCACATCGGTTCAAAATCATCCTCCGGTTCCCTGCCGTGGCTTTTTTTTCTTCACGCAGTGGAAGCAGACTTTTAAGTCAACGTCCTCTGTGCCCTGGCCACGCATATCCTCACGCGCATTCCTGTGGCCAGGAGCGTCCTCCACAGGAGCAGTACAAGAAAATCTCTACTGCGCCTGGGCAGTATGCTTCTGGCGATGGAAGCGTGAATGAGGATGCCTGGCCATGTGGGCACAGTGGACCCACTGCTTGAAGTGAAAGTGAGCCGCAGCAGAGGGAACGGAGGATCGTTCTGAAATGGCAGGGGCACAGGTCGGCTGCAGGGGGCTGGCAGAAGCCCCAGGTAAGTGAAACTCTTTGTTTTAGGCTGGTTTCACACCAGGACGTTGCGTTTTAGGGGACGTTATGGTCGCATAACGTGCCCCTAACGCAACGCCTGGTGCTCCCTGCTTTGGACGTCAGAGTGAGCCGCGTTGTGCAGCTCACTCTGGCGTCCGTAATGCCGTGATGCGCATTCTTGGACGCATGCGGCATCACGTGGTCCCGCCGGCCAATCGCCGCACAGAGCGGCCGCTCCAGGAAGTAAACACTGCACGTCACTGAGTGCAGTGAATATTAATTAGCCATGTGCCTGGCCGCTCTCCGCTCCTCCCCAACGTTACTGAGCATGTGCCAACAGTCTAACGCGGCTCTGCCGCTTACAAAGTTCTGCATGCAGTACGTTATATTAGCGTTACAATGTAACGCAACGTGGGCACTGTGAACAGCCCATTGATTTTTTCATTGCTGTGCGGTGGGGTGCGTTACAGGCTGCTCTAACTTACGCCTGTAACGTCCCACTGTGAAACCAGCCTTAGGAATACTCTTCAGTTCTGCGTTAAAGAGACACTGAAGTGGGAAAAAAAATTATGATATTATGATTTGTATGTGTAGTTCAGCTAAGAAATAAAACATTAAGATCAGATACATCAGTCTAATTGTTTCCAGTACAAGAAGAGTTAAGAAACTCCAGTTGTTATATCTATGCAAACAAGCCATTAGGGCTCGTTCCCACTATCGCGAATCCGCATGCGTCCAATGCATGCGGATTCGCACATGTAATGCAAGTGGATGGGCCTGTTTCCACTGTAGCGTTGTTGAGGTGCGTTTTTTTTTCAGCGGTAAAAAAATGCACAAAAGAGCCAACGAATTCTCCTGCGAGTGGAATGCATGCGAATCGCCGCTAATGTATTTAATAGTAAAAACTCATGCGTTTGTTACATGCGTTTTTACCCGCGATTTCGCGTGCGATTTCGCACCTTTTTAATTTTATTTTGCCCTGGCAGTGTCATGGTTAATTTCGCATGGCACCCTGCCATGCGAAATCGCACGCGAAATCGCGGGTAAAAACGCATCCGCATGCGTTTTTACAAGCGTCGGAATGCCGGCGAAATCGCGTCGCAACAGTGGAAACAAGCCCTTAAGCTCTACGACGTTCAGACTTTCAAAGTCGTGGAGAGGGCTGTTATCTGACTTTTATTATCTCAACAGTTATTGAACTATTTACTTTTTCTCTGCCAGAGGAGAGGTCATTAGTTCACAGACTGCTCTGAAATAATCATTTTGAATGCTGAGTGTTGTGTAATCTGCACATATTATAGAATGATGCAATGTTAGAAAAAACACTATATACCTGAAAATAAAAATATGAGAATATTTTCTTTGCTGCTAATCTTCTAGTAATTATTCATAGTACACAACCAATTCACTATGTCATATATTTTTTTCGCTTCAGTGTCTCTTTAACTCTTACTGTACTGGAAACAATATGAGACTCATCTGTGCTACTAATGTTCTATTTCTTAGCAGTAATACACATACGAATCATTATATCGTAAGTTAATTTTCACTTCAGATTTCCCAGGAAACCTGACGTAAGATGGATGTTTGGAGGTTGCCATATTTATTTCCTTATAAACAATGCTAGTCGCCTGGCAGTCCTGCTGATCATTCTGGCATCAGTAGTGTTTGAATCACACTAAAAGTGGATCCGAGATAAACGTTTACTCATTGTATAATTGTGTTCCTTAACTTCCTTTCATATAGTTTATAGGGCATTCCTCAACCCAAATACTTTTTTTTGTTTTAATACTCTAATTCCCTATAAACTAAACAAGCCTCGCCCACAGCTTGAGTGCCTTGGCATTTCTCAGACTTATGTAGCAAGGGCTTATGGGAGCTTAGTCTGGGCAGGAGGAGGAGGAGGTTACTAGCCACAGATTTCAGAGGCAGAGAGGGGATGCTAATAGCTTGCCTTTGTGTAATGTAACAGACAGAGCATGGCTGCCCTCATTGTATAACAGGAATAAATAATCATAAACTGTTGAAGCTGTTTGCTGTTTCATTTGCTGTATAAACTTTAGAATACACACGTACACGTACGTTACTTGTCATAGTTACCGGTAGTTTTTCATCTCTGATCTGCTTCAAGGTGGCCAAACACCATACAATTTTTTTTAATATCTGTTCAATTTAAGAATTGCAATACATTTTTCTGACTGTAATGTTTAAAAATTATGACCAATGTACCACACAAATATGTTCAATTCCCCCCCCCCCCCCCAAAAAACTGACAAAATTGCTAGGGTGTGTATATGAATAAATTGACAATCTAACACATACCATACAATCTTTAGAAAAATTTCCAGAATTCCGTATCAATAAAAAAACGGAAAATCCGATCGGATTTTCCAGTTGAATTGAAAAAAGCTTTTGATTTTTTTTTTCGGGAGATCCGAAAGTCGGATGATTTTATTGTATCGTGTTTGGCCACCTTTATTGATATATAATTGGGAATGGTCATTTCAAAAGGAAGGGCAAAAACATCCAGTCCAGGGTAGAATCACACACCCGAATCAAGCCTGTAACTAATCTTACCAGATTTTAGTCAGAAACTTCTGATATACATACTTGTTCAGGCGGT
Organism: Hyperolius riggenbachi; assembly: GCF_040937935.1. Classification (NCBI taxonomy): domain Eukaryota; kingdom Metazoa; phylum Chordata; class Amphibia; order Anura; family Hyperoliidae; genus Hyperolius; species Hyperolius riggenbachi. The sequence goes on along the minus strand of NC_090646.1, from coordinate 289,614,736 downwards.
TTTGTAAAATTTTTAAGCGCGGGCGAAAAATCGCCCTGAAAGCGCTTGTGCAATGATTCTCTGAGAGAGTTCATATCAGAGCGGTTTGTTTGTGATCCGCTTTGAAAAGCGGTGCTTGGGCTATTTTTTTAGGCGATTTGCCTCAATGGAAGGTATAGGAAAAATGCTCACAAAATCTTTGGCAAGCGATTTGCGTGAGCGTTTGAAAAAATAAATTGTATTTATTTTTTTTCCGGATCAAAAGATAAAAGTGCTCTGCAAAAGCGCTTACGACGCCCACAAAAACCAGCGAACACGCAAAAAATGCAAAAATAAAAACCCACCGCGGACGGATACGCAAGCCAAATGACGTGAACAAGGCCAGCAGGACGCCCAGGCATGTGCATTGTTTAAAATTGAATAAATATGTCAGCTACCTTATACCTCTGACTTCAGTTTCCTTTTTAAATCTGGATTTTGTCCTGCTTTTCTGTATTGCTTCACTTGTTTATATGTAATTTTAAGTATTTCACATTCTTTCAAGTGGGAATAGCTGCACAGAATTTTCCTTACCACCACAACAATTAGCATATTTGTGCTCTTTTGGTAATGCAGTGTTTGCAGAATTAATTTGTGCTATGATTATAGTTACTGAAAAAGTTTATTTATAGATGTAGTCATAGTATTAACTGAGCACCATGACAACCCTTATGCCTGTTAAAAATGAAGCAAGGGATAGCAACAAGTGGGAACTGTGTCTGAGGAAACCTTGAAATCCATGTCCTAAACACTTTAAAAGGGAGTTTGTTTTATGTTTTAGTAAATTTTTTTTTTTCTTGCTTATGTTTGCAATTAAATTTTTTTTTTCTTGCTTATGTTTGCAATTAAATTTTTTACAAGATACGGTAAGGCCCCGTTCACACTTGCGGTTTTGTAAAAACCGGAACGGATGTCCGGACGGATTAGGTCCGGATCCGGTTTCTTAAAGAGATAACAACCTGTAAATACCTGGGGTCTGGGAGGTCAGCAGAAGCACTGGGGTCATTGTTGGAGACAGGTGGACGTGTGGAGACCATCCGTGGATACAGAGACTGCAGTTGGGACCATGGATCCAGTCATTTTTTTACTCGTACCTGGGAATTCTCTCCTTCCTGTTGTTCACCTACTACTATGTGGGGAGAAGGCCTCACCTCCTCGTTATCAGACATATCATCACACATGTTGCTGCCAAAGAGCTCCAGCATGAAATCCCTGCTGCTCCACTCTGTGAACGCTGGGCCCATGTGGTCCCCATCCAAAATGGCCACTAGAAAAAGCATAGGAAGTGGGGTAGAACGTCCGGTTTTTATAGCCAGTGTGTTGTGCGCTCTCCGGTTCTCATTGGTTTGTATTGTCCGGATGCAACAGTCCGGCTCTGCTCCGGATACGTATGCCGGAGGAACCGGACCAAAAAATAGCGCATGTTGGATCTTATGCCGGAGTCCGGATCCGGTCCGGACGAAACGGACGCATGTGAACGGACGCATAGACTTTCATTGCTATGCCGTGCGTCCGTTCCGCATACGGTCCGGCTCCGGCACGGCGATTCTGACGCCGACCGCTAATGTGAACCGGGCCTTACTTTATAACACAGCATGTTACATGAGCAAATGGAACAAATTCTTGCCATGGAAACACCTGGCAAAAGAAAATATTTCTTTGACTAATATGGCGTAGGACCAACTTTGGCATTCAGAACTCCTAGCAGTCTCCTTGGCATTGGTAAATAGAGGTCCAGTATAGTTTTCAGGAGCCTCTCATACCGTTTTTTTCTTCCTACAAAAGATTGGCAAGTTCCCGCAATAATGATGGAGGTGGATAGTGCATGCAAACCTATTTCGCCAACTATGACTGCATGAGCTCAATAATATTGCGTAGTGTTCTCCCCAGAATTTTTTTCCAGCTGGGTGGCATGAAAATGTACCCGGATGGCATGAAAAAGTAGCCGGGTAGGGCAAGATGAGAGAATGCAGGGCCGGTGCTTCTGTGTGTAACTCTGGAGGTGAGCTGATAACAGCCGGGTGCTCACCAAAACTAGCCAGGTGGAGCACCCGGCTAAAAGAGCCTGGGGAGAACACTGTTGCGGTTGGACGATTGTGGAGGCCATGGTAGATGTGAAACTTCATCTTTGTGCTCAGAAAACCAGTCCTGGATGATATGAACTGTGTGAATAGGAACTTGATTAACTGCTTCTCCATCAAGGAACAAACTTTGCACTAGGCCTGAACAATTTTAGGAAAAGATTGAATTGCATGATTTCTGTCAGAAATTGCGATTTTGATTCAATTCATGATTTTCAATACAGAAAGATGGATCAGCACACCGATGGCGAGTATGAGTTCCCCCAGTACAGGTTAGCCAGCTATAGGTGCCCCAGTACAGGTTAGCCATCCAGATCCCCTTTAGTGTATATAGCCAGATCTCCAACCCCTCCCCCCCCCACCCACACACACACCTTAGTGAATATAGGCATATCCCCCTCGTTTCCCCCCTAACCGCCACTGGTAACTGCTCTGCTCCTGGCCCCCTCCTCCAGTAAGTTCCGAATCCCATTCGGCCTCAACGCATTGTATTGCCACGCGATGAAGAGGCAACGAGTGTTCGCACAGTAACACGGGGCCTGTACCCGGAAGTCGGGAAGTATGACATCACTTCCTGGCTGCCACCATTACTAGGCAACACTTGCTGCCTCTTCACCACAGCTCACTGCGTGGCAATGCTTTAAGGCCAAATGGGATCGGAACTTACTGGAGCACGTACCAGTCCAGTGGCAGCCGAGATAACCGCCGCATTGACTATCGTCTTGCCCCGATCACGATTTTCGGTTTAAAACCAAAAATGGTTCAGCCCTACTTTGCAACATGGAATAGATCATGCGGGGTAATGCTGGGTCTGGCAGAATACCACAATATGGCTTGCCATACCCTGATTCGACCCCGCCAAGTTTCACTATTGGTAGTTAACATTCTGGATTGTAAGCTTGGAATGCCATTCTCCAGACGTGAATTCAGTCATAAGATGGAAACAATGTAAAGCTCGACTCAACTGACCAAATGACCTTTTTCCGCTGCTCTGTAGTCCAGGTTTGATAACTTTGGAACCACTGTCTGCTCCTAGTATTTGCATCACTGAGTGGTTTTGTAAAGGTAGGTCATCCCTAAAAACCTTGCTTGTGGAGTTCTTTTCATACTGTTTTGGCGCTGATGGGGTTTGTGAGCATTGTGTTCAGCTTAGCAATCACTTATGCATCACATATGTTAACAATATGGCTGCTTCCATGAAATCAGGAAGTAGACAAACTGCAGATGTATTGCAGGAGTTCTATAAGCTGTAATATAGAAATGTTTTTCTTTCCAGGTTATTATACTGTTGCTTATCTTTTAGAGCTGAGTTGAAGTTCTGAGTTCAGGACTGCATTAAGCTGATGCCTCTGCTAATGTTTATGGGTTGCTGTAGTAGAGCCAAGACTTCAGAAACAAAACTTTTGACCTCTGCAACTTTGATTCCTCAAATTCTCAAAAAGTTGCAGGTCTTATGAATACCCGTACGAGCAGTTATTTACATACCTAACAATCTTAGGATGACAGCCATTCCGAATAAATAGTTGTGATGTTGTTCAGGTGGTCTGCCTAAAACATGAGCGTTCCTTTGCTTGTAACAGTGTACAACCGTAAAAGGCAACCCCAGCAGCGTACATATAATTAAGCTGCTTGAAGATTTGGGCGCAGGGTTAAGCCAAAAAACTGCTCACCCTGCACCTGCAAGTCCCGGCGGTGTTAATTACTATTCTCCCTCCAGGTCGCCGTGGATAGTGGGGAAAGATATAATTTGGCTTCCAGCTATTGCTGGTGGCTGAATTAGTGTTTTTATTGTAATTTACGCTCTGTCTTTTGACTGCGCTCAAATTCCTTGCTGAGCGCTGCTATAGCCGTAATTCCTATTATGGCCTATGGTGGCGCGGAGCTGAGTTTAAGACTCCAGCGTTTGTTTTTACAGCACTTCTCGCAGGCCTCCAATTAGATCTGCATGTATGCCATTACACAGCCCTCTCTGTGTATCAGTCTTTCCCTGTTCACATATAAAGGGATACAATAAAGTCTATGAATGTGCCCTGCTCTTGCATCTTGGTGTTTTTAACTTTTTGATGTCCCGCATGGCAGTACATCGGTACCAATGGAGTGAGAAGTAGGATGGGGTGGCTCCTCCTATTGGCTGCCTCCTTTGCCTGTCCATTTTACTGAATGGCTGATTAATTACCATTAGCTCCAGGCTGGAGGTAAAATAATGACCATCTCACTTGTTTTACTGAAGGCTCTAATCTTTGTGAATTGACATTTATTGAGGTATTTACTACACAAGTCGATAATTTATCTCACTAGTCAGTAATTTTACTTTTCCATGCGGTAACCAACCCTAGTGAATTGACAAGATGTTTGGTAAAATCAACGGTTTCTGCATTGCCAAATGCGGTAATGCTTATTGAATTGAGCCCACTGCATGTAGAAATGGTCACATTTACATACTAAGCTACTCCTCTTGTAGCTCTAGAGTCCTAACACTATCTGTAGGTACTTTCTATGGTCCGTGGCTTTCATTATAGAACAAGCTAGTAAATTAATTGGCTCCTCCATACATTTAAAAATTGGTCCTAGACTCTGGAAGGGGCAATAGACTGCCAGCAACGTGACATGAATTTTCAGTGCACTCAGTGAAAAATGGCAGCCCTATATAACTGCATAGTAACGTGGGGCTAGACTGGGAGTACATCTTATAAATGAGAATAGAATGGGGGAATGTGTTAGGGGAGTATATGTGTATGTATGGAGAACATAATGGGAACGCAGCAACATTATATACCCTCAGTCTATAATTGACCCAAGCATTTTCTAAGTTGTTTAGTTATTTAAAGATAAGTAGGTAGCACAGTTTATAATCGAGTGGGTTTTTATTTGAGTATATACAGTACTTAACCACTTCAGCCTACAGCTTCGAAAATCTTATGCATCCAAGCAATGTTCACCTCCCATTCATTCGCTAATAACTTTATCGCTACTTATCAAAATTAATTGATCTATATCTCGTTTTTTCCGCCACTAATTAGGCTTTCTTTAGGTAGTACATTTTGCTAAGAGCCACTTTACTGTAAATACATTTTAACAGGAAGATTAAGATAGAAATGGAAAAAAAACATTATTTCTCAGTTTTTAGCCATTATAGTTTAAAATTAATACATGCTACAGTAATTAAAACCCATGTATTTTATGTGCCCATTTGTCCCGCTTATTACACCATTTAAATTACGTCCCTATCACAATTTATGGCGCCGATATTTTATTTAGAAATAAAGGTGCATTTTTTCAATTTGCGTCCATCACTATTTACAAGCTTATAATTTTAAAAAATGTAATAAGATACTCTCTTGACATGTATATTTAAAAAGTTCAGACCCTTAGGTAACTATTTATGTAGTTTTTTTTTTTTTAATTGTAATTTTTTGTATTATTTTTTTTAATACAAAAATGTATTTGGGTAATTTTAGTTTGGGAGGTAAATAGCCAATTTTAGATGTAAAATAATGTATTTTTTATTCAATACAGGTATGTGGGTGCAGTTTACTATTTGGCCACAAGATGGCCACATTCAAAAAGTTCCTAGATGCGAACGATGTCGCATCTAGGAACTAAAATGAAGAGAAGTTGTTTCCTGGGGGCAGAAATACCACGCTCTCTGATGAGAAAGCGTCGGTATTTCTGCCGGGGACTTGGATCGGTGAATGGGAATTATATTCCCATTCACTGATCGGGGGGGCAGCGGGAGGCAGCGGGGGCGCGCGCGGGCGCGCGCCCGATCGCGCGCACCACACGGCTGCAGCACCACTGCCTATCTGGACGGATATATGCGTCCAGATATGGCGAAGTGGTTAAGTATCTCTTGAAACACAATCTTGGCGTAAGTACCACATACTTTAATTATGATTAAGGCTTTGAACACAGTTGCAAAGGTGACCCATATTTACATCTATGAAATGGCTGATACATTTATTCAACATCCATGTCTAGCTATGCTAAAAGAATAATCAGCTTGGCTTAATCAGCCTTATTTCTTTGGTGGGTGGCATGTATAACTATTTTTAATTATACAAAAGAGGATTACCTTTACCTTTGTTACGTTGTTTATATTGGCATTCACTGCATACGTTAAATATTTGTTTGGGATAATACCATGAGGCACACACAATTCTGTCATTGAACTTCTTTTAATATTTTGCTTGTACATATTCACTTCTTGGAACATGCTTTTATTAAACAGATTAGGGACGGCAGACTCTGGCCCCTTTAATGACCAGAGTCTATTTTTTTCCATTTTTACTGCCTGTGTTCATTGGTTGGTTCACAGGAATCACCTGGTAAGAAGTCAACTGGCCACTTACCCATAGGAGGAAACACAACTGTCACATGACAGCAGCGTCTGCGGATGTGGCAATAGGCTCAGGACGGCGGAAACGCCACATCAGGTATAGACAGCCGCAGATGTGGTGTAGGGGCTGCTCCGTACTGTGCAGTATGTAGCTGTCTATCTTTGGAAGTACTCGAGCGCCCGAAGACTTCAGAAGCTCCCCCTACAGTGACAGAGCGGTCTTCGACCCATCGGCTGGAGACTGATAACGATGGGACCATGAGAGGAACGGGAAGGCTTGATAGGACCCAGAGCCTTCTTTCTCCTTAGGTAAATATCATTTTTTTTTTTTTTAAATATATTTTTTTCACTTCAGATTTCCTTTAACCAGCTCCCAACCACTTAACGCCTATTTGCAGTGGGAGCGTGGCTGCCTGGGGACCGCCTAACGCCGATTGGAGTCAAAGTGCGGTGGGTGGGATTAGCAGGGTGCGTGTGTTCCCTGCGCATCAACACAGCGGGGATCCATCATTAGCCTGCCAGCCACAATCGGAGGTGGCAGGCTGAAATGAAAAAAGGTAAAAAAAAAAAAGTGTACAGCACTGTGGTCTAGCGCATCGCTGTACAGAAAATGGCCCTGTCACTTAACTGGCAGCAGCAATCAGATACCACCAAAAGAAAGCTTTACTGGTGGGAAGAAAAGGAGATGAAATTAATTTGGGTGTTAAGTTGTATCAGTGAGCAATAAACCGTTAAAGATCCGCCATGCAGAATTGTAAAAAAAAAAATCCCTGATCGGGGGAGGGCGGCGTGGGGGTGTTGGATGGGGCATTCCAGGCAATGATTAGCCTGGACTGCCTGGAAAAAAAAATCCACATTTGCAGGTAGATAATTACTTGCTCTACTTACATAGCAGATGTATTGTACTGTCTATGTCTTGATTTCAGAGAATTTAAAATGGTAAATGGAATGAATTTTGTTTGTGGCAGGGGCCATCTTGGTCCCGCAGGCTGAAACTACCCCCCCCCCCCTTCCTCTCCTCCCCATTACTGAGCACAGCGGGGAGGAATAAAGGTAGTGCACACAGACTCCCCTACTAATGGTTCCAAGAGCTGGAGTTTCCATCTATAATCTCTGCACTACCGCTGGCGGTAGTGCAGAGAATATAGACGGGAACTCCAGCGCCTGGAACCATTAGTAGGCGAGTCTGTGCGCGCTGCCTTTATTCCTCCATGCTGCGCTTTGTAATAGTGCGGGGAGGAGATAGCGATGGGGGTGGCGGCTGGAGTGCAGAGAAGGCGCAGACATGGCACACTAGAGGAGGGGGGCCGAGGACGGGTGCTCCCCTCCCTGCAACCACCGAAGGAGACTAGGCGGCCAATGAGAGTGAAGAGAAGTGTGAGCGGGGAGAATGGGGGGGGATAGAGGTTTCCGCCAATGAGGCTGAGTTAGTATGCACTGAAACTTCCTTTCTGCGGCTGTGCGTACGATATAAGAGCCTGTGGGCATGGGGGGAGATGATTTACTGGGAAAAAAGTGCGATTGATTTTAAGCTTTTGAATTTCCTAGATAGCATCAATTTTCTATATTTAACAGCTACTAATAGAGAACTTGTGTTGGATTTTATGCCTAACAGTTACTCTTTAAAAACAAAAGTTTGCCTTCTTAAAACAGAAAGAATTTGCGATAATTCAGGTTGGAGTGAGCTTGAGAAGTCTCCCAGGGCATCACTGCTGAATATATGCAAATTAACCATTGTTACCCTTAGAAGCTAAACACACCTCCAGAAAGTGGATCCGCGATAAACTTTTACTCATTGCATAATTATGTTCCTTTCATACAGTTTATAGGGCATTCCTCAAGCCAAATACTTTTTTGTTTTGTTTTAATACTCTAATTCACTATAAACTAAACAAGCCTCGCCCACAGTTTTTTCAGAGAGCCTTGGCACTGTAGCAAGGGCTTATGGGAGATCAGTCTGGGCAGAAGGAGGAGGTTGTTACTAGCCAGAGATTTCAAAGGCAGAGGAGGAGGAGAGCAGAGTGAATTTGTCACAGGCAGAGAGCTGGAGATGCTATCAGCTTTGCCTGTGTGTAATGTTTACAAACATGACTGCTATCATTGTATCACAGGAAGAAATAATCATGTTCTGTTGAATCTGTTTGCAGCTAGATTTGCTGTGTAAACTATCTAAACTTTAGATAAGATAAATAGGCAAGTTACTTGTTATAGTTTAGTTTTTCGTCACTGGCCCAGAATAAGCATGCAGATCAGATGTTTTGACACCGCTGGCTGCATGCTTGTTACAGGTTGGTAACTTAAAATTAAATTTAACTAAAGCCAAAAGCTCCGAATGACAGCCAGGCAACTGACATTGTTTGTAAGGGAATGAAGGTGGCAGCCTCCATATTCCCCCTCACTTCTCTTAAAAGGACATCCAAGGTGAAAATAAATTGATGATAAAAATTGTATGTATCATCCTCCTCCTAAAAATGACTTCACAATCTGAACCAGGTTTATGGGTGATAAACACCTCTGCATTCAATGTGCACAACATTCACAATGGTTTCACACTGGCTATGGGGGGAATGCATATGTACTACTTATGCATATGTAGGTTCTGTGGAGGCTAATAAAAACAAAAAACGGACATTTACCTGGGGCTTCTATCGGTCCCCTGCAGCTGTCATGTCCCGCGCCATCCTACGATTCTGCATTCCCCACCGCCCGTCCGGTCTAATTATTCATCTAATTAGACGGATACTGCTTGCTCCCGCGCGCATCATCAGGAGCTCACTGCGCATGCACAGTACAAAGTTTTCTTGTACTACGCCTGCACAGTAAGCTCCAGATGACGCATGCGGGAGGGAGCACACGTGTGGCCACGGCTGCGCAGCCGTTGTTTAGTTAGAAGCATAATTAGACCGGGACCGGCGGCGGGGAATGGAGGATTGTAGGAGGACAGAGCAGGACATGACAGCTGCAGGGAGCCCATAGAAGCCCCAGGTAAGTATCAGTTTTTTGTTTTTAATAGCCCCCACAGAACTCCTTTACGTAGTCATTAAACCCAATTTTAACATATCAAAATTAATAGATTTAATTAGAAAACGGAGTGCATACATTTTAAAACAAAATCGAGCAATGCAAAATTATTTGCATCTCACTGACCATACCTACTAGTGACATAACACATCTGGCTTTAGGGCCCTTTTGCACAGGCGGCTGAACTGAGCGCTCAGTGATCGGTTAACAAGCAGCAGCAGGCAGTTGTGAGAGTTTGACAGTCTTTTCACTGCCTATCAACTTATCCTGGAAAAGGGCCCTTATTCTTACAGCAGAGATGTTATTTATTATATGTAACACATATTTCTGTGTACACCTCAAATATACAGTCACAATCAGATATGTATATCTGACTTTAAAAATACAGTGACTGCTTTATTGCAGCAACACGAGTAACTGTTGGTTTATTTCATTTTTGTGGACTGAGCACTGCTATTACTGTATATATGTTATTTATAATGACTATTATCTGAGAAATAGAACATTTTATCATATTTTCTCTTTTAATTAGTGTTTAAATTTTATTAGGATTCAGAGTCTGTGCATTTTTTCCTGACTACAGGTACCCAAAAAATTACTCGTACTCCACAGCTCTGGAAATGATTCCGCGATCATCAACCACTGTTCTCTTCCATGGTTGTCCTGGTCTTTTTGCATTACTGAGTTCACCAATTCTTGCTTGTTTTCTTTCTCAGACTGTTCCAAACTGTAGATTTTGCCACCCATAATATTGTAGCCATTTCTTGGATGGGTTTTTTCTGTTTTCGCGTCTTAAGGATGGCTTCTTTCACCTGCATGGAGAGCTCATTTGACTGCATGTTGTCTGTTCACAACAAAATCTTCTGCATGCATCCGCCAGGCCTTTTAACTGCTTAATTGATAATGACATAATATTGGACTTGCCCGCAGCATTTAAGTCAATTGTCCAATTACTTTTGAGCCCCTGAAATTAAGGTATCGTGTTTAAAAAAATAAAATAAAAAAAAATAGCTTTAGATGCCTCATGTTTTTAAGCAATCGTTTTAAAGTCAGAAATACATATCTGATGGTGACGGAATATCTCTGGTGTGTATACAGGAATTATAAATATATGTATATATATGTATATGCATATATTTAAAATCTCTGCTGTAAGAATAAAGCCTGTGTAGTTGTGTCACTAAAATTCTGCATTGATGCAGGTTTCTGCCAAATTTGTATGCAAATGTTTGCACTCCCTTTGCTCGTGAAATCAATTAATGTGGTGGTATTAAATTTGAGTTTGGAGACTACAAACCGAGTTACACAGTAGTACCGTACTCTACATATGCACTCTCCGTAAGCTGTTTTGAATCCACCGAGTGTTGTGCACTTTGAACGCTAAGGTGGTGTTCTTTACCCATAAACATGGTTCAGATCGTGCATGAAGAATGTGCAATAGAGGAGGAATCCCCTCATTCTCCTGCAGAATACCTGCACATCACTCTCAGATGTAAAGATGGCCATAAATACAGTAAGGTAGCCCTACATCAGGCGACTTTAGCGGCTGATCGACCATCCGTGTTTTTTTTTTTTTTTTTTTTTTAAATGCTGCTTCCCTTGAAATCTAGTGAAGTCAGGAAGCATTTGTTCATAGGTCTGACGTTGTAGTCCGTATAGGTAGCCAGGAATAGGTGCCCTCAGAATAGGTAGCCAGGCATAGGTGCCCCCGGTATGGGTAGCGAAGAATAGGTGCCCCAAAATGGTAGCTTTATCAGGTGCCCCCACCATAGGTAGCCAGTAAAAGGTGCCTGCAATGTAGGTAGCCAGGAATAGTTGCTTGCAGTATAGGTAGCCTAGAATTGGTGCCCACAGTATAGGTAGCTAGGAATAGGTACAGCCAGTATAGTTAGCCAGGGATAGTTGCCACAGTATAGGTAGCCAGGAATAGGTACAGCCAGTAATAGGTGCCAGGAATAGGTTCCTGCAGTATAGGTAGTCAGGAATAGGTACTATCAAACAAAAGTTAGGGTATATAGGAGGAGGGGAACACACCAATGAAAGTGTAGCAAATTCTAATTCTAAAACATAACAAATGTTATTAAAAAGCACAAAATTAAAAATGCACACCAATAAGGGCAGCTGGCTCATCCACATTATGCCAACCACTCACACAAACCATTCATACGGAGACAGCTAATATACTGGTGATCACCATAGAGCCTGTAATGAACGTCCAGCAGTGTCTGTCATCTCAGAGGTTCCAATGCTAAAGGCAGTTCCAAGAGTACAGGGAACAACACAGATCCATGCAGCAACTGCAGTATTCTCCCCAGAATTTTTTTTCCAGCCAGGTGGATTATAAAAGTACCCGGGTGGCATGAAGAAGTAGCCTGGTGGGACGAGATGAGAATACAGGGCTGGTGCTTCTCTGCACAACTCTGCTTACAGCAGAGGAGGAAGTGAGCCGATGACAGCCGGGAGCTCACCAAAACTTGCTGGGTGGAGCACCCGGTTAAAGGGCCTGGGGAGAACACTGAACTGGGTAGTATACAAGTCAGCAGTGATAGCAGCAACATGCAGTTCCTAGCTTATAGGCAAAGAGTGGGTACACAAATGCAGACAATGTCAGTCATTGCGCTGGCATATTCTACCTGTCCCGAAGTACCAGGGTAGCGCGTGGATAACATCCATTGGGCTTGATTCACAAAGCGGTGCTAACTGTTAGCACGCCTGTGAAAACCAGGGATGCTCAAATTCGGATTCGGAAGATACCCGGATAGTTGCAATCCGGATATCTCCCAGTAATGCCGTGCGGGCTGGGCGGGGGGGGGGGGGGGGTCAAGCTTACTTCTCTGACGTCTTCTTCGCTCGTCCCTCGGCGCCTCCCACGATGCGGCCCACGCGCATCACGTGACTACAAACGCTTCCTCCTTCAACCCGGAAGGAGGAAGTGTTTGTAGTCACGTGACCGCCGCGTGGACCGCATCATGGGAGGCGCCGAGGGACGAGCGAAGAAGACGTCAGAGAGGTAAGCTTGACCCCCCCGCCCAGCCCGCACAGCATTACTGGGAGATATCCGAATTGCAACTATCTGGGTATCTTCCGAATCCGAATTTGAGCATCCCTAGTGAAAACCCCCTTAGCATGTCTAAACGAGCTTTTCGCGCGCAAAACTTTATGCGCATAAAACTTTACGCGCGCACTGCACAGAGCGTAGGGCGCTCCACGAGAAGTGCCCATTAAAGCCTATGGGACTTAGTGCGCGCATAGGACTTTGCGCGCAAAACTTTGTGCGCGATCTGATTGAGAAATCCGGTGCTAACCTACTTAGCACCCTGGTTAGCACGTCTAAAGACTTTAGACGTGCTAAGTAGGTTAGCACCGCTTTGTGAATCAAGCCCTATGTGTCTCACACAGAAGAGCCACTGTAAAGCTGGAGGTGAGCGTAATGGTCAATGTGCTCGTTCAGCGCACGCTGTCAAAGCGCCGTCTGTGCTGGTAGCTTGGGGCAAGTCATGCGTCCCAGTCCCCGTGGGGCTGGCAGGTCGAACCACTGCAGCAGGAAGCGGGTGTGTAAAAGCTCATTTAGACACACACACCCACACACAACTCACCTCAGTTGCAGCGGGCCAATCGGATTCTGCGCGCCCACCCACCTCTTCCGCACAGCCACAATGCTGATCAGGGGCAGGGGGAGGAACAGCCTGAACTCCGTAATTGCTGCCCTGCAGCCCACAGAGGGAAGACAAATGTAAACGCATTTTAACAAAAATTAGTCACCAGGTAAAAATCTAAATGGAGTAATAGTAAAACAGTAATAGACTGATATAATCTTGTAAATAAGCTGAGGGGTAAAGGTATGGAGACCAACCCTTCTCGCTAGAAGTTTCTAGTTAGCAAAAAGTCAACTCATTTTGATAGGGCATTGTGGCCCTTTCTGACATTAATCTAACGTAAGGTCAGGATACCCCGGTCCCAAGCAGAAAGAGGGCAGCCACCAAAACCTTGCGCACTGTTATGGTAGCCAGGAATAGGCGCAGCCAGCATAAGTAGCCAGGAATAGGTGCAGCCAGCATATGTAGCCAGGAATAGGTGCAGCCAGTGTAGAAGGCCAGGAATAGGTGCAGCCGGTATAGAGAGCCAGGAATAGGTGCAGCCGGTATAGAGGGCCAGGAATAGGTGCAACCGGTATAGAGGGCCAGGAATAGGCGCAGCCGGTATAGAGGGCCAGGAATAGGCGCAGCCGGTATAGAGGGCCAGGAATAGGCGCAGCCGGTATAGAGGGCCAGGAATAGGCGCAGCCGGTATAGAGGGCCAGGAATAGGCGCAGCCGGTATAGAGGGCCAGGAATAGGCGCAGCCGGTATAGAGGGCCAGGAATAGGCGCAGCCGGTATAGAGGGCCAGGAATAGGCGCAGCCGGTATAGAGGGCCAGGAATAGGCGCAGCCGGTATAGAGGGCCAGGAATAGGCGCAGCCGGTATAGAGGGCCAGGAATAGGCGCAGCCGGTATAGAGGGCCAGGAATAGGCGCAGCCGGTATAGAGGGCCAGGAATAGGCGCAGCCGGTATAGAGGGCCAGGAATAGGCGCAGCCGGTATAGAGGGCCAGGAATAGGCGCAGCCGGTAGAGAGGGCCAGGAATAGGCGCAGCCGGTAGAGAGGGCCAGGAATAGGCGCAGCCGGTAGAGAGGGCCAGGAATAGGCGCAGCCGGTAGACAGGGCCAGGAATAGGCGCAGCCGGTAGAGAGGGCCAGGAATAGGCGCAGCCGGTAGAGAGGGCCAGGAATAGGCGCAGCCGGTAGAGAGGGCCAGGAATAGGCGAAGCCGGTAGAGAGGGCCAGGAATAGGCGAAGCCGGTATAGGTAGCTAGGTGGAAGAGAGGGGAGGCAGCGGCATGCGCTCATATAGCGGCGGGGATAAACAAATGCTCACTTCGCCAGATCCCATGGCGTGTGTACTACTCGCTTCTTCCTGTTCTTGCGTTCCATCTCCCTGTAAAAGTGAGTTGGAATGCAAGAACAGGAAGCAGTAAGAAGTACACACGCAATGGATCCAGTGAAGTGAATATTTGTTTACCCCCGCCGCTGTTCATGCGTGTACCCCTTTCACCCCTGAAACCGGTAAAACGCAGCTGTGCATGGTATGATTACCATGCACAATCCTACCGTGGCAGCCGGCAACCCTGATGAACATTATGCCATTCCTGTATGATCGATATCTTCAATCCTGCTCAATTAGTCAATTCCACATGATATCGTCCAGTTTTCATCAATTGAACACTCTGGGACATACTCGATTCTCTTGATTTGATAAAATGAGCGAATTCTTGATTGTATAGCACCATCACTAGATGTATGGCCACCTTAAGATTGGCTTGCCATTCAGCCATACAAATGGCTGTTTAATTAGTATGTCCTCAATTCAATTTTAATTATTATATCCTCAATTCAATTTTTCCTCTGTTTTTAAGGACCCTGAGTGCTGAATAAAAACAAAATTTGGACTTACCTGGGGCTTCCTCCAGCCCTCCGGAGCCCACGAGGTTCTCCGGTATTCTCTTCTCCCCTCTTCTGGCGGCTCTGGTAATCGGCGACTCTCTGGTGGAGCCCTCCAGCAGGACCAGTAGAAGGTAGAATAGGATGCCGGAGGACCTTGCGGGCTACAGGGGGCTGGAGGAAACCCCAGGCAAGTCCAGATTTCATTTTTATTCAGTGCTCAGGGTCTCTAATTTTTTGGTCAGGTTTTTCAAAGCATTTAAAAACTTCAGTACCTGCTGCAAATTTGAATGCACGGAGGATGCCATCCGCACCCTCCGTGTAGTTCCACCGGGTCCCCGCTGCTCAATCTCCCCCCGGGCCAGCTCTCGACACCACAGCCCCGGGTCAGGCTCTCATGCCTCTTGAAAAATGGCCGCCTGAGCTTGCCGCGGCTGCGCAGTTCGCATAAATGCGAGTGCGGCTGCGCAGCTCTAGGTCCTTCCCCCCCCCCCCCCCCCCCCCATCACGCACAGGAGACTGCCTGTAGCGCGTTAAAAGCCGCGATTAGCGACTATACACAGCAATTTGGGCGCCTGGCATCTCCCACGGTTTATAACCGCCATTTAACAGTTTATAGCTGCTCATGCAACTTTTTACGATAGGAGAGGGTGTGTGTTAAGGTTTAGCACCCCTGGGGGGGAGGTGGGGGCTCGACTTTTTAAGGATGGGCACTACCAGGGGGAGTCTTATATGGCCCATACTCACAGGCTACAATTGTTGCCGCAACCACGTGGCACCCGCGTGTTGCGGCGACAGGTCGCCCGTAAGTATGGCGCGCGCACCCCGAACCGTCGCTGCTGTCGCCAGGCGATTGCCGCAGTGTGTGTGTGTGTGTGTGTGTGTCCGTGTGTATGCGGACTAGCGACAGCAACCTATAGGAATTACACGGAACTTCCGGCGGGGGGGGGTGGGTGGCGGACGGACGTCGGCGACAGCTTCCGTCGCACCAGTAATCCCTATTCCGCAGTGTGTATGCGGAGGGACCCAGCGACGAGCTGTCGCCGGTCTGTCGCGCACACGCTACCGTGTGCTAGCAACAAGGGACAATTGCAGCCCGTGAGTATGGGCCATTAGGCATAGGCATCAGTGTAGGGAGGGTTCTGTGTAGGGCATAGCAAAATAACAAACTACAATATTTTACTATCGTAATTAAGTGGAATAACGGAAGTTTTACAGATCTTCTACTAGCGGCTATGGCATCCTTTTTACTGGGCGCCTTTTTTGCCTGTATAATTTTGTTCCATGTATTTAGCTCAGTTAAAGCCAGGCAATTAGCATGGAAAACAAATCATGACCATTATAATATGCTTCTTAGTTCAGATAACCTATACGCTTTTAAATGAAAATGGAAGAGAGTGCTTTTATTTATACTATGTGTATGTCCACTTTTTTGTAGTAAATGTTTTGTTTGTTTTTTTTATTCCTTTTTGAAAAAAAAGTTACAATAAATGTATTTTTTCCCCATCTTCACAGGCAAAAGAAATCCTCACTAAAGAGTCCAATGTGCAGGATGTAAGATGCCCAGTCACAGTTTGTGGAGATGTCCACGGCCAGTTTCATGACCTCATGGAACTGTTCAGAATTGGAGGGAAATCCCCAGATACCAATTATTTGTTCATGGGTGACTATGTGGACAGAGGCTATTACTCCGTGGAAACAGTGACTCTCCTTGTGGCATTAAAGGTAACAACATTTCTAAAAATGTAATAAATGTGTTTCACTGATGAAAGCTGCCTCACTCTGCCAGAAGTTTGCCTGTGCATGGAAATGTGCCGAATGCTGGGAACACACGTTACGTTTTTTGCGAAGAATCGTTCCAAAAGATGACTTCGATGATAAAGTTCCAACTTTCCGCTCAATTTTGTTCCGCTACATTTCTCATAGAAGTGAATGGAAAAAAAGATAACGAGTGGAAGATAAGAGAATCGAGTAGAAAATCGAATGGCTAATAGATCGCACGCAGAATCGAACGTGAAAAACGTAACTTGTATTCCCAGCATAATATATTCATTAGCCACTTAACGACCAGCTAACGCCGATAGGCAGCGGCTAGTCGTTTGTGGTTTTACATGGTGTCAGTTCACGGAGGGTGTCGCCGTGAATAGCCTGTGAGCCTCCGATCGCGGCTCGCAGGCTGATTGTAAACGCGGGGAAGAAATCCCCGCTGTTTACATCAATACGGCGGTGCTGCGCAGCAGCGCAGTAAAGGAGATCGGCGATCTCCGGCCTCTGATTGGGCAGGGATCGCCGCCGTGATAGGCTGAAGCCTATCAGAGGCGGCGCAGGACGAATCTCCGTCCTGCGCCGCCCATGGAGGGAGAGGGAAGGGGAGGGAGGAATTGCGCTGCGGAGGGTGGCTTTGAGGAGCCGCCCCCTCCCCCGCTCTTCCACACGGAGCGGCGGCGATCAGACCCCCCCCAGCAGGTCATCCCCCTAGTGGGGAAAAAAGGGGGGGGGGGGTCTGATCGCCCTGCCTTTCACACGATCTGTGCTGCGGGCTGGAGAGCCCACGCAGCACAGATCACAGAGAACAGCCCGGTCGTTAAGTGGTTAAGGTGGCATGGCAAGTGACATGTTTGGAAGTGAAACAATATGTTTTACAAACTCTTCATTATTACTATTATTCTTAGTATTGTTGCTAGCCCTGTAAGTTGGCAACGCATTCACATTACAGCTAGTAGTCTGATAACTAGAACACAGTTGCTTTATTGCTGACAGTCACTACTGTCAGTGCTCCAGTAAGTTACTGAGACAAGTTACTGTCACTAGAACGCTAACATAAATATATGTACAGTTCTTTGCTGATTAATATGTCTCTGAGAAGACAATTGCCTGTGTCCCGTAGTCTGCTTATCTTTATGAAGGCATGTAAAACATTTGTACTTCTGTGTTTTTTCAGATTTGTTTTGGTATTAGTTTGCATATGCAGTATTTCAGCACTACTAGTTGTTTGTGCTGTTTTTGCCAAATCTACATCCACTGCTTTTATGTCCTTTCCATGTTAGGTCTTCATGCTTCTATAATGGTGAAATGCTGCATGTAGAATAAATGTAAATGTTATATTTGACCAAAAATAATAATTTGGAAAAGATTTCTAAATTCCTTTCCTGCGATTATTTATTTATTTTGCTGCAGAGGTTACATTATATTCGTCTAAAAGAACATATGCAATGCACAGGAAAAAGTCAGTTCATAATGCAGTATATGCTAGACAGACAGATTGGATGAAAAGCCTGGCAGGTGTCTAAACTTCAGCACCACCTTTTACAATACGTGTAAACATCCTTCTAAAGATGTTTCAGTAAGATTTTTTTTTTTGTTGGATGGCAACTTTTCCTGTCTCACTTCCTGTTGTCTTAAAGAGGAACTGTAAGCACTCTCTCAGCGATGTCCAGTAAAAATGCATAGGACAAACCATTTTTACTCCTGGCAGAGTAACAGTTTTTTTTCTTTATTCCAGCAATTGTAACGGTTATACAGTAAGGGCTTTCGCCACTTTTTTTTTTTTTTTTTTTTTTTGTACTGACGTCATCTGTAGGTGCCCAATGCATGTGTGGAGAGAAGTGCGGTTAGAGAACTAGCTGAAGGAGGCTAAATGTGGTTTGTCTGTACATAGAAACATAATTGAATGGTAGTTGTAGAGCAGTTTTAAGTACAGTAATTGCAACAGGGTAAATTAATGAAAAAAGGGTGGTTTATTGTGATGAATGGGGAATAGAGGAGAAAGCAGAACAGGTCTGTTTCTGAACTGTTAGTATCAAGTTTCAGCCTAGAGGGTGGTGCATAGACATTTGTTGTGTGTTTTATTACTCCCCACTCAGGGCTCATTCACATAAGAGTCGTTTTCGGCCTTTTTTCAAGAGCAGTCGATTTTTAAAATCTCCCCCAAAGTGCTTGTGCAATGAATGTCTATGAGAAGGTTCATATCAGCGCGGTTCATGTGCTGTCCATTAAGGAAAGTGGTGCCTGGACCATTTTTGCGGCGATTTTGCCTCAATGGAAAGTATAGGAAAAACTCAAAATGCTCTTAAAATCGCTTTGTGCAGCGATTGCGTTCGCGTTTTTAAGAATACATACATTGTATGTATTCTTTTCCAGGTCAAAGTTCACTTCCTGACTTGCGTCATGAAGTGAAAAAATGCAATCAGTACGAAAAGAGCTTATTGAAGCGCTTTACAAAAACCGCAGCACCCACCTGACGCCGGAAGGAGAAAAAAAACCCCCTCAAATGCCGGACGCTAAATCGAATGGAACGCAATGTTAACGAGCCCTTTATCTGCAAAAAGCATATACCTTCCCCTCATCTTATGCTTGGTACACGCCATGCAATTTCCTGCCTGATAGATGGGTCGAATTGATTATTTCCGACAGGTCCGATCTGATTTCTGATTGTTTTTCTGATAGATTTTCTGATTACTTCTATGCAAAATCGATCAGAAAACATCAGATCTAACATGTTGGAAATAGATGATTCAACCAGTCTATCTAACGGGAAATTGCATGGTGTGGGTCAGGCTTTAGACAGTTCTAAAACTGTTTACTAAGCGAAGGAAGAAAAATTGGTGCATGGTGTTATAGTTGCACACGGGCATAGGGGCCACAGTCGCAGTGGCCGCATGTGCGACCGGGTCCCCTGAGGGGCCCATTCGTCCTGTGTAAGAGGGCACAGCAGTGGGCGAACGAGCAGCGGCTGAGGGGGTCAAAAACTTCACCGGGATCCACGCGCTGTATGTACTTACGTCTTTCTGTTTTTGCGTTCCATCTCACAGTAACAGTGCCCTTAGGGGGCGCTGTTTTACTGTGAGATGGAACGCAAGAACAGGCAGAAGTACATGCAGCATGTGGGTCCCGGCGAAGTGAGTATTTGATGACTTCCTCAGCCGCTGTGTCTCCCCCTCTGCTTGGCTACCTATACTGGAGCAACAATTCCTAGCTACCTATACTGAGCACCTTTTCCTGGCACCTATACAGAGCAGCTATTCCTGGCTACCTATACTGGGGATGCATATTCCTGGCTACCTATACTGGAGGCGCCTATACCTGGCTACCATACGGGGGGGGGGGGGGGGGGGTAGTGGGGCACATCTGGCTACCATGGTGGGGGTCACATTGTGCACATTTAAGGGGAACCTAAACTGAGAAGGATATGGATTTTTTTTTTATTTTAATATAATATCATTTGCCTGACTCTCCTGCTGATCCTGTGTCTCTAATACTTTTAGGGCCCGTTTCCACTAGCCACCGCTCGCGGATGCACTTCCAGGTCTGCGGGTACGCAGACGAATCCCAGAAGCCACGGCTATGGGATTCACTGCCTCCCATGCGAAAACTGAGGGCAATGTCGGCCGAATCGCTAGGGCAAGCGATTCGGCCGGCGGCGCCATTATTTCCTATGGCAGTTTCCCCCAAGCGATTTGCCTGCTGGGAAACTCTGCGGATTCAGCCCGTTTCCGCGCAGGTGGAAACGGGCCCTTAGCCACAGCCCCCTCAACAAGCATGCAGATCAGGTGCTCTTACTGAAGTCAGACTGGATTAGCTGCATACTTGTTTCAGGTGTGTGATTCAGCCACTACTGCAGCTAAAGAGATCAGCAGGCCTGCCAGTTGCTTAATAGGAAACATCCATATCCCTCTCAGTTTAGGTTCCCTTTAAGGCGGAACTGAAGATTAACAAAAAAAAAAAGTTTCACTTACCTGTAGCTTCTGCCAGCCCCTTGCAGCCGCCCTGTCCCGTGCTGGTCCTCAACGATCCCCCGCCCTGCTGCATTTTTGTTTCCACCGACTTGTAAGTAGATGGCAACTATGCCTGCACGGCCCTGGCCACGCGTATACTTGTTTGCATTCCAGTCCGCAATAGCGTCCTGCAACTGCGCAGGATGCTATTGTGGACGGGAACGCGAACAAGGATATACGTGGCCTGGGCCGCGCAGGTGCAGTTGCCATTGACTTACAGCTGCATCGCAGCAGGGGAATGGAGGATCGTTGAGGACCGGTGCGGGACATTGTTCATTTTCAGTTCCGCTTAAAATTGCACTGGCAGGTGGCAAATCAGGGCTGAGCTGCTCAGCAAACGTGCAATTCAGCAGTCTGTGAAAGGGGCCTTAAAGGGTCAGTCTCATACATTCTAGAA
Organism: Hyperolius riggenbachi; assembly: GCF_040937935.1. Classification (NCBI taxonomy): domain Eukaryota; kingdom Metazoa; phylum Chordata; class Amphibia; order Anura; family Hyperoliidae; genus Hyperolius; species Hyperolius riggenbachi. The sequence continues at coordinate 289,593,633 of NC_090646.1, read as the reverse complement.
CGTATATGGCATATATGAATATTATTATTATTTATCTACTTATGTATATAGCGCCGACATATTACACAGCGCTGTACAGAGTATATTGTCATGTTACTAATTGTCCCTCAGAGGGGCTCACTTTATTAACGAAATCCGGCAGGTTGGATTGAACTTTTGGAACAACTTGGCTCATTGGTCATTGGTTGCTTTGCACATTTTTACCAACGATAGTTGGGCAATACCTACTGGAATAATAGTTTCAAACGCCTATAGTTGGATGTGTGTACGAGGCTTTAGTGATGGAGAATACGTTAAATTAACCCAACAAGAATCTACAGAGCAATAAAAACCGGACTATCTAAAACAATAATTTGTTCATGTATACCGAAAAGGCTTTTGTGCTCTTAGTTCAAGCTCCCAAGTTTTAAATGGATATATTTTACATCATTAAAGAGAATCTGTACTCTAAAATTCTTACAATAAAAAGCATACCATTCTATTCATCATGTTCTCCTGGGCACCTCTGTGCTGTTTCTGCCACTCCCTGCTGCAATCCTGGCTTGTAATTGCCAGTTTTAGGCAGTGTTTACAAACAAGACATGGCTGCTAACCAGCTTGTGATAGGCTCAGAGAAGCTCAGTCTGTGACACATACAGAGCCTGCAAGGGGCGTGGAGAGGGTGTGTATAGCTTCTCCCTATCACAAGCAGAGCAGCACATTCTTGCCTGAGCTGACAAAGAAAAGAAGAATAGATTAGATAACAGAGATATTACAGCGACTGTGCAACTAGGAAAGGCTGCAGTAAGACAGACCACATTAGAACAGGTATAGGAACTTATAGGATAGAGGAAATAAGGCTGAACATTCTTTTAGTCTCTTTAACAATGCTCAAAGCTTTTTTTTTGTGTGCATTGCAAGATTAATAAGCATTACTTTGCTGAGATGACAATTGTTTTATTAATCATTGGGATGCTAATTTTCACAGTTGATTTAAATATTCCTGCAAGGAGCTTGGAAGTAGACCAATCCAAGTCAGCAGCAACGGCATTTGAATGGCCCATTTCCAAGGTGCCAGAATTGCAACAGTTTGCATTAACTGTGAAAATTATCATCTTCTTGGTCATCTCTATTAAAAATTAAACCACTGAGAGGATTCACTCTATCCTATTATCCTTTTTAAGACCACCTAACGCCATATGGCAGCTGCAGAGAGGCTCTGTTGTTCCTCTGCACCGCCATATGGTGTCATCTCGCGAGAGATGAGATATTAGACAGGAGTGCGTACAAGGGCGAGCTCCCGTCTGTAAACACAGCGGTGGAACAGTGATCAGCCTGCCAGCCTGCAGTCAGCGTCGGCACGGCTGTTCATTAGATCTATAATTAAAAAAAAATTTCTATAGCGCTTTGATCTTGCCTTGCCACTTAAAGGGAACCTTAACTGAACGGGGGGTAAAGAGTTTTACTTACCTGGGGCTATTACCAGCCCCCTGCAGCAGTCCTGTGCCCTCGGCGCCGCTCTGGAATCCTCTGGTCCCCCGCTGTCACTTAGTTTCGTTTTTGACGACTCACCAGTCGCCGGCCGCCATGCGTATTATTGGACGCATTCACCAATGCAATTAGCGCTATTGCGGACCGCAACGCGTACAAAAATACGCGTTGCCGCATTCCGCATGCGTAGATATGCGGCAACGCGTATTTTTGTACGCGTTGCGGTCCGCAATAGCGCTAATTGCATTGGTGAATGTGTCCAATAATATGCATGGTGGCCGGAGACTGGTGAGTCGTCAAAAACGAAACTAAGTGACAGCGGGGGACCAGAGGATTACAGAGCGGCGCCGAGGGCGCAGGACTGCTGCAGGGGGCTGGTAATAGCCCCAGGTAAGTAAAACTCTTTACCCCCCCGTTCAGTTAAGGTTCCCTTTAACTGTCCCTCAGAGGGGATCACAAGCTAATCCCTATCATAGGCATATGCCTATGTATGTGTAGTGTAGTGTAGTATCATAGTCCTATTTTAAATAGCGTTTTTTTTTTTTTTTAAGACCTACATATAGCAGCAGCAATCAAATAACACCAAAAGAAAGCTCTATTTGTGAGATGAAAAGGAGGTAAAATCCATTTGGGTGCTAAGCTGTATGAACAAGCAATAAACCGTTAGTTGTGAAGTCCTGAATTAAAAAAAATGGCCTGGTCACTAGGGGGGTATAAAGTGGTTAATGCCTGCCATGACACAAGCCAATAAGTAAACTTGGTTTAGAAAATGGTAATGTTCATTATAAGCTGTTGTACTCTTGTATTATCAATAAAGCTATATTGAAACAGAAAATTGTAATGTTCCCGAATTGCTTCCAAATGTAATGGAAATTGAATGCCGCTTGGAATTTTGCCGGTGAAGATCAGCAGGAAGTGCATTTTATTGCACCATTTTCAAGTAGTATTCAGTTTGCAACAAATTTGTGTGCACTCCAGATTTATTAGCAATTCACCCACCATCACTAGAAACGGACCCTAACCTTATAAACACATATCCCCTGAACCATACCACCTCCTCACTCTGCTTTTAATTGGTTTTGTGGCCAGCACTGCAGCTAATCTGCTGTAACTGCAGTGCTGGTCACCAAGAGGTAGTATGTAAACATGTGACAGTGGTGCATGTGGTGGCTGTATACGATCTAGCTAGGGTACCTTTCTCCATTAAACCAAAAGCTTTTACATGGGGATTTTCTCTGAAACTGCACCAACAAAAACTAAAGTGTGTGGAATGTCATAGTTCACTATTCAACTCCCTCCTAAAAATCTTGGCAGGCGAACTGGGGCTTTATGCCATTGTTCAGACATACATCTATACAGATGAAATGTGAAAAATGTACTTTACCTTTTTTTTTTTTCCTCCCTTAGGTCCGTTACCCAGAGCGCATTACAATATTGAGAGGGAATCATGAGAGTCGACAAATCACTCAAGTTTATGGTTTTTATGATGAGTGCCTACGAAAGTATGGAAATGCAAACGTATGGAAGTATTTTACAGATCTATTTGACTACTTACCATTAACAGCTTTAGTTGATGGCCAGGTATGTATATTATGTATACTCTGTAATTTTAGTGTTTTTTGTTTTTTTTTGTTTTTGTTGTTGCTGTTTGTGAATGAACCACAAACACTAGCAAAGCGAATGCGGCTGTATTTCATACTTGCTAGAAATCCTAGTTTAATTCAATTAATGATACTAAACCGAACTTTTCTATTTCAAAATGCTTATTAAAAATTTAAACATAACAAAGTTAGTAAGGTTGCAGAACATCATCATATTATATCAATGACAATCACAATCATGTACAAATAATAATAATAAAAATCGAAATAGAAAAAAATGACACTTCTGTGTTCTCCCCAGGCTCTTTTAGCCGGGTGATCCACCTGGCTAATTTTGGTGAGCACCCGGCTATCTCCTTCTCATCCTCCTTCTATTCTGTAAGGAGAGTTGCACCAGCCCTGCATTCCCCCATCGTGCCCCACCTGGCTACTTTTTCATGCCATCAGGCTAGAAAAAAATTCTGAAAAGAACATTGCACTTTTTATATTCTAATTGTGCCTCTTGTCAAGTTAATGTAAAATAACATTTTAAGTGTCTCATTAGGTGTGATTGAACTGTTACAGTTTATTTAAGTTCAGATCAAAATCCTGAGTCTGAAAACAGATCAAGAAAACATGTAAAAATCAGAACGAAAGAAAAACAATAGAATTAAAGAAAAGAGAGGGGGAAAAAAGGAAAAAGAAGAAAATGGTTGTTAACCTGTCTCCGCTAGCCCGATTGCCTTTTTTCTTTCTGCCATTTTGTATCTCAGAGAGTATTCTGTATTATTGTTCAATGAATCTTTGCCATGGGTCCCAGATTTTATGGAATCTAGCCATTCTCCTTGGACCATAGAGGCAGTCTACTCTTAAGGTTCCCAAACACTATTGCAATTTCCCACCGATAGACAGCAAATTCGATTACTGTGATCGAATCTGCTGTGAAATCGATAACGCAAACGCGGACCAATTGACCGAATTCCACCCCAAATCGATCGATTGATTTGTCGATTTGCTCAGGCGGGAAATTTAGCTTGATCGCCGACGGATTGGGAGCGCGCCATTAGCGGCATTCAATACGGAGATGGCCGACGCATATCGGCAGCAATACATGACCTTTCTGGCCGGCGTGAGTTCCCTGGTTCCTGCAGTCTCTCACTTCTTCCGGCGGCTTCTCTTCACTTCCTGTGGGTGTCCCATCCTGTGAGAAAGCAAAGTTCAAACAGTAGAGGGCGCTCTACTGTTTGAACTTTCTGCTTGTGACAGGACGGGACACTGAGAGGAAGTGAAGCGAAGATGGAGGAGTACGCTGGAAGAAATGAGACTGTGGGGACTTGCGCCAGCGGACAGGTAATGTATTACTGCAGCCTGGGGGGGCACACTGGGCAGGCGGCAGCAGCAGCAGTTCCACAGGTTGTGAATCAATTTAATGCTGAAATTGATACAAAATCTGTTTGCAGTGTATGGGCAGCCATTAGATCTGTCTCTGATCATATTCGATTAGAGAGGGATCTATCTGTTGGTCGATGTGGTGGCAGTCGACCAGTGTATTGCAGCTCCGTTCTTAACTTCAATAAAAGTTACCAGTTGTTTCTTCCAGGATCTAGCTATTGTTTGTTTTGCTGCAACAAAAATAAAATTAGTCAAGATTTGTTGGGATTTGTTCAGGGGTTTTTATTTTGAAATGCAAAAGTGAATACCAAGGATTTCTAGGCATTTGTTTTAAACCCAAAACCAAAAGCGAGTTAGCATGGTGCAGGACCAAAAGGTGTGTAAAAAAAAAAAAAAAAAAAAAAAAAAAAAAAAAAAAACTACCTTTAAAACCACATCCTCTAAAACAAAGACCTGATCCAGCCTAGCTGGAAACCAATACCAACGAAAGAGTACTTTAAAGGAGTTCTCCGGTACATAAAAAGAAACTAAACCTGACACTTACCTGGGGCTTCTGTCGGCCCCCTGCAGCTGTAATGTCCTGCGCTGTCCTCCTCCGATGCACAGTTCCCCCACCGGCACCTGGCTAATTATTCTTCTAACTAGATGAATAGAGCTGCTCCTGCGCAGTAAGCTCACGGCCGCGCAGCCGCAGTTCTATTAGTCTACTTAGACGAATAATTAGCGTGAGAACAGCACATCGGAGGAGGATGGCGCGGGACATTACAGTTGCAGGGGGCCGATAGAAGCCCCAGGTAAGTGTCCAGTTTTTTTTGTTTGGTTTTTTTTTTGTACCGGAGAACCCCTTTTAAGGCAGATTCAACTACTAAACAGTACTTTTTAAATGGAGCCAATCACATTTCTCCAAAACAGCACACAGTTCAGTTTATTATTCCTTTGCACAATGTACATGTGGTCAAGCTAGATACCGAAACATACCTGTATGTTTTTAACTACTTTGCGACTGCTCTATGCCGATTGGCATGAGCAGCGCAGCAGCCTCAGGGCCACTCCATGCCAATTGGCGTGAACGGCTGCGGGCGGACATAGGGGATCCTGCTGGAATGACGGAGCTCCGCCATCAGTCTCCCAGCGGCGATCACCGCTAGGAGACTGTTAGATGGTGAAACTGCCATCTATTTACTATGTACAGCGATGCGATCTACGGCAGCGCAGTACTGGGGACAGCCTTGTGACATGGCTGCCCCCCTGGGCTGAACAAAAGTGATCCGCTGTCATTGGCTGAAGCCTATGACAGCTGAACGCGCTGATTGGCTGGCTGAGGGGCGGTCCTCAAGAGGTTAAACTGTGGGAAATAAACAGTATATACCTCAGTAGAGAGAAGCCTCTGGATGACCTAGAGGCTTTTCCGATCCTCCTCCACCCCTGTTCGCCAGGACACTCTCTTCTTCTTTGTGGTCATGCTCCTGCCCATCTTACAAGCGCAGCCATACTGCACAGGTGGAAGTGCGGCCTGCACAGTAGCACAGAGCCGCTTGTGCATGGAGGGAAAAAAACATACACCAGAGGCTTTGTGCTACTGTGCAGGTGTGGGCTGTAACTGAGCCCTTTCAGTACAGGCACGCTCGTTCCTATACAGATAAGACAGGAGCAAGAACTTATTCGACAAACCCATGTTCAGAGGGTCCCAGCATGGTGAGGATTAGGGTAGCCTCTGGAATATCCAGGACTATTACTGAGGTAAATGTCTAGCTTTTCCCCTGATAGCTACCATTTAAATATGAGGAAATCTGAACTAGTGGAAACAAAATTTATATAACTGTATGTGCCATGGTGATATAAGCCCCGGTTGTTGGGCGCACCACAAGCTTTGATCTAGTTATGATTATGGTTACCTAATTTTAGCGAGCTACATGTTAGGGTTTTAATGCAAAGCAGAAGGAACAGAGGCACCAAAAGAATAAAATCAAAATGTTTAAAAAGTGCTTAGGGGGCAGTGGTGGGCTTGCCCCCTATAAGCAGACACTGGTAAAAAGTCTATTTCAAAAATAGATACACTGGTGCCAAGTGTATCCTGAACCTGATACTGTTGTGTACTCCTATTTGTTTTGCCTGAGGAAGCGGGTCTACGCCTGCGAAACGCGTTGCAGCCCCATTGGAGTGTACCAATAAAACCTATTTTTGAAATAGACATTTTCCAGTGTCTGCTTATAGAGGGTAAGCCCACCACTGCCCCCCAAGCACTTTTTAAACATTTTAATATTTTGATTTTATTATTTTGGCACTTCTGTTCCTTCTGCTTTGCATTATCATCCACCCTGGTGAAGGGGGATTACCCTTCTTCTTTATGTTAGGGTTTTGTCACTCAAAACAATATTGTAATAATTGTCTTGGATAAGTTATAAAGACATGTTTTCCTCCTGATTTTGGATTCTTTCATTTACATTTACGCTTTCACTTGTTAGAATCTTGATTATGTAAGCTGTCACCCAAGGATTCAGCTTCCATGAGTCTACTGCTTTTCACTTCCTAACTGATGAGCATTCATATCACTCACTGAAGTATACATTGTGGTTTTGTTTGTTTTTTTGCTTACTTACTGATTGATCACCTTCAATCTGGTATGAACCTTCACATTTAGCTGAATCTGCCTTCATAACTTCAACTTATGACCTACTGCTTTTGTACGGCTTATGATCTATTAACTTCAAAATGCAAAGGCTACTACTCCATACTCGTCTGTCTTCAGCATCGTTAACCACCTTTTCAGACTATCTGTAGGTATCCATGACCTTACTTGCTCTTGACTCTCCTCCTACATCTCTGGAAAGACATTTAGTGTTTTCCACTTCTGCATCCATTCCTATCCTTGTTCACTTAGTTTTGGACTACCCCAAGGCAAAGTCCTTGTACCACTTCTCCAGCTATACCTAATGGTTTAGGCCAGCGAAATTAGGTCATTTGGAGATCAGTATCACCTATTTGCAGAGGACACATTTCTTCCTTTTCTGTTTGTAATCTAATTTCCCAGTGTACAAGTGCATACACCTGCATTATAGGCGTCACCTGTCAGGATCAAGCTCAGTCCTGTGGGGAATGAGTGCTAAACAGTCACATTGCACTGGCATACCAGAACGATGCTTACTGTTGCTATGGGAAAGTTAGGAGGGGCAGTGGCATTGTAGATGAAGTGACAGGTCGACAGTGTGCTTGGAGGTCATTGTATCTTAAAGATCCAGCCTGTACCTATACAGTGGTGTGAAAACTATTTGCCCCCTTCCTGATTTCTTATTCTTTTGCATGTTTGTCACACCTAAATGTTTCTGCTCATCAAAAACCATTAACTATTAGTCAAAGATAACATAATTGAACACAAAATGCAGTTTTAAATGATGGTTTTTATTATTTAGTAAGAAAAAAAACTTAAAACCTACATGGCCCTGTGTGAAAAAGAAATTTCCCCCTGAACCTAATAACTGGTTGGGCCACCCTTAGCAGCAATAACTGCAATCAAGCGTTTGCGATAACTTGCAACGAGTCTTTTACAGCGCTCTGGAGGAATTTTGGCACACTCATCTTTGCAGAATTGTTGTAATTCAGCTTTATTTGAGGGTTTTCTAGCATGAACCGCCTTTTTAAGGTCATGCCACAACATCTCAATAGGATTCAGGTCAGGTCTTTGACTAGGCCACTCCAAAGTCTTCATTTTGTTTTACTTCAGCCATTCAGAGGTGGATTTGCTGGTGTGTTTTGGGTCATTGTCCTGCTGCAGCACCCAAGATCGCTTCAGCTTGAGTTGACGAACAGATGGCCGGACATTTTCCTTCAGGATTTTTTGGTAGACCGTAGAATTCATGGTTCCATCTATCACAGCAAACCTTCCAGGTCCGGAAGCAGCAAAACAACCCCAGACCATCACACTACCACTACCATAATTTACTGTTGGTATGGTGTTCTTTTGCTGAAATGCTGTATTACTTCTACGCCACATGTAACGGGACACGCACCTTCCAAAAAGTTCAACTTTTGTCTCGTCGGTCCACAAGGTATTTTCCCCAAAGTCTTGGCAATCATTGAGATTTTTTTTAGCAAAATTGAGACGAGCCTTAATGTTCTTCTTGCTTAAAAGTGGTTTGCGCCTTGTATATCTGCCCTGCAGGCCGTTTTTGCCCAGTCTCTTTCTTATGGTGGAGTCGTGAACACTGACCTTAATTGAGGCAAGTGAGGCCTGCAATTCTTTAGATGTTGTCCTGGGGTCTTTTGTGGCCTCTCGGATGAGTTTTCTCTGCGCTCTTGGGGTAATTCTGGTCGGCCGGCCACTTCTGGGAAGGTTCATCACTGTTCCCTGTTTTTGCCATTTGCGGATAATGGCTCTCACTGTGGTTCGCTGGAGTCCCAAAGCTTTAGAAATGGCTTTATAACCTTTACCAGACTGATCTCTATTACAGTACTTTTGTTCTCATTTGTTCCTGAATTTCTTTGGATCTTGGCATGATGTCTAGCTTTTGAGGTGCTTTTGGTCTGCTTCTCTGTGTCAGATAGCTCCTATTTAAAGAGAACCCGAGGTGTGTTTAAAGAATGTTATCTGCATACAGAGGCTGGATCTGCCTATACAGCCCAGCCTCTGTTGCTATCCCAAACCCCCCTAAGGTCCCCCTGCACTCTGCAATCCCTCATAAATCACAGCCGTGCTATGAGGCTGTGTTTACACCTGTAGTGTCAGTCTCAGCTGCTCCCCCGCCTCCTGCATAGCTCCGGTCCCTGCCCCCGTCCCTTCCCTCCAATCAGCAGGGAGGGAAGGGATGCAGGCGGGGACCGGAGTTCTGCAGGAGGCGGGGAGAGCAGCAGACTGACACTATAGAGATAAACACAGCCAGCTCTGACAAGCTGTTTGTCAGCAGCATGGCTGTGATTTATGAGGGATTGCAGAGTGCAGGGGGACCTTAGGGGGGTTTGGGATAGCAGCAGAGGCTGGGCTGTATAGGCAGATCCAGCCTCTGTATGCAGATAATATTCTTCAAACCCACCTCGGGTTCTCTTTAAGTGATTTTTTGATTGAAACAGGTGTGGCAGTAATCAGGCCTGGGGGTGACTACAGAAATTGAACTCAGGTGTGATAAACCACAGTTAAGTTATTTTTTAACAAGGGGGGCAATCACTTTTTCACACAGGGCCATGTAGAATTGGAGGTTTTTTTTCTCACTAAATAATAAAAACCATCATTTAAAACTGCATTTTGTGTTCAATTATGTTATCTTTGACTAATAGGTAGCGGTTTTTGATGAGCAGAAACATTTAAGTGTGACAAACATGCAAAAGAATAAGAAATCAGGAAGGGGGCAAATAGTTTTCCACACCACTGTAGATACATTCAATTCTTGGTGAGACGGCCCCGATTGGCTGCCTTGGGCAAGCTCCATCTAGTTTGTGCACATAACTTTACTCCAGGCAAAGTTATTTTTTTTTCATTTGGACTGCCAGACCTGCTATAAAAATATAAAATAAAAATTTCATATTGCATATATGGTCTTCAAACAATCCATTATATTTTAAAGCCTGATTGGGTATTTGAAGTGAAATATTCTCTTTTACAACACATTACTGTATTAAACTAGATTTTCAAGCTTTTTACTCGCCAGTTCCATCTACAAAAGAATAAACTTTGATCATGTACCCTTTTAAATAAGTGTAGTTTGTATTTTGTTTCAGATTTTCTGTCTCCATGGAGGTCTCTCTCCATCTATTGATACGCTGGATCACATCCGTGCTTTGGATCGCTTACAGGAAGTTCCTCATGAGGTAAATATTGTATTTTTTTACATGTCACTTGTGAATTGTGGCAGAATTAAGGTACTGTACTTCATTCATATTGGGCAAAGGAGCCTTTACGGAAGAGCAGAAATTGCATGGCAAAATGTTAAGCAGTCTAGCAGCTACAAATATTAACCATGCACGTCAATGAAAACTATACACCACTGTTCTCCCCAGGCCCTTTTAGCCAGGTGCTCCATCCGGTTAGTTTTGGTAAGCACCCGGCATTCTCTCATCTCACCCCACCCGGCTACTTTTTCATACCACCCAGCTAGAAAAAAATACTGGGGAGAACACTGTACCCCATTATTAACATGGTTACTCCAGTGATGTGGTCATTTAGCAGGCTGTGACTCCTTTCTTGCTTGACCACACCTCCCTACTAACTGTGTAGGGGAAGTCAATCAGTAGGTAGGCTTGATTTCTGAGGGTAGATACCGTGAATCCATTCTTTTATGTAGACAGAATTACCTTTGTATCTACCATAGGTGGAACCACTGGGGGTTGGATAAGAGAATGAGCAAGCAAAGCAGCAGCACTATTTATTTGCTGCATTTTTTTTATTTTGTTTGCAAAACAAACGTTTAATTAAAGCATTTAAATAATGAAAATGTGTAATTTTAATACAAACAAAATGAATTATTAATGTGTTATTGAACTAGGGCTCAAACACTCCATTGACATTAACTTCCTGAGCCAGTCACTTCAAAGTACGTCTAATAATTTCCCATCCCAAGCATTTTTCATGTGGTAGTTAGGAAATCTGAAAAAATAGTGCATTGCAATCTGCTAGAAGGACAGAATACAGGGAGCTGCCAAGTTAGACAACCTGTACTTACAAACTGGGACTGTCTGGATGGCACAGAAGGTCCTGAAGGCCAAAAAGGGGCACAGGAAGCATAGATAAGGCACAAAAGGGGCAAACAGCAATAGTTCCAATCTCGTTCGAAACTGTCTGGGACTGCCTGTATGCCAGGGCTGTGGAGTCTGTGTTGGAGTCGGAGTCAAGGAGTCGGTGGTTTCACAAACTGAGGAGTCTGGGTCGGGTGATTTTTGTACCAGATCCACAGCCCTGGTAAGTATTAGACTAAGGGTGGCCATACATGGTACAATTTTTCTTTTATTATTAGATAATTTAGTTTGATTATTCCGTTAGATCGAATATAAAGATTTTTCCAGCATGTTCAATCTGATTTTTCTCGAAAAAACGGGATAATCGTTCAAATTTCTTGATCGAAAATTTTTTTTTCAACTTTCATTTGATAATTGAACATTTTTATTGTACCATGTATGGCCACCAAAGGAGTCTAGCTAATATTGCTAGTATGAAGAATTAAGTTTAAATTTGGAACAAAGTGCAGAATGGGAGCAGTTTCTTAGATCAACCAGTTAGAATCCCTTGATCTGTGCATCTGCTCCATGTTGAAAATTTTTTCAGGTTTTTTTTTCTTTTTTTCCTGCCATTCTATGGCCAGAACAGGAACAAATCTAGCAAAATCTGTAACTCGAATCTTGCCTTTCCTTGTGTTCCCTGTGTAGCAAGAAATCATTGTGCAAATGGGAATTACAAGTCCACTCACTGCACAGACATTAGAACATGTGGGCTGAACCTACACGACTGATGCCTGCCCCTATGTGAAAGGCTTCTCCACTGCAGTATACCGGCAGCTGGACTTCTTTCCATGCAGTTTAATTGCAGCAGAAAATATTTGGAATTATATTGCACAATATATAAAAACTAAGCTACATACATTTTAAGATCATTACAGAGACTTTTCCTCTGTGGACAGAATACGGTAGGTGTGTAAATGAAAAGGCAATACTCAGTATGCTTAGAAAACTATAAATTGTTGGTTCTTGCATATTGTAATTCAGACATGTAATGTAGCATTTACAGGGCTGTAAAACACCTATTTAGAGATACTTATACAGTTATTCCATTCCCTCTCCTTTTTTAGGGGCCCATGTGTGATCTTTTATGGTCTGATCCAGATGATCGCGGTGGCTGGGGTATTTCTCCAAGAGGTGCTGGTTACACTTTTGGTCAAGATATCTCTGAAACCTTTAATCATGCCAATGGCCTCACTTTGGTGTCACGTGCTCATCAGCTGGTAATGGAGGTAAGTCCTGGAATAAAACCAGTTTATATCAAGGAACTGATGGCCATTAATTGGTGCTTGTTAGCTATAGCCATTTTTTTTTCTTTTTTTTGTGCACCAGTGGTGTTGAGCGCAGTGGGGGGAGTTGGGTTGGTTGAGATAGAAATGTATATTATTTGTGCTAAGATAATACAAGTAAAGGTCACTGTACAGACACAGAACATTTATTTTGTGCTTTTTCTCCTGGCAGACTCAAAGCGCCAGAGCTGCTTCCAATAGGATACGCTCTATGGGCAGTAGCAGTGTTAGGGAGTCTTGCCCAAGGTCTCCTACTGAATAGGTGCTGGCTTACTGCACAGGCAGAGCTGAGATTCGAACCCAAGTCTCCTGTGTCAGAGGCAGAGCCCTTAACCATTACACTATCCAGCCACTGCTACTGTGCACATCTAGTTAGCTATACCATTGTTGTGCAATAGAAGTTAAAGTGGAATAAAACTCTGACATGACAGTCGTAAAAATGTGTTTTCCTACTTTTTATTACCCATACAGTTACCATATTTGCTTTTGTGCACAAGTAAATATTGCCTGTTTACAAATTACAAGGTTCCAAGTACAGTTTATGTGCTCTGAAAGCTGCCATTGCATTTTAATAGATTTTAGTATATTATAGCAGCTATCTAGTGATAATATATCTGTCTCTGCCTGTCAGCTCAAAGCAGTTCTGTTTCTGCACGTGGCTAGCTGTAGCTAATTGTATCAACATCGGAAGGTAAACCAAAGATAATGTTGTCACCTCTTCAGATGTGGCTCATAATCTAAAGGAGCTTTCCACTGCAAAACAAAATGCTGTTTAACTGTTTGAATGCTGTTCTGCTACAAACATTTTTTTTTTTTTTTTTTTTCTGGTAGTATGTTTAAAGGAATAGTCAGGCTCCAGTCCCCCGCCGCCAGCTAGTTACGTTTTTGCCGACCTCTGGGTTGGTGGGCCGCATTGCGTACATTTTTACGCATTCCCACGGGGGACTGGAGCAGCAGTGAGTGACTACAAAGGGCACAGGATGGCTGCATGGAGCTGGTAGAAGCTCCAGGTAAGTGAAACTCATTTTTTTTTTTTTTTGCCTGACTATTCCTTTAACCGCTTGCCGCCCGCGTCACGCCAGTAGGCGTGGCCGCGGCGGCAGCCCCAGGACCAGCTAACGCCAATTGGCGGAAAGTCCTGGGGCAGCAGTTTACGGGAGATCGCGCGCACGGTGCCCGCTTGGTGGGCGGAGCTGAGCTCCGCCTTCAGTCTCCGAGCGGCGATCGCCGCTCGGGGGACTGTCACATGGCGAAACCGCCGTGTATTTACATGTGCAGCGCTGCGATCAGCAGCAGCGCTGCACTGGGGACAGCCGTGTGACACGGCTGTCCCCATGGGGGACAAGAGAGCGATCGGCTCTCATAGGCAGAAGCCTATGACAGTCGATCGCCGTGATTGGCTGGGGGGAGGGAGGGGATTTAGAAAAAAAAAAAAAAAGAAAATGGCAAAAAATATTTAAAACACAAACAAATATTTATAAAAAAATAAATAAACACAAGGGGGGCGATCAGACCTCACCAACAGAGAGCTCTGTTGGTGGGGAGAAAAGGGGGGGGGGGATCACTTGTGTGCAGAGGTATACGGCCCTGCAGCTTGGCCTTAAAGCTGCAGTGGCCAATTAAGGTAAAATTAGGCTGGTCACTAGGGGGGGTTTACCACCATGGTCCTCAAGAGGTTAAGGCTGTAAATAATCTTTCTTTAGAGCAAAGAAGAAATGCTGAGTTTCAGACAACTTTAAATATCATTTTTAAGTTCCCAATTACTTTCTCATATTTCTCTTTTAACTTTTAGGGTTACAACTGGTGTCATGACCGAAATGTGGTTACTATATTCAGTGCACCTAATTACTGTTATCGTTGTGGAAATCAGGCAGCTATAATGGAACTGGATGACACCCTTAAATACTCCTTGTAAGTATCTTAAATCTAGGGAATAGAAGAAAATGCCAATATACTGCATATAAAATCTTAAACTATGCATTCAGCTGCCACCTCGAAAACTGGTTTTCAATTGCAAGAGTATTAAATCTCTCAGTAATTCTATTTCTATACTCTACAGTGCATTTGCTTGTATACATGCATATGGCTGGGAACCTCTGGCCAATGACATATACAGTATAGGTAATTTTATAAGGGAAACATGGTAAATAACTACTGCAGGAAACAAATTGGTAGGCACATAAGCAAATGTCAATGCAAACTTACCTTTTTTCTATGAAATTTAAAACGTAAGAGCAAATCAGATAATGGTTGTACCATGTGCAAAGGTTTGTACGCTTATCCATTTATCCTGAACCCTAATTTCCTTGTTGAGTCTTTTAAGGGAGGTGACCAATGGTTTAATAAAAAAAAGGAACTTCCTCCTACGGGAGGTTTGTAAATAGTATTCATCGTATGGTAAGGAGGGTGTGTGTGTGCGCAGTGCACGTTGTTTTAATGTGTGCCTCCTCAGCAGCTATAATGCAGAGTGTGGGCGCAGGGAGCGCTTTCATGTTTACCTGTCCAGATGCTGCATTGGCTCTCCTCTTCTTCCGAAGTGGGCACTGCAATGCCGACATCTCGTTTTGGGTTGCGATCACGATATGACGGGATGAAACCCAGAGGATGGTGTCAGCATTGCAGCCCCACTCTGTGGTGGTAGAGCCTCTTCCAGCACCAAGCAGTGCTGCAACCATCCTCTGGGTCCATTCGGAACAGAGAATATGACGTTGGCATTGCAGTGCTTGCTTCGGAGGAAGAGGAGAGCCAATGCAGCTTCTGGACAGGTAAATATGAAAGCGCTCCCTGCACCCCCACACTGCATTATAGCCTGCTGGGGGGCAGTAAAACGAGGAGCTGCAGCGCACAAAAAACAAAATCGCTGCCAAAAGGTTAAAAAGTATAGAAAATACAATTCTCAAAAGAAAATACCCCCTCCCCATTGAGCTATCACATAGGAGTATTAAGTGGTTATAAAGTAGTAGCTGATTGAATAGGGACATAGCTAAAATGTCACAACTGCTCTGGTCCTTGAGGGTTTTTTGTGTCCAGTATTGAAGTGGTTAAACTTGCAGGCACATGGTATGATTATGTAGGTGGGCTTGGTGGAGATGTGCTCCGCATAACGAATTGGCTTTGTGTGGGTGAGTTGAGTGGGGGAGAACAATGTACTGGGGTATTGCTCAATATTCGGTATGCTGGCTCTTAAAGGCGGTGTTAGGTGACCATTCTCGCCTAAGGCATTTTTTATGCCTAGTAGCATTTAATGAGTATAGCATTGGCATAAGTATAACATCCATTCCCTCTCATTATGACTTTAACTATAATTCTTCTTTTAGGGCCTGTTTCCACTGGTGTTTTAGATGCGAGGCAATCGCCGCATCATCTCACATCTCTCTGCAAGTACTTTCTGTTGTCTTCCGTACAACCGGATGTGGCGTAATGTGGCTTCCCATCGTCGGCTATGGGGACTCGGATGCATGCTGCGGAAAACTGCAGCAAGCTGTCCATAATTCCCCCAACCATCCCGACTCCCCCACCCCCCAGTTGCATTGTGCCGGATCGCGTAGGTAAATTCGCCTCAGTGGAAACTATTCCATTGATGTGAATTGGTTGCAGTTACCTTGCATTGTGGTTTTCGCATAGCAACGCGTCTAGTGGAAACGGGCCCTAAAGGTTTAGGACTGCATTTACAAATTGCAATATATCCCCCGACCCATTGGTACTTTTCTTGACAGCTCACTGCTGTCTGGCTGCTTGGTAGTGCTCTAGACTAGGCAGTTGGATGCGCTCGGCCAAATTCTGATATATTACATGCTGAATCTATTGGAAAACTGTATAGAGTGTATGGGCAGGCAACAAATCCCACTCTGAAGTCAAATTCGATCAGAGAGGGATCTGGTAGATCTACCCATACATCAACTGATGTATGGGCACCTTAAAGGATACCTTTGTGCAACAAAGGTATCCTGGTCGGGTGGTCATGGCTAACTGCACAGATGCTGCGGGTCTTTGACTGCAGCCGGGAGCGCTCTGCACAGGTACACTATGTCACAACTAAACTACGTAGTACGCAGTAAAGGAGGGGGATGGAAGAAAATGCCTTTATTCCCCCCCCCCCCCCCCCCCGGTTTTATTTTTTGTTGCTCTATTTAAGGGTGCTTACAAGCATCCAATTTTGATTGGCCATGTAGTATGAAAGTTTGCCTGTAACCTCCCTGGTGTTCAATTTCCCTGGGATTTCTGTGCAAAAAGTGAACCAAATAATTTTCATAACCTTTGTTGCTGTAAATTGCCAAAATGTGGCAAGCATGCCTAGGTTCTCAACGTGTGGCAGGTGTACCCCAGGGGGTACTTCTGATGGTTCCAGGGGGTACTCGGGCTTCATATACTTAGCCAAGAATAACACATTTAGAGTTTTTTAGAAAATTACAAACCTTATATAAACAACTCCAAATTAGTATTTTAGCTAATTTAAAAGCAATATTAAATGCTTGGAAATTGTTTAGAACCAATTATCATGTACTACGATTAAATATATATTTGTCAAGGGGTACGTGTGATAATGTTTACTATGCTAGGGGGTACTTGGTCAGTACAGGGTGTTAAAAGGGGTACATACCAATAAAATGTTGAGAAACACTCTAGTATACAGGACAGGGCTGTGAAGTCAGAGTTGATGTCGAGGAGTTGGAGCAATTTTGGGTACCTGGAGTTGGAGGTTTCATGAACGGAGTCAAGTGATTTTTGTACCAAATCCACAACCCTGGTAAGTATTAGACTAAGGAGTCTGAGACATATTGGGTACCTGGAGTCGGAGGTTTCAGGAACTCAGGAGTCGGAGTCGGATGATTTTTGTAACAACTCCACAGCTCTGGTGCAGGAGAGTATTGAGATGTATGGACGTCAATACCGTTCACAGCATGTTTTGTATTGACGTGCATACACGTCAATATCGCCGGGGAGGCTAGTTATCGCATTTAAAAAAAAAAAAATCTGTTGACAGTCATACTACATGGGAGTAGTAAGAATGGCCAATCAAAATTGTGTGTACACATGCTAAGTAACAGAGAGGAAGACAGACTATTCATTTCAATGGAAAGGCTTTCTAATTTCTACTTGCAAACTAGACCCAACAGCATGAGATAGCAGTAGTTCTGGAAGGTAAACAAAGGAAAATCGGACCGTTTTGCATGAAAGCATCCTGATAGTTTGTTTGGTAGTGATTTCTTTCAGTGCTAAATAGTATGTTGCCAGTGCTGTGTAATACTGTATGTTTGTACATTTATAAATAAAAGCTAATAATAATTTCTGTGTTTCTGTGCAGCCTTCAGTTTGACCCAGCTCCTCGCCGTGGAGAGCCGCATGTTACTCGACGCACTCCAGACTACTTCCTATAAGCAATTGTTACATATTGCCTTCATCTGTGCAATTATACTTTGCATTTAAACAAGATGTCTGTACATAGACATGAAAACCAACAAAGAAAAACCAAAATATTTAAATTTTAAAATTTGGATTCTTTAACATCAGTGTCCTTTCCCATCTAAGAAATACACTTTGCATTTCCCAGTTTCTATTCCCAATTAGGCTAAGAACCATCATGGACCAAAATGTGCCATATTGTTGATGAAGCATTTAGCACAATTTGAGACTGCAGTTCAGAATACCAAATCAGTCCATTTGTCAGTTTGCCTGCTGTATTTGTAAGTCATGTTTCCTACTGAACTGTTCAACAAGTAAAGGGTAACTTGCAAGGCCTTTATCCCCTTTGCACCTACTTTGTAAATTTTAGTTGTAGTGATAAGCTGGCATGACAGATACCATTTGGAGTTATTTTTAAACAAAATGCACATGCTAACCATCCATTGTACATTTTTTTTCTTTCCCCAAACGTACAGATACATTGGAGAAATTTGACCTGAGTGTATGCCATAACATTAATGTACGTTTTTCTGTATATTTGTCAAAGTGCTTGCTGCTCCTTTGGTGTATTTGAACAAATAAACTTTCAACTGTAGACCTCCAGTGTGCTGTGACTGTTATGTGGCTGAATGCGGTTTTTAGGTTTACATAGATTGACCACAATTTTCATTTGGTACATGGCTGTCCATCTCAGCGAAAGTGCTATATTAAAATTACACATTGCTACACAGCAAAATACTACCCCTGCAGCTTCATCATTACAGAACTTGCATTACGTTGTAGGCTAATTCTATAGTTGTGGAAAAATGTCACCCACCGCGTGCTCAACCAATCACGCTGAAAGCGAAGCAAGAGGAAACAAAAGAGAGATAAGCGATCAGGACTGCTAACTAGGCTGAGAGATACTCCATATAAAACCCCTCTTCCTAGCGCACTTGTGAGATCCCTCGCAAATAAAATGGATGAGCTCCGACTGGATATTTCCACGTATAAAACTATAAGACTGTTGCCTTCTGATTTTTTCGGAGACATGGCTGGACCCCTCCATACCAGATGCTGCAGTTGAGCTTGCAGGTCACACGCTTCACCGTGCTGATCGAACGCATGATTCTGGCAAGAAAACAGGTGGAGGACTGTGTTTATATCAATAATGCTTGGTGCACTAACGTAACCATAATCAACAAGTCTTGTTCACCTGATATGGAATATCGAATGCTGAGATGTCGACAGTTTTACCTACCCAGGGAACATAGTTATTATAATTATGGCAGTGTACATTCCACCTCATGCCAATATTAAGTCAGTAAATGAACAACGGTTTGATGTCATTAGTAAGCAACAGAACTCACACCCTGATGCAATTTTCATCATTGCTGGAGATTTTAACCAAGCAAATCTTAAGAAGGCATTTCCCAGATTTTACCAGCACACGGACTGTAAAACCAGAGGAGAAAACACCTTGGACCATGTCTATACAGACATAAAAGGTGCCTATAAGATCCCACGCCCCCCACTGGGACAGTCTGTCCATCTATCTTTGTTTCTTATTCCTGCATACAAAGCCATTATCAACACTGCTAAACCTATTAGCAAGTCTGTTAAAGTCTGGCCTGAGACTGCGGTCTCTCAGCTCCAAGATTGCTTTGAAAATACAGATTGGGATATTTTCCTTCATGGAACAGACCTGGAGATGTGTACTTCCTCTGTATTGTCGTATGTTAATTTCTGTGTGGACACCATCACTGTCAACAAAAGAATTGAGTTACCCAAATCATAAACCATGGATAACAAAAGAACTCAAGGAACTCCTAAAGTATAGGAACACAGCTTTTAAAATACAGGACAAAGAAGCCTATTCTTCAGCCAGAGCAAGTCTGAAAAAGGCATACGAAATGCAAAACTTAACCACTTCCCGACCGCCGTATATACAATTGGCGGCCGGGAAATGGACGCCGCAAGGACCGCCGTATTGACAATTGGCGGCGGTCCTTGTATGGGCATGGGCGGAGCGATCGCGTCATCCGTGACACGATCCTCCGCCTGGCGCCACTCACCCGCCGCAACATCCCGCCGGCCATACGGAAGCGCCGGCGGGATGTTAACCCGACGATCGCCGCATACAAAGTGTATAATACACTTTGTAATGTTTACAAAGTGTATTATACAGGCTGCCTCCTGCCCTGGTGGTCCCAATGTCCGAGGGACCACCAGGGCAGGCTGCAGCCACCCTAGTCTGCACCAAGCACACTGATTCCCCCCCCCCCCCCCCCGCCCCAGATCGCCCACAGCACCCATCAGACCCCCCCCTGCCCACCCCCCCAGACCCCTGTTTGCACCCAATCACCCCCCTAATCACCCCCCTAATCACCCATCAATCACTCCCTGTCACTATCTGTCAACGCTATTTTTTTTATCCCCCCCCTGCCCCCCGCTCCCTCCTGATCACCCCCCCACCCCTCAGATTCTCCCCAGACCCCCCCCCCCCCCATGTACTGTATGCATCTATCCCCCCTGATCACCTGTCAATCACCTGTCCATCACCTGTCAATCACCCCCTGTCACTGCCACCCATCAATCAGCCCCTAACCTGCCCCTTGCGGGCAATCTGATCACCCACCCACACCATTAGATCGCCCGCAAACCCGCCGTCAGATTACCTCCCAAATGTATTGTTTACATCTGTTATCTTCTCTAAACACCCACTAATTACCCATCAATCACCCCCTATCACCAACCGTCACTGTTACCTATCAGATCAGACCCTAATCTGCCCCTTGCGGGCACCCAATCACCCGCCCACACGCTCAGATTGCCCTCAGACACCCCCCCCCCCCTTATAAATTCGCCAGTGCATTAATTACATCTGGCCTTCCCTGTAATAACCCACTGATCACCTGCCAATCACCTATCACCCCCTGTCACTGCCACCCAACAATCAGCCCCTAACCTGCCCCTTGCGGGCAAATTGATCACCCACCCACACCAATAGATCGCCCGCAGATCCGACATCAGATCACCACCCAAGCGCAGTGTTTCCATCTATTCTCTCCTCTAAACACCCACTAATTACCCATCAATCACCCATCAATCACCCCCTATCACCACCTGTCACTGTTACCCATCAGATCAGACCCTAATCTGCCCCTTGCGGGCACCCAATCGCCCGCCTACACGCTCAGATTGCCCTCAGACCCCCCCTTATCAATTCGCCAGTGCAATATTTACATCTGTTCTCCCCTGTAATAACCCACTGATTACCTGTCAATCACCCATCAATCACCCCCTGTCACTGCCACCCATCAATCACCCCCTGTCACTGCCGCCCATCAATCACCCGCTGTCACTGCCACCCATCAATAAGCCCCTAACCTGCCCCTTGCGGGCAATCTGATCACCCACCTACACCAATAGATCGCCCGCAGATCCGACGTCCGATCACCTCCCAAGTGCAGTGTTTACATCTGTTCTCTACCCTAAACACCCACTAATTACCCATCAATCACCCCCTGTCACTGCTACCTATCAGATTAGACCCCTATCTGCCCCTAGGGCACTCAATCACCCGCCCACACCCTCAGAATGCCCTCAGACCCCAGCCCTGATCACCTCGCCAGTGCATTGCTTGCATCTATTCCCCCCTCTAATCACACCTTGAGACACCCATCAATCACCTCCTGTCACCCCCTAGCACACCTACCCATCAGATCAGGCCCCAATTTGCCCCGTGTGGGCTCCTGATCACTCGGCCAAACCCTCAGATCCCCCTCAGACCACCTTCCGATCACCTCCCCAGTGCATTGATTGCATCTATTTTCCCCTCTAACCACCCCCTGAGACACCCATCAATCACCTCCTGTCACCCCCCTAGCACTCCTATCCATCAGATCAGGCCCAATACAACCTGTCATCTAAAAGGCCACCCTGCTTATGACCGGTTCCACAAAATTCGCCCCCTCATAGACCACCTGTCATCAAAATTTGCAGATGCTTATACCCCTGAACAGTCATTTTGAGACATTTGGTTTCCAGACTACTCACGGTTTTGGGCCTGTAAAATGCCAGGGCGGTATAGGAACCCCACAAGTGACCCCATTTTAGAAAAAAAGACACCCCAAGGTATTCTGTTAGGTGTATGACGAGTTCATAGAAGATTTTATTGTTTGTCAAAAGTTAGCGGAAATTGATTTTTATTGGTTTTTTTTCACAAAGTGTCATTTTTCACTAACTTGTGACAAAAAATAAAATCTTCTATGAACTCGCCATACACCTAACGGAATACCTTGGGGTGTCTTCTTTCTAAAATGGGGTCACTTGTGGGGTTCCTATACTGCCCTTGCATTTTAGGGGCCCTAAACCGCGAGGAGTAGTCTAGAAAACAAATGCCTCAAAATGACCTGTGAATAGGACGTTGGGCCCCTTAGCGCACCTAGGCTGCAAAAAAGTGTCACACGTGTGGTACCGCCGTACTCAGGAAAAGTAGTATAATGTGTTTTGGGGTGTATTTTTACACATACCCATGCTGGGTGGGAGAAATTTCTATGTAAATGGACAATTGTGTGTAAAAAAAAATCAAACAATTGTCATTTACAGAGATATTTCTCCCACTTAGCATGGGTATGTGTAAAAATACACCCCAAAACGCATTATACTACTTCTCTTGAGTACGGCGGTACCACATGTGTGGCACTTTTTTTTACACCCTAAGTACGCTAAGGGGCCCAAAGTCCAATGAGTACCTTTAGGATTTCGCAGGTCATTTTGCGACATTTGGTTTCAAGACTACTCCTCACGGTTTAGGGCCCCTAAAATGCCAGGGCAGTATAGGAACCCCACAAATGACCCCATTCTAGAAAGAAGACACCCAAAGGTATTCCGTACGGAGTATGGTGAGTTCATAGAAGATTTTATTTTTTGTCACAAGTTAGCGGAAAATAACACTTTGTGAAAAAAAACAATTAAAATCAATTTCCGCTAACTTGTGACAAAAAAATAAAAACTTCTATGAACTCACCATACTCCTAACGGAATACCTTGGGGTGTCTTCTTTCTAAAATGGGGTCATTAGTGGAGTTCCTATACTGCCCTGGCATTTTAGGGGCCCTAAACCGTGAGGAGTAGTCTTGAAACAAAAATGACCTGTGAAATCCTAAAGGTACTCATTGGACTTTGGGCCCCTTAGTGCAGTTAGGGTGCAAAAAAGTGCCACACATGTGGTATCGCCGTACTCGGGAGAAGTAGTATAATGTGTTTTGGGGTGTATTTTTACACATACCCATGCTGGGTGGGAGAAATACTTCTGTAAATGACAATCTTTTGATTTTTTTACACACAATTGTCCATTTACAGAGGTATTTCTCCCCCCTAGCATGGGTATGTGTAAAAATACACCCCAAAACACATTGTACTACTTCTCCCGAGTATGGCGATACCACATGTGTGGCACTTTTTTACACCCTAACTGCGCTAAAGGGCCCAAAGTCCAATGAGTACCTTTAGGATTTCACAGGTCATTTTGAGAAATTTCGTTTCAAGACTACTCCTCACGGTTTAGGGCCCCTAAAATGCCAGGGCAGTATAGGAACCCCACAAATGACCCCATTTTAGAAAGAAGACACCCCAAGGTATTCCGTTAGTAGTATGGCGAGTTCATAGAAGATTTTATTTTTTGTCACAAGTTAGCGGAAATTGATTTTAATTGTGTTTTTTCACAAAGTGTCATTTTCCGCTAACTTTTGACAAAAAATAAAATCTTCTATGAACTCACCATACTCTTAACGGAATACCTTGGGGTGTCTTCTTTCTAAAATGGGGTCATTTGTGGGGTTCCTATACTGCCCTGGCATTTTAGGGGCCCTAAACCGTGAGGAGTAGTCTTGAAACGAAATTTCTCAAAATGACCTGTGAAATCCTAAAGGTACTCATTGGACTTTGGGCCCTTTAGCGCAGTTAGGGTGCAAAAAAGTGCCACACATGTGGTATCGCCGTACTCAGGAGAAGTAGTATAATGTGTTTTGTGGTGTATTTTTACACATACCCATGCTGAGTGGGAGAAAGATCTCTGTAAATGGACAATTGTGTGTAAAAAAAATTAACAAATTGTCATTTACAGAGATATTTCTCCCACCCAGCATGGGTATGTGTAAAAATACACCCCAAAACACATTATACTACTTCTCCTGAGTACGGCAATACCACATGTGTGGCACTTTTTTGCAGCCTAACTGCGCTAAGGGGTCCAAAGTCCAATGAGCACCTTTAGGCTTTACAGGGGTGCTTACAATTTAGCACCCCCCAAAATGTCAGGACAGTAAACACACCCCACAAATGACCCCATTTTGGAAAGTAGACCCTTCAAGGTTTTCAGAGAGGGGCATGGTGAGTCCGTGGCAGATTTCATTTTTTTTTTTTTGTCGCAAGTTAGAAGAAATGGAAACTTTTTTTTTGTCACAAAGTGTCATTTTCCGCTTACTTGTGACAAAAAATAATATCTTCTATGAACTCACTATGCCTCTCAGTGAATACTTTGGGATGTCTTCTTTCCAAAATGGGGTAATTTGGGGGGTATTTATACTATCCTGGAATTCTAGCCCCTCATGAAACATGACAGGGGGTCAGAAAAGTCATAGATGCTTGAAAATGAGAAAATTCACTTTTTGCACCATAGTTTGTAAACGCTATAACTTTTACCCAAACCAATAAATATACACTGAATGGGTTTTTTTTTATCAAAAACATGTTTGTCCACATTTTTCGCGCTGCATGTATACAGAAATTTTACTTTATTTGAAAAATGTCAGCACAGAAAGGTAAAAAAAATCATTTTTTTGCCAAAATTCATGTCTTTTTTGATGAATATAATAAAAAGTAAAAATCGCAGGAGCAATCAAATAGCACCAAAAGAAAGCTTTATTAGTGACAAGAAAAGGAGCCAAAATTCATTTAGGTGGTAGGTTGTATGAGCGAGCAATAAACCGTGAAAGCTGCAGTGGTCTGAATGGAAAAAAAAGTGGCCGGTCCTTAAGGGGTAGAAAGCCCTTGGTCCTCAAGTGGTTAAGTACAAATAAAGGATTGAGGAATACTTTGAAAACGATTCAAACCCAAAGAGGATGTGGCAAAGCATTCAATTACTCAGATTACAAAAAGAATGGAACTCGATATACACTGGACAATAACAACCCCAGCCTAGCAGAGGAACTTAACAACTTCTTTGCTAGATTTGAAAAAGACAACAATCAGCCTTTAGTCAACTTTGGGCCCACTACAGACTCACAGCCTTTAATCCTTCACATACATGAAGTGCAGCAAGCACTCACAAATATCAACACCAGGAAAGCTGCAGGTCCTGATGGTGTGCAAGGACGTGTGCTCCAGGCCTGCGCTGGTCAACTAGCGAAGTTTTTACACAAATATTCAACCTCTCTCTGTTCTTGGGTGTAGTCCCCTCATGCCTTAAATACACAACCATTGTGCCAGTTCCAAAAAATCCTAGGATAACCTTGCTTAAAGCGGAATATAACCCTGCATTTCAACTTTGCTCTAAAACATTATTTACAGTATATTATATGCAACCAGCATTTTTTTTTTTACTAGACCAGCATTGGAAGGGTTACACAGGGCTTTAAAGTCCCTAGAGATTTCTGCAACCGAATCCGAACTTGAGTTAGATACTTTTTGTTTACAAATATGTGTTTATTATGACTCATCTCTCTCACTGAGAAGGAGCTTGGAGGACAGCCAAAGAGATGTATCTATTGATAAACAGTTACACACTAACTAAATAGAATGTAACCATCTGAATGTCTGCACGGAACTTAAAACCTCTGTGTTTAACCCTTCCAATGCTGGTCTAGTAAAAAAAAAATGCTTTTTGCATATAATATGCTGTAAATAATGTTTTAGAGCAAAGTTGAAATGCAGGGTTATATTCCGCTTTAATGATTATCGGACCAGTTGCTCTAACCCCTGTCATCGCCAATTGCTTTGAACGACTGGTAGCCACACACATCAAGGCCTCCATTCTAGCAAATTTAGATCACCAGTTTTCTTACCGAACAAATAGATTGACTGAGGATGCCATCTGTGTAGCTTTCCATGCTGCCCTCTCACACCTAGAAAAACCCAACTCCTATGTTGGGATGCTCTTTGTTGACTACAGCTCAGCATTTAACACCATCGTACCTAGCCAGCTGACCAACAAACTCCATGCACTAGGTCTTGCTCCCTCCATATGTACTTGGTTAAATCAAAAATAAAGCTGCGCTAATGGATAAAAAATACACATGGAGCGCACTAAACACAATACTGTAAATTGTCACCAAATGTCACTTTAAACATTAGATGCGCTCACGGCTGAAATAAAGAGAAAAGTCACTTCACAAAGTCACCATCCAGTAATTTGAACAATGTCCAGCTGAATGT
This sequence comes from Hyperolius riggenbachi, assembly GCF_040937935.1. NCBI lineage: Eukaryota > Metazoa > Chordata > Amphibia > Anura > Hyperoliidae > Hyperolius > Hyperolius riggenbachi. Next base: position 289,567,382 of record NC_090646.1, on the reverse strand, counting down.
CCCAGGACTCTAGAGGATTTCTTCAATCAACAGCCAACATGTCATAAAAGGAAAAAACACAGAAAAGGGGACATAGCGTAATCCAATTTATACAAGCCCTTTGGCACACCCTTAAGCCACTGTGGGTGGTGGCAGCTTGTAACATCGATATATGCATTTCGATCTGTGGGTTTAAAGAAACATCTCGTGGAAAAACCCTCCCCCTTCCTGGTGATAATAAGATCCAAAAAATGTATGGACTCAGTATCACATTCTGCAGTTAATTGGATGTTTTCTTTAATACTATTAATTTCAGCAATATATTCTCGGAAACTCACCTCATCGCCCCTCCAGAAAATCAGAAGGTCATCAATGTACCTTTTCCAGAATACCTGGAAGGGGTTTGGAGGCGCCCAAGGTATAGCTAAGATTACTATATATAGGTAAGAAATCTTACCTTATTTCAATCGAATTTCAGAATAATGAACATTTCTCGAGAGGGTAGTTTAGATTTTAATATGCACATTTAGACAACGCGTTTCGCGGACACACTCCGCTTCATCAGGTCAAATAGCAGTGCCTTAGGGGTTAGAACTGTGTAGATGAGCCTGGGCGCCTGTGTTTCATCTACACAGTTCTAACCCCTAAGGCACTGCTATTTGTGTCCGCGAAACGCGTTGTCTAAATGTGCATATTAAAATCTAAACTACCCTCTCGAGAAATGTTCATTATTCTGAAATTCGATTGAAATAAGGTAAGATTTCTTACCTATATATAGTAATCTTAGCTATACCTTGGGCGCCTCCAAACCCCTTCCAGAAATTTATAGCGGTCTCCTATGCGGGAGTCCGCTTTAGTCTTGTATCCCAATAGAGTTAAAAGACTATATAATTTTTTCTTTGGAGCTGCGACCGTGACTTCTACCTCAGAGAGAAAGGCCGAGTGAGGACGGTCCTTCCTCACATGCGATTATCAGTGGTTGCTTGGAGTGCAACCCACACTTGTGAGTATATATACACCACCTCACATTTTTTCCATATAATCAGACGATATTGCACTATCGGGCTCCCGGTGTCCCTGTGTCTTTTTCTCGTACCAAAGATTGACTTTTCCAGAATACGACCCTTGACCCTCCTCTCCTCAGAGCCTCTTCCTCCCATAGGGCCATATACATATTTGCTAGACTTGGGGCATAAGAAGCCCCCATTGCACAACCGTACACCTGTCTGAAGAACTGCTGCTTGTGCCAAAAATAATTCCGCTTAAGGGAAAATTCGAGTAATGATAAAACAAACTCCATTTGAACACCGCGCATGTCACACAATTCATGTAAAAGCGTCCTCGCAGCTTCAATTCCGTCATTATGAGGTATATTGGTATAAAGTGACCCTACGTCCGCCGTGGCCAGCAAAATATCACCCCCGATCTTTAGTTCCTCCAACAGCTGTACGGTGTGCTTAGTGTCCATCAACACATGTGGCAACTGGGGAACGATCGGTTGTAGAAAACTATCTATATATTGCCCTATCCTGTGAGTGATGGAACCCACTCCACTGAGAATAGGTCTCCCGGGCGGGTCGGTGGTGCTCTTATGAATCTTCGGGAGTTGGTACATTATCGGTATCCGTGGGGCTGAAGGAACCAGAAAATCGCATGTTTTCTTATCCAATAGGCCCATCATCAGACCCTCATCTAACAGGAGGGTCAATTCCCGTTTGTATTTTGAGGTGGGATCTCCTGGTAGTTTCTCATAGGTTTTTTCATCATAAATCAGCCTATCCAACTCTGCGAAATATTGTTCTTTACGTAAGAGCACCACCCCCCCCCCCTTTGTCAGCTGAGCGAACAACTAATCCTTTATCTTTTATTAGACTTCCTATAGCCCGTTCGTTAGAGGGCCTAGTTTTAATCTTCAATTTTCTTAAGGTCATTTACCACCCGGTCTTTGAAATTTTCCACTGCATTTAAGGCCGAAACATCCTGGGGGTTAAATGTGGATGCATTCCGAAAGGGCGTACGGGGGGCTGTCTCAACACAGTTTACTCGGTTAATTGGACCCTCTTTTTGAATAAAATACTTCTTGATGTTCAATTTCCTCGTATAACGGTGGACATCAATAAAAGCATTAAATTTGTTCAATTGATTTTTTGGGGCATATTTTAACCCTTGATCTAACAATTTTACCTCTCGCTCTTCCAAAGGGACCCCACTTAAATTAAAAATACCTGCCCCTATTACTGCCTTCTTCTTTTGTTTCCTTCTACCTGCTCTCCTCCCCCTTCTGCACCTCTTTTCCTTGGTGTTGTGGGTTGCCCCCCCCCATGTATTCTTCCTCTTCCCATCCTTCTCTCCAATACCGGGGGCGCGGGGCTAAAAAATTCGGCTGTCCAAACATTCTGTCATCTCTGAGTGGCTGGAACCTGTTCTGAGTATGGATGGGATATTAATAAGAGGGCTGTTGGTCTTGTCTCCTATTCCAGTGAACCCCTCTGTTGTTCTGGGATCCGCCACCCCCTCTCCCATCATATAGTCTTTGGTTAGTTCTATCCCTGCCCCCCACTATCTGCTCCTGGGGTTTGGGTATCTTTACTTTGGGTTGTATTGTTTGAACAGGAGTATCATGAACCAGGAAGTCGCAGGAAAGGAAGGTCTGAGGCAGCGTGTGTGTGAGCGGCTACCCGGGACTGCATCCGCATATTTGCTACATGCCTGTTTACCTCCTACGCTTGTGAGTGTGATACTTTTTTACCCGTACTTTATTAAATGATTTTATACTATCTGGCGCTGTTTTGAGTCCTAGAATCTGGTCGTGGTGGTTGATCCCTGCCTTGTCTCCCGCTCATGCTGTATATCCTTACCTCCGGATTTGTTGGAGGTTGATTGGGTGAGTGCGGGCACTCAGGGGGGAGTGTGTCCAGGCACAGAGGTGTACTTTGAGCGGTGACGGGCAACGCTTGTATAAATTGGATTACGCTATGTCCCCTTTTCTGTGTTTTTTCCTTTTATGACATGTTGGCTGTTGATTGAAGAAATCCTCTAGAGTCCTGGGACATTCAGCTGGACATTGTTCAAATTACTGGATGGTGACTTTGTGAAGTGACTTTTCTCTTTATTTCAGCCGTGAGCATATGTACTTGGTTATTGGACTTCCTTACTAATTGCCCTCAAACTATCAGACTAGGAAATCGGACATCCTCCACCCTTACCCTGAGCACTGGCATGCCACAGGGCTGTGTATTAAGCCCTCTCCTTTATGCTCTTTTCACCCATGACTGCCAGCCTATCAATACTAGAGTTGGGCGAACTGTTAGCGCAACTGCAGCCGAACTGTTCGGCTGCCCAACCTGTCATGTGGCTGTGGCTCTTGCTACTTCTGGGTCGCAATGACCCGGAGTAGTACGTCTGCGCTGGCCCGGCGGAGCGCGTCCTAGATCGCGCTCCCGTTGCCGGGCACTCTCTGCGCATGTGTGTGACGTCACTCATGACGTCACACACATGCGCAGAGAGTGCCCGGCAACGGGAGCGCGATCTAGGACATGCTCCGCCGGGCCAGCGCAGACGTACTACTCCGGGTCATTGCGACCCGGAAGTAGCAAGAGCCACAGCCACATGACAGGTTGGGCAGCCGAACAGTTCGGCTGCAGTTGCGCTAACAGTTCGCCCAACTCTAATCAATACCTCAAACATAATTAAGTTTGCAGATGATACGACTGTCAATGGGCTTATATCAGACAATGAGGAAGCTGCATACAGAGAAGAAGTTAGGAACCTGACTGCATGTTGCGACATTAACAACCTGCTATTAAATACAAAGAAGACCAAAGAAATTATTCTGGACTTTAGGACCACCAAAAAGACCACTCACCTACCACTAATGATCAATGCAGAGGCTGTGGAGAGAGTTTCCAGCTTCAAATTTTTGGGAGTCACCATCGCAGAGAACCTGTCCTGGGCTGACAATGCTTTAGCTCTAACTGGAAAAGCACAACGGCTCTACTTTTTGAGGAAACAAAGGAGCGCTAACCTCCCACAGAAGCAGCTGGTTAATTTCTACAGATGCACTATAGAAAGCGTTCTGACCAATTGCATGACGGCCTGGTACAACAGCTGCACCAAGGCTACTAGAGAAGCCCTGCAGCGAATTGTTAAAACAGCAGAAGCCGTTATCGGCACTGAACTACCATCACTGGAACTTTTGTATAATACTCGCAGCGTGAGAAGGGCCAAAAACATTATCAAGGACAACACTCACCCTGGAAATGCCTTGTTTGAGCTCCTTCCCTCAGGTAAACGTTTTAGATCAATCCGCACACACACAAACAGACTGAAAAACAGCTTTTTCCCATCCGCCATAAACTTGATGAACTCTGAATCCTCTCTGAAATAATTAACTGGGTACAAATTGTTAAAATATCTGTAATACCTGGCATACTTGTATAATTTCTTCTCTTCCTACCCTTGTCACTATCACTATGTTCCCTATATGCACCGTGGGGTTGTCATGAAAAGTAATTTCGTTGTGTTACACAATGAAAAAGTGATTGAATTGACAGCAATCGCATCTGCAGGAAGAGAACAGATGTATTGCAGCTCTGCAGTGTGAGGAGATTACAGGCTGCAGGTAATGGCATCTGTCTCTTTTTTGGGGGGGAATTATAGCTTTGCTTTAATGCTTTTTTAATGTTTTGGATTAAATATTGGCAACTAGAATGTTGTATAAAATTGATCTAAAGATTATCTCAGATTATTTAACAGTTTTGATCAGGGACAGTGTCACTACTAAACACAACAAAAGAAAGGGAACAAAAGTGTTTCTACTGGTAGTATAACTCAAGTGTATAATAAATTGTTTAACTATTTCAGCCCGTGGGGATTTTTCACCTTATGGACGAGAGGCATTTTCACCTGTCAGCGCTTCTCCCTTTCATTCCCCAATAACTTTATCACAGCGAAATGATCTATACCTTGTTTTTTCCGCCACCAATTAGGCTTTCTTTGGGTTGTAAGTTATGCTAAGAATTTTATTCTAAATGCATTATAATGGGAATAATAAGAAAAAAATGGAAAAAAAATCATCTATCACTTTTCAACCATTAGTTTTAAAATAATTAATGCTATCATAATAAAAATCCACATTTTATTTGGCCATTTGTCCTAGTTATTGCAATGTTAAAATTATACCCCTAGTGTAATGTATGGTGATAATATTTTATTTGGAAATAAAGGTGCATTTTTTGTTTTACATCCATCACTAATTATTAGCCCATTATTTATTAATTATGTCTTTTTGACATAAATAATTTTTTTATTCCCCAAAGTCAGTAGGTGTGTTTTACTATTTGGCCACAAGATGTCCCTACTGAGCAAAAATCCCATTAGCGTACAATGTACGCTAATTGGGATACAATGTATCACTACATTGTAACCAGGGAAGTGATGTAGGCTTCCATCGGAAGCCTCCGATCCCAATGTTTCCATTCATAAATTTAACGATCGGGCGACGTGAGGAAGCGCGGCGGCTCCATTTACAGAATAAACACTGTTTTTGAACAAAAACAGTGTTTATTCACGGCGGACATGTACGGATTGGCACAGGGTACTTCTGTCCCCTGCAGCCAATCCCCCCTGCTAGCAGCAGCAGCGCGATCGTGGGCAACTGCCAACAGGATCGCCTGCAGACCCCCCAAACTGCAGGGACGTGACTAGCGTGTCCCTGCGGCTCTAGCGCCTGCCGCTGCGGACGTGAAGCTCACGTCCGCGTGGCTGAAATGGTTAAAGTAGGTGAGAGCGATATGTCACAGGGCCCCTAGTGGCCTGACTGCAAATTGCCTTTTGCAAGCTGTGGTCGCATTCGATGCGCAGAAACCGTCAGAATTTGGGCAGCAGACCGACCACTTCTGCTTTCCTGGGCCAGAAGCACCCACTGACTAGCTATTTCTAGACCTGCAAATAAAACGGTTAAACACACTCTATTCTGTCTAGCTAACGACAATAGTAGCGTCTCTCCAGAAGTCTGGGTTCAGTTTCTGTGTATAGCTGAATAATAGGGTAGCTGAATAAACAAAGGACGTTTGAACGTCGTTTATTAAATATGCAATATGAATAATTAATATATACAGAAATTATTAAAATCAACAATTATAGAGACAAAGGATAACACAGTATAGAAAATAAAAATGGAGAAAAAATGGATACTTAAAGTTCATGGAAAGATGTCCTAGGAAAATCTGAGCACATGGAAAATGTGCTTTGTTTCAGTCCAGGAGCAAAGTTCAGACAAGATGACCGCCACTTGTTCCTCAAAGTGGCAGCAGCTCTCATGAAGGTGGAAAATGGAGGAATGAGGTCCGCCTGCTGGCCATGTGCTTTTGATGAAGCTGGTTTGGGGGTGTGGCAATGCAGCCCCCCCCCCCTGAGTTACCAACCAACCACAGTTCAAGTCCTTGGGGAGAGATTTAGGCTTAAACTTCTAAAATGCCGTAACTCCTAAACGGTACATGTCATATTTAGGTGGATAGCAGATTCCTGATTGTCAGAAAATACCGATTAATATGACATCAGACATGGCTAGGGCATCGTATCCTGTTCTTGAGAAGTTTGATAACTTGGTTGTAGGGGCCCCTGGCCCATCTCGGCTGGTATCAAAAGATGCAGCACGGTTCTGCCAATCCAATGATACCGTTCTCATAACTATCCTATTTACGGTATTCCGTAAATATGCAAAAGATGAAAACTCTTGTTTTCCTAGGCTGGCTGGATGGCTCCAGCCAGTCTGGCCCCCAACTGTGAGGGCAGCCATTCTCTGAATAAAGTCACCATTTGGTGACTTGGGACATCTAGCTGAGGTAGTTAAAAGTAAACATTCTTCCTGGACACTGGCATTGTCCCAGCTAATTAACACCTCCCCTTAGCCTTCTACAGGAATTCTCTTAGCTAAGACCAAACCTCCCAGCTGCTCCTAGTCAGAGGGAGATTACATATCACATCTCGGTTTAACGATTTGTGTTGCAAACCGACCGCGATTGTGTTTTGGCCGACTGGGCGTCGCCTGGCGTCACAGGCTGACATACCAATTGCCTGGCAATACTGTTGATCTTCTGACATTAGTAGTGTCTGAGCCATAACCCTGAAACAAGCATGCAGCTAATCCAGTCAAACTTAAGTCAGAGCACCTGATCTGCATGCTTGTTTAGGGTCTAGACACACCGGATTAGGTGGACATCTAGGCAAGTTGCATTGTTTAAAAGGAAATAAATATGGCAGCCTCCATATCGCTCTCACCATACAGTTTCAAAGTTTTTCTTCCCTAAAGCCCCATCTACACGGAGGGACATTGTAGCGATCCGGCGGCTCGATTAGCCGCCGGATCGCCTCTTCCGCGTGCCCCGCATTCGATTGCCCGCTCGTCCCCGCCAGCGCCGCTTATCTCCCGCACAATTCCCTGCCATTGTCCCCTCACGGGGATCGAGCAGGGAATCGGCGGTACGGAGATCCGTCCTGTCGGATCTTATCAATCGAGCCGCATCAGCGGCTCGATTGATAAGCAGCATCGCGGCCGCATCTACTCGTGTAGATGCGGCTTTACTCTGTATGTTTGCCTCCTGTCGCTCCCATTATCACGTCCAGTTCCTTCTGCCATTGTCATGTCGACCAGCAGGAGATGGAAAGATATGCATTGGAGGGAGCAATAAAAGTAGCCATGCAGAATGACCAGGTGATCTATACACAATTCCATTATTCCCTACTCTGTAGTATGTCATGTAGTAAGCACTTATTTGGCAGCTAACACACTTGTACATGAGATTTTATTTGTTATTGGGAGTGGGGAATATGGCTGTAGTAACGGCTGTGGCGGTAAGAAAGAGGCAATATTTGCTGCTAGGGATGGTCTTCAAGATGCAATTAATTCCAAGTTGATACAGGGTTATAAACATTTTTAATGCAAATGTGTGCTTTATAGGAGCTAGCTGTACTACTCAAAGCTAACTAAAATTCTAAATGCCTCATATTTCCAGTAATTACTAGCAAATAGCAATACAAGGTCTTTTTTAATCTCTTCATGTTTTGTGTGTGGGGCCACAGAACTGCAGTTTCTAACTGAAAAGCTTTGGGCAAAACCCACCACGACAGTCTTGCAGGGCTCTGTGGTGTTGCTTTACAGCAGAGCGGGTGAGTAAATTCACTTTTTAATAGTCTAATTTTCTTTTAAAAGATTTATTTTAAGTGTGTGTATTAAAAAACACATTGGAGGTACAGTACTCTTTAGGGTACCATGCACTATTAGCCTTTCACTTTTTCTAGACAGACCACTAACCAGCGTGAATGTAGTTTGGTAAACAGTCTACAGAGCAAAAAAACAGGAGGAGGAAAAAATGTTCTGAGTTGATGCAGGATTTCTGTGCGTCAATTAATGCAGTTTGAAAATGGACCAAACAAATCCTGGGCTTAACCACTTGCCGACCGCACGCTTATACCGTGCGTCGGCAAAGTGGCAGCTGCAGGACCAGCGACGCAGTACTGCGTCGCCAGCTGCAGGCTGATTAATCAGGAAGCAGCCGCTCGTGCGAGCGGCTGCTTCCTGTCAATTCACGGCGGGGGGCTCCGTGAATAGCCTGCGGGCCGCCGATGGCGGCTCGCAGGCTAAATGTAAACACAAGCGGAAATAATCCGCTTTGTTTACATTGTACGGCGCTGCTGCGCAGCAGCGCCGTAAGGCAGATCGGCGATCCCCGGCCAATCAGCGGCCGGGGATCGCCGCCATGTGACAGGGGACGTCCTGTCACTGGCTGCACAGGACGGATAGCGTCCTGTGCAGCCCAGATCTCCCGGGGGAGCAGGTAGGAGAGGGAGGGGGGAGAATGTCGCCGCGGAGGGGGGCTTTGAGGTGCCCCCCCGCAACATGCCTGCAGGTAGGAGCGATCAGACCCCCCCCTGCACATCATCCCCCTAGTGGGGAAAAAAGGGGGGCGATCTGATCGCTCTGTGTGGCCGCGGATCTGTGCTGGGGGCTGCAGAGCCCACCCAGCACAGATCCAAACAAACAGCGCTGGTCCTTAAGGGGGGGTAAAGGGTGGGTCCTCAAGTGGTTAAAGAGAACCTGAACTAAAAATAAAAAGTCAAAACAACCATACACAGATCATACATACTTCCTGTGTAGTCTGCTCCGCAATCTCTTTCTCCTCACCTGCGTAGTCTGCTCCACAATCTTTCTCCTCACCTGCGTCCCATTTGTCCACTGTGATCAATGGAATTCTCCGTCCTCCATCTTAAAAATGGCCATTACCCCATAACAGCTTCCTGGTCAGCACACTGTTAAACTGTAATATCACCCACTTGAACCATAGGGAAACATGGAAATTACCTTGCACATTCAGTTGTAACTGACAGTTGCTGATCTATAACTGACAGCAACTGGTATATTTCAGTTCTGACAAAATCTTGTCAGAACTAGAAGGGATCACTGTAAGAAGAAAATGGTGAGCTTCTGAGAGGAACGGACGGTGAGGTAAGCATGTAATCATTTGCAGCTACGTCACGTGTTTATTTAAAATAATTTTACTTGCTTCAGGTTCCCTTTAAGACAAAGGCAACTAAGTCAAATGTTTTTTTAATGAATAAGGTAGACTCTTAACTGAATGTGCCATTGGGGAGCATAATTGCTTACCTACGGGGTGCTGTTCCTCTGGTCTCACCATCCATAGGAGATGCACCATCTTCTCAACCTGAACAACTAAAGTCTGCAACTTCCCAGCAGTGGCGTGTGCGCACAACACAGTGTATGCCGGGAGATGTAGTCCATGGAAGTGAGTATAGAGATGGACTCTCATCAATGGACTACATCCACAACACTGCCAGGAACTTACAAACTGCGGTTGCTCCACTCATCAGGTGGAAAAAATGGCGCATCACATATATACATGGGGCCCAGAGAAGCAGCATGCCGTAGGTAAGCAATTATGCCTCCTCCCACCCCGCCCCCCTGTCTGCGCACACAACCCCTTGCGTACCAGCTGTCTCTGGCCCCTTAACCCCCTTGGCGGTATGAAAAATAGCAGTTTTTTTTTATTATTTTTTTTTTTTAATCATGTAGCGAGCCGAGGGCTCGCTACATGATAGCCGCTGCTCAGCGGCATCCCCCCGCCCTCTTCGATCGCCTTCGGCGATCTCCGAACAGGAAATCCCGTTCAAAGAACGGGATTTCCTGGAGGGCTTCCCCCGTCGCCATGGCGACGGGGCGGGATGACGTCAGCGACGTCGGGACGTCATTGGGAGTCCCGATCCACCCACTGATTGGCCAGGCAGCGCTCGGGGTCTGGGGGGGGGGGGGGCCGCGCGCCGCACCGGATAGCGGCAATCGGGCGCGCGGAGGCGGCGATCGGGGTGCTGGCGCAGCTAGCAAAGTGCTAGCTGCGTCCAGCAAAAAAAAAATTATGTAAATCGGCCCAGCAGAGCCTGAGCGGCACCCTCCGGCGGCTTACCCAGTGTCACACACGGGGTTACCGCTAAGGAGGTTAAGGAGACTCTGTAACAAGATTTTGAGCCTTATTTCTTCTGTCCTATAAGTTCCTATGCCTATTCTAATGTGGTCTGTCTTACTGCAGCCTTTCCTACTTGCACTGTCTCTGTAATAAATCTTATCTCATTTCGTCTGTCGGGCTGAGGCTGGAATGTGCAGCACTGCTTGTCATTGGCAGAAGCTTTACACACACCTTCCAAGCTCTGCATGAGTCGCACAGTAAGCTAGTTCTCAGCCTATGATACTCTGGTTAGAAGCCAGTTTTTGTTTGTAAACACTCCCTAAAACTGTTAATTACAAAACAGGATTGCAGCAGGGAGTGGCAGAAACAGCACAGGAGAACATAATGAATAGAATGGTATGCTTTTTATTGTAAGAATTTTAGAGTACAGATTCTCTTTAAAGAAAACCTGAACTGAAAATTAAAAGTCAAAATAAGCATACACAAGTCATACTTACCTTCCATGTAGTCTACTCTTCAGTGTCTTTCTCCTGTCTCGCGTCCTGTTTGTTCACTGTGACCAAGGGAATTTTTCGTCCTCCATTTTGAAAATGGCCATTACCCAGAACAGCTTTCAGGTCAGCACACAGTTAAATTGTAACATCGCCCACTTGAGCCATAGGGAAACATGGACATTACTGGGCACATCAGTTTTCCTCTCAGCTATAACTGACAGCAACTGATATTTTACTGACAGCAACTGATATATTTCAGATCTGACAAAATATTGTCAGAACTGGAAGGGATTATTGTCAGAAGAAAATGGTGAGCTTCTGAGAGGAACTGATGGCAAGGTGACTATGCAATGTTCATTTGAAGTTACCTCATGTGTTTATTTTAAATATTTTTACTCAGTACAGGTTCTCTTTAAGGACCAGAGACTGCTGGTACCACAAAACACAGCTTACCGTCAAATTGCTGCACAGACCTGTCTGTCACGCCGCTCACCCATCGCAGCAGGCCCCTCACGTCTGCCGTTGCTATGACAGCAGAATTCTGTGAGCCGATTTGATTGGCTCCTGACCCTGTCATCCATGTAAGCCAATGGGATTGGCTCACAGTGATCAGGGGGTTGGGAGCCAATTAAATCTTCTCCAGACCGGCTCACAGAGCTCTGCAGTCATATAAGTGCAAGTAAGCTGCGGCGGGGGAAGATCGGCGTCCAGAAAGGGTTAAAGGAGAACTGTAGTGAGAGGTATATGGAGGCTGCCATATTTATTTCCTTTTAAGCAATACCAGTTGCCTGGCTATTCAGCTAATCCTCTGCCTCTAATACTTTCAGCCATAGGCCCTGAACAAGCATGCAGCAGATCAGGTGTTTCTGACAAATTTAGACAGATATGACAAGATTAGCTGCATGCTTGTTTCTGGTGTGATTCAGACACTTCTTTAGGCAAATAGACCATCAGGGCTGCCAGGCAACTGGTATTGCTTAAAAGGAAATAAATATGGCAGCCTCCATATCCCTCTCACTACAGTTCTCCTTTAAGAACCTCACTCTTTCCCCTGTCAAGTATACTTTAATTATTTTCCTGAGCAGGTTTGCTATCCAGTGGGTAGCTTAGAAATCCTGTAACAGGTAAGTCTACCATGGATTTTTGTACATTCACTTAGTTGGTGAATTGATCTAGTTTACCCCCTTTATCATTTACTCAGATATCCCCAAATAAAGGCCTATTTAGAGAGCCATAGAGGAAACACATTTTACAGTCAATATGTGGGATGTAAAATAAGTTATGTTTTACAGTTTAGATGCTGTACTTTAAGGAAAATACTAAAATATTTTTAGTACAGAAATCAATTTTTTTCACCCTTCCAGGCCCCTCTCTGCACACTGCCTGTGTGTTATTTAGATTAGAGCAGCTTCTCTCTTCTCTTTTACAAGCTGGATAAATCGTCCTCTGAGCTGGCTGGGCTTTCACATACTGAGGAATTACAAACAAGGGCAAAACTGTTTGCAGGAAGAAAAGAGCAGCCTGAAACTTCAGTGCATGGGGGAAAGAAACACACAAATGATCTCTTGAGATTCAAAAGGAATGCTGTATACAGCCTGCTTGTGTATGGATGTATTTTTCTATGTGTGGACATACTGTACATCAACCTACTTCCTGTTTTGGTGGCCATTTTGTTTGTTTACAAACAAACTTTTTAAAACTGTTTTTAACCACTTTTAATGCGGCGAGGAGCGGCGAAATTGTGACAGAAGGTAATAGGAGATGTCCCCTAACGCACTGGTATGTTTACTTTTGAGCGATTTTAACAATACAGATTCTCTTTAATGCTTGTTTCAGGTGTGTGACTTAGACACTACTGACCAGAAAGATCAGCAGGACTGCCAGGCAACTGCTATTGTTTAAAAGGAAATGACTGGCAGCTTCCATAGGTCTCGCACCTTGGTTCCTTCAAAGCTTTGCTAACAGTTTCAGTAACCTAAATGGATCAGGACAGATGTATACTAGAGAGGAAGCTGTTTATGCGCTCCAAAGGAAACCCGCTGCGATCAGTTGGTCTCCTATATACCTTCCCCCAATGCACCCTTTTTAGATTTGTTGGGTTTCCCACCTGAAGGAAACGTGCAGTCTTGGGGCAGGAAATACCTGATGGTACCTGCCTTCAATTTACTTTTTTACACTCCTCTACTCGAGTCTGCTGGTGGGACTGCATGTAGATTTCCTCACTCGTTAGCTCTGGGCAGGAACTCTGTATTCTGTGCCCAAATGTAGTGGTCAGTTACTGCAGCAGTGGCTGCAGCTTCCATGTACTGGCAGCGTCGCCACCACAGCAGCATCTTCCTATGCAGGCTCACAGTTCTGGGCTTCTGATTGGTGCAGTGCAGATGAGCGGCAGAGGTACGATGGGCGTCCACCACCTTTTGTAGTTCCTTGCTGCAGGACCGTGCACATGGGGCAGGTGGAGCAGGCCAAGTTATCCAGCAATATTGTCTCTCAGCTAGTAAGTATTCATGCAATTGACAGCTCTGTGGCGGACCTGTTTGCCTCACCTCTGAATGCAAAGGTAGAAACATTCTTGTCTCTCCATCCCTCATCTCCAATGGAAAGGTTGGATGCCCTAGCAGTTCCCCAGCCTAAAAGGCTCCTGTATGCTTTCCCTCTATTCAGCTTGATAATCCAAGGAAAATGTATTGAAAAATGTGGAGATTTTTTTTTTCTCTCCTCAAGCCAGGGGCGTAGCAATAGGGGTTGCAGAGGTTGCAACCGCATCGGGGCCCTTGAGCCAGAGGGGCCCCGAAGGGCCCTCCCTCAACTACAGTATTAGCTCTCTATTGGTCCTGTGCTCATAATAATCACTTCTATAGATACTTTGAATAGTGGTAATCATTAACAAGCTGTCCCCCTTTCCCTTCTTGCCCCTCTGACACTCTAGTTGCCATTGGCAGATTTTGGTGCGCCTTATCAATTGTAATGTACAGAGTGCTTGGGGGGGCCCATTGTAAAACTTGCATCAGGGCCCATAGCTCCTTAGCTACGCCACTGCCTCAAGCGAGGAGGTTATTGCAGATAGCCGTATCCCTTCCATTTTAGATTTTTTTTGCTAGATGGACCTTGATAGAACTGGGAGCTAATCCCAAGTAGCAGCTCTTTGATTATTTCTTAATGTTAGATTGGCCAAGGAGCAGGATGTTATTGATTTCTTGAAGGCAGTATCTAGGTCTAAACCAGTACCCTGAAAAAAAACTGTTCCTCCCTGGGACCTCAATTTAGTTCTAAATTTCTTAACGGGTCCCACCTTTGAACCCTTGAGGAAAGCCTGCATAAAATGGTTTACAATCAAAGCAGCTTTCCTAGTAGCTATCACCCCATCTCACAGAGTAGGCAACATTCAAGCCTTCTCTTTAAGAACCCTTATAAGGTAATCTTACAGAGTAACCAAGCAGCTCAGGGTGACCCAAACTACTAGGAATGTATAGGGGGATAAAAGGAACCAAAAAGCCCTCCTACTAAAAAAGCAAATCTTGGTGTAATTGACTTCTTAAAACAGAAGGAAATTTGCAATAATTCAGTTAGAAATGAACATTTGTGATTACCCACAATGCACTACTTCTAAATATGCAAATTATCCCTTTTCGCCCTTGTTAAGCCAAGCAAGCATCCAGAACCGCTGGTGTTTAGCAAGCCAATAGCTTTAAGTTTTACACAGCCATATCAAACCCACATGTAGACAGCCTGTTTTGGACTTTTGGTCCTCATCAGTACATGGCAGGGATTGATAAGGCTGTATGAAATAGGGCTTGGACGAGTACAACAGAGTAACCAAGCAGCTCAGGGTGACCCAAACTACTAGGAATGTATAGGGGGATAAAAGGAATCAAAAAGCCCTCCTACTAAAAAAGCAAAGCTTGGGGTAATTGCCTTCTTAAAACAGAAGGAAATTTGCAATAATACAGTTAGAAATGAACATTTGTGGTTACCAACAATGCACTACTTCTAAATATGCAAAATATCCCTTGGTAATCTTACCAGATAGTTTTTAAAACAGATTCTACCTCCCTAAAGAGAGTTCCACCTTTCACAGATCCAAAGATATCATTCCCTCATTTTGTGATCCTCCGGCAAATCCAAAGAAAGCAAAATTGAATACTTTAGATCAGCCTTTCTCAACCTTTTTACCTTGGAGGAACCCTGTAAATAACTTTTGGATCTCAAGGAACCCCTGCAAACAATTTTTTGGTCTCGAGGAACCCCTGTATTTATTTTTCAGGAGGCGTGGTCTTTAAATAAGTTCGGCACCTAATTTCACTATCTCCTATTACACTGCCACTCATTATACTGTCTCCTGACCCCCTAATTTAGTGCTTCTTGTTACAGTACCACCTATTATAATGTGCTCTATTATACTTCCCCCCACGATGGGGTAAAATGCCAAGGAACCCCTGCAGAGTCCTCAAGGAACCCTGGTGTTCCAGGGAACCCTGGTTGAGAAAGCCTGCTTTAGATGTTAGGAAAGTCATTTTAACATATCTAGAAGCAATCTAAAGTATGTAGAAGATTTTATCGCCTGTTTGTAGCCTCTGAATCTAGAAAAGGGTTACATGTCTCAAAAAGCACCATTGCTAGATTGCTTAGAGAAGCAATTAGTACAATATATAGAAATGCAGGTTAGTCCATTCCAAATACCATTAATATCCATTCCACAAGATCACTTTCCATGTCGTGGGCAGAAAGATCAGGGGTGTCCGTAGAACTGATTTGTAAAGCAACTTGGACGACTCATCAAACATTCGTCAAACACTACAGAGACTTATCTTTTGGGAGAAAAGATCCCTCCTTAATGTAAATGTTTAAACTTCTTGTTGGTCTCTCAAGCAGCCAGCTGTCCTGGAGGACAAGGGGGTAAACCCTTGTAAGAACTTACTGGTAGCTGTATTTCAACGAGTCTACCAGGGCGGCTACCTTAGTTCCCTCCCTATATCATATTATTTAGGTTTATCTAAATTTTATAAGACTGTTTTGTTCTCTTTCCATTTTTCTACCTTGGATTGCTCTACTAAACTGAGGAAGGTGGATTGGGGGAAGGGTTATATAGGAGACCAATTGATCATGATATATTTCCTTTCGGGGTGGAACAGAATTCCTCTTTAGTATCCAGCCATCCTGGAGGACTTGTTAGAACTTACCATTAGTGGTATTTCAACAAGTGTTTTGTTTGTAATGTTTTAAAATGCTTCCTTGGAGAAAATTGGGCAAAAGTTAATGGGATTGTACAATTTTTTAAATATGTGTTGAAGAATAGCAATCAATGTTTTGGACTGATTGTAACAATTCAAAAATTTGACCATGGTACCATACACCTATGTTAAAATGTTCCCTAATCATGAATACAATTATTGAAAGTTCAGAAAAAATTGATTGGAACTGTACATCAAGTAATTGACCATCCATCACACACATGCAATTCTTGATAAAGTTGGTCTGAAATTTCCAGCATGTCCAATCTCCAAAAATCTAAAGAAACAGGAAATTCGATCAGATCAATCGAAAATAAAGAAAGGGGACAATCGAAATTATCAAATTGTATGATGTGTGGCCACCTTCAGAATACATTTTATATTCCATTATCCAACTGTTTAATACTCTGATTTCTCTTCCCCTATCAGACTGCATAAAAAAACATGCATAATGCAGTGTGAAAAAAAATGTGCTTGTATAAAAAAAAAAGTGTTGCCACCTCCTGATGCAGGAGGAATAATATTTAATTACAGAGACAATTATGGCTGGAGTGAGAGGCAAAAAAAATTGTCAGGTTCTGCCACCTGTACACATAACTGCAGTTTACAGCTCCAGTGCTGCAACACAACACTGAGCCAACAAGAAGCACAAGTCCACATAAAGGTTTGTAGAATGCTGAATACTAAGCAGCAACATAAGCTGCCTGGTGTGTTGATTATCAATTTATTTTGGAATAATCAAGGTTTCCATTTTGAAAAACGCATTCTCATTCACTTGAATGAGAATTGCGGTTCTCTATATTACAACAATTTTTTTTTTTAAATCGCAGCGATTTTGATTCAAGTGAATGAGAATGCATTTTTCAAAACCCAAATGCTGCGGAAATGCAGCACAAATGCAGCCAATGGAAATTGGGCCTTTCACAAAGAGGCGGAGAAGAAAGAAGTCCACAGACACATCTCACGAGAACCACAGATTAGATTTTGGACACTGCACTGCCAGAGTACAGGCACCTAGCTGAAGTCCCTTGGATTTAGCAGCCTGTTGCATATGAAGCAGTAGTGCTGTGTTAGGGCTGGTGCACACCGAGCGGCTTTTGGGGCGTTTTCAGATCCGCTTGCGGCTGCGGATCTGCTTGGTCAATGTATCTCAATGGGGTGGTGCACACTAGAGCGGCAGGCGTTTTGCAGAAACGAAAAATGCCTGGGTGAGGCATTTTTTGGATTTCGGATGCGTTTCTGCCTCAATGTTAAGTATAGGAAAAACGCAAACCGCTCTGAAAAACGCCTGTTCAGAGCGGTTTTGCAGGCGTTTTTGTTACAGAAGCTGTTCAGTAACAGCTTTATTGTAACAATATATGAAATCTACTATACTGAAAACCGCAGCAGCAATCCGCAAAACGCTAGCAAAACGCCTCATAAAAATAAAAAAAAGCGTTTAAAAATCTGCTAGCATTTTGCGGATCTGCTAGCGGGTTTTGGTGTGCACCAGCCCTTAATCAAAGAGGTTTCAAAACAATGGCATACACGTAACAGCTTGCATATTGTGCACTACACATAATGGTCTGTGTGTGAGGAGATATTTGGATTTTTGTTGTAGAGTTAAATGTCTAATGCTTTATACTGATTACTGCATAGACTGTTCCAGGCGATATGGTAAAGTGAAAACACCAATATTTGGGCTATTAAACTTCCTGTGAAGGCTCCAAAGCAGATTGATTCTATTAGGCCTATGTCTAAATGGTCCCAGGTAACCGCTCTTCATTGTCTTATCGGCAGATGTTATAACACAGTCGCTCCACTCTAGTTTGTTACTAAAATAAAGATTTTTATGGCATTCTGTTACATTTGTGCAAAACTATAGTACGTCCTTTTCTTCAACATTAAGAACGGTTTGTCTGATAATGCCAATGTCCTCCAATGTTAAATCTTTTTTAAGTTCAAGATAGCATTTAGGAATAGGTGTACAAATTGTATAAAGTGCAGAGTGGTATCCGATTTTCATCATCCAGTCTAGTAATACCTTTAAAAAGAAAGTAAAAAAAACATGTTTACTGTGTATAATATGAATGGCACTGTCACATGGAAATTCAGTGAGAACACACAAATTATATTTATATCATACACGCTCTCATATAGTAAACCGCCTCTACCTCTCCTGTTCAGTTTGTCCCATTAGAACCATATAACTTGAATGAAATCAGAAAAAGGAGGGGTGTATGGTGTGGCACTTCCCACAGAATTGCTAAGTGAGCTAGAGGGTATACACAGGTAAATCCCCTTATGCAGTCCTGCTATATCCACTGTTTGCACCAGAATATGCCTTCAGACGTGTGCTTCGCACCATATTATGGAAACTGACAATTGTATTTGGAAACAAGAAAAAGCAAAATGTCCGTGCACCTTCCGTCTTGCAAAACAATTTGTATTGGTAAAAATAGTGACAATTCACATTTGCAGTACAAACTTTTCTTGATATATTCAATCAATCATGCTTGTGTAAAAAACGCTGGGTGTAGCTTACGTGTCCCTCGGCGTGAGGCAGGCTGTGCAGTAGGGAGGTGGGTGTCAGGCACTAGGTGGGAGAGCGACGGCCGTTTCGCGTCTGGATGACGCTTGGTCACGCTGCGTACCACTGCAGTGCGGGGCCGCCATGACTTCGTATAAGAGTAGGGCAAAGTCCCGCCTCTTCCTGTCATGGCGTCCCCCTTTGGGCATAGGCTGTCCGTAGTGGAGGCGGAAGCGTGTGTCATGCGTTCCAATAGGCGGAAATATTCGTTCCAGCCAATGGGTACCTATGCGGACAAAGGTCCGCTTAGACGCGTCTACAAGGGGAGGGGTATTGTCCCATCCTATAGGAGTGAATGCGGATACCAATCCGCATAGCGCGTGTGGAAAGCAGGACATATGCACTGGGCCAATAAAATAAATGGCCTGCGGTGCATAATATCAACATTGATCCTGTATCCCACGTTTGACCCATGGAACCTTATGACCCGCTTACATCGCCTATACAAACTGACGGCTAGGTGAAAAAAAGTGACAGTGTATAAAGCGTTAATTAACCACTTCCCGACCGCCGTATATACAATTGGCGGCCGGGAAGTGGACGCCGCAAGGACCGCCGTATTGACAATTGCCGGCGGTCCTTGTATGGGCATGGGCGGAGCGATCGCGTCATCCGTGACGCGATCCTCCGCCTCCGCCTGGCGCCGCTCACCCGCCGCAACATCCCGCCATACGTAAGCGCCGGTGGGATGTTAACCCGAAGATCGCCGCATACAAAGTGTATAATACACTTTGTAATGTTTACAAAGTGTATTATACAGGCTGCCTCCTGCCCTGGTGGTCCCAATGTCCGAGGGACCACCAGGGCAGGCTGCAGCCACCCTAGTCTGCACCAAGCACACTGATTTCCCCCCCCCTGCCCCAGATCGCCCACAGCACCCATCAGACCCCCCCCCCTGCCCACCCCCCAGACCCCTGTTTGCACCCACTCACCCCCCTAATCACCCATCAATCACTCCCTGTCACTATCTGTCAACGCTATTTTTTTTTTATCCCCCCCCCTGCCCCCCGCTCCCTCCTGATCACCCCCCCACCCCTCAGATTCTCCCCAGACCCCCCCCCCCCATGTACTGTATGCATCTATCCCCCCTGATCACCTGTCAATCACCTGTCCATCACCCGTCAATCACCCGTCAATCACCCGTCAATCACCCGTCAATCACCCGTCAATCACCCCCTGTCACTGCCACCCATCAATCAGCCCCTAACCTGCCCCTTGCGGGCAATCTGATCACCTCCCCACACCAATAGATCGCCCGCAGATCCGACATCAGATCACCTCCCAAATCCATTGTTTACATCTATTCTCTCCTCTAAACACCCACTAATTACCCATCAATCACCCATCAATCACCCCCTATCACCACCTGTCACTTTTACCTATCAGATCAGACCCTAATCTGCCCCTTGCGGGCACCCAATCACCCGCCCACACGCTCAGATTGCCCTCTGACCCCCCCTTATCAATTCACCAGTGCATTAATTACATCTGTTCTTCCCTGTAATAACCCACTGATCACCTGCCAATCACCTATCACCCATCAATCACCCCCTGTCACCCCCTGTCACTGCCACCCATCAATCAGCCCCTAACCTGCCCCTTGCGGGCAATCTGATCACCCACCCACACCATTAGATCGCCCGCAAACCCGCCGTCAGATTACCTCCCAAATGTATTGTTTACATCTGTTATCTTCTCTAAACACCCACTAATTACCCATCAATCACCCCCTATCACCAAACGTCACTGTTACCTATCAGATCAGACCCTAATCTGCCCCTTGCGGGCACCCAATCGCCCGCCTACACGCTCAGATTGCCCTCAGACCCCCCCTTATGAATTCGCCAGTGCAATATTTACATCTGTTCTCCCCTGTAATAACCCACTGATTACCTGTCAATCACCTATCAATGACCCATCAATCACCCCCTGTCACTGCCACCCATCAATCACCCCCTGTCACTGCCGCCCATCAATCACCCCCTGTCACTGCCACCCATCAATCAGCCCCTAACCTGCCCCTTGCGGGCAATCTGATCACCCACCCACACCAATAGATCGCCCGCAGATCCGACGTCCGATCACCTCCCAAGTGCAGTGTTTACATCTGTTCTCTACCCTAAACACCCACTAATTACCCATCAATCACCCCCTGTCACTGCTACCTATCAGATTAGACCCCTATCTGCCCCTAGGGCACTCAATCACCCGCCCACACCCTCAGAATGCCCTCAGACCCCAGCCCTGATCACCTCGCCAGTGCATTGCTTGCATCTATTCCCCCCTCTAATCATACCTTGAGACACCCATCAATCACCTCCTGTCACCCCCTAGCACACCTACCCATCAGATCAGGCCCCAATTTGCCCCGTGTGGGCTCCTGATCACTCGGCCAAACCCTCAGATCCCCCTCAGACCACCTTCCGATCACCTCCCCAGTGCATTGATTGCATCTATTTTCCCCTCTAACCACCCCCTGAGACACCCATCAATCACCTCCCGTCACCCCCCTAGCACTCCTATCCATCAGATCAGGCCCAATACAACCTGTCATCTAAAAGGCCACCCTGCTTATGACCGGTTCCACAAAATTCGCCCCCTCATAGACCACCTGTCATCAAAATTTGCAGATGCTTATACCCCTGAACAGTCATTTTGAGACATTTGGTTTCCAGACTACTCACGGTTTTGGGCCTGTAAAATGCCAGGGCGGTATAGGAACCCCACAAGTGACCCCATTTTAGAAAAAAAGACACCCCAAGGTATTCTGTTAGGTGTATGACGAGTTCATAGAAGATTTTATTTTTTGTCAAAAGTTAGCGGAAATTGATTTTTAGTGTTTTTTTTTTTTACAAAGTGTCATTTTTCACTAACTTGTGACAAAAAATAAAATCTTCTATTAACTCGTCATACACCTAACGGAATACCTTGGGGTGTCTTCTTTCTAAAATGGGGTCACTTGTGGGGTTCCTATACTGCCCTTGCATTTTAGGGGCCCTAAACCGCGAGGAGTAGTCTAGAAAACAAATGCCTCAAAATGACCTGTGAATAGGACGTTGGGCCCCTTAGCGCACCTAGGCTGCAAAAAAGTGTCACACATGTGGTACCGCCGTACTCAGGAAAAGTAGTATAATGTGTTTTGGGGTGTATTTTTACACATACCCATGCTGGGTGGGAGAAATTTCTATGTAAATGGACAATTGTGTGTAAAAAAATCAAACAATTGTCATTTGCAGAGATATTTCTCCCACTTAGCATGGGTATGTGTAAAAATACACCCCAAAACGCATTATACTACTTCTCCTGAGTACGGCGGTACCACATGTGTGGCACTTTTTTTTACACCCTAAGTACGCTAAGGGGCCCAAAGTCCAATGAGTACCTTTAGGATTTCGCAGGTCATTTTGCGACATTTGGTTTCAAGACTACTCCTCACGGTTTAGGGCCCCTAAAATGCCAGGGCAGTATAGGAACCCCACAAATGACCCCATTCTAGAAAGAAGACACCCAAAGGTATTCCGTACGGAGTATGGTGAGTTCATAGAAGATTTTATTTTTTGTCACAAGTTAGCGGAAAATGACACTTTGTGAAAAAAAAACAATTAAAATCAATTTCCGCTAACTTGTGACAAAAAAATAAAAACTTCTATGAACTCACCATACTCCTAACGGAATACCTTGGGGTGTCTTCTTTCTAAAATGGGGTCATTAGTGGGGTTCCTATACTGCCCTGGCATTTTAGGGGCCCTAAACCGTGAGGAGTAGTCTTAAAACAAAAATGACCTGTGAAATCCTAAAGGTACTCATTGGACTTTGGGCCCCTTAGTGCAGTTAGGGTGCAAAAAAGTGCCACACATGTGGTATCGCCGTACTCGGGAGAAGTAGTATAATGTGTTTTGGGGTGTATTTTTACACATACCCATGCTGGGTGGGAGAAATACTTCTGTAAATGACAATCTTTTGATTTTTTTTACACACAATTGTCCATTTACAGAGGTATTTCTCCCCCCCAGCATGGGTATGTGTAAAAATACACCCCAAAACACATTGTACTACTTCTCCCGAGTATGGCGATACCACATGTGTGGCACTTTTTTGCACCCTAACTGCGCTAAAGGGCCCAAAGTCCAATGAGTACCTTTAGGATTTCACAGGTCATTTTGAGAAATTTCGTTTCAAGACTACTCCTCACGGTTTAGGGCCCCTAAAATGCCAGGGCAGTATAGGAACCCCACAAATGACCCCATTTTAGAAAAAAGACACCCCAAGGTATTCCGTTAGTAGTATGGTGAGTTCATAGAAGATTTTATTTTTTGTCACAAGTTAACGGAAATTGATTTTAATTGTGTTTTTTCACAAAGTGTCATTTTCCGCTAATTTTTGACAAAAAATAAAATCTTCTATGAACTCACCATACTCCTAACGGAATACCTTGGGGTGTCTTCTTTCTAAAATGGGGTAATTTGTGGGGTTCCTATACTGCCCTGGCATTTTAGGGGCCCTAAACCGTGAGGAGTAGTCTTGAAACGAAATTTCTCAAAATGACCTGTGAAATCCTAAAGTTTCTCATTGTACTTTGGGCCCTTTAGCGCAGTTAGGGTGCAAAAAAGTGCCACACATGTGGTATCGCCGTACTCAGGAGAAGTAGTATAATGTGTTTTGTGGTGTATTTTTACACATACCCATGCTGAGTGGGAGAAAGATCTCTGTAAATGGACAATTGTGTGTAAAAAAAATTAACAAATTGTCATTTACAGAGATATTTCTCCCACCCAGCATTGGTATGTGTAAAAATACACCCCAAAACACATTATACTACTTCTCCTGAGTACGGCAATACCACATGTGTGGCACTTTTTTGCACCCTAACTGCGCTAAAGGGCCCAAAGTCCAATGAGCACCTTTAGGCTTTACAGGGGTGCTTACAATTTAGCACCCCCCAAAATGTCAGGACAGTAAACACACCCCACAAATGACCCCATTTTGGAAAGTAGACCCTTCAAGGTATTCAGAGAGGGGCATGGTGAGTCCGTGGCAGATTTCATTTTTTTTTTGTCGCAAGTTAGAAGAAATGGAAACTTTTTTTTTTTTTTCTCACACAAAGTGTCATTTTCCGCTTACTTGTGACAAAAAATAATATCTTCTATGAACTCACTATGCCTCTCAGTGAATACTTTGGGATGTCTTCTTTCCAAAATGGGGTAATTTGGGGGGTATTTATACTATCCTGGAATTCTAGCCCCTCATGAAACATGACAGGGGGTCAGAAAAGTCATAGATGCTTGAAAATGAGAAAATTCACTTTTTGCACCATAGTTTGTAAACGCTATAACTTTTACCCAAACCAATAAATATACACTGAATGGGGTTTTTTTTTTAATCAAAAACATGTTTGTCCACATTTTTCGTGCTGCATGTATACAGAAATTTTACTTTATTTGAAAAATGTCAGCACAGAAAGTTAAAAAAATCATTTTTTTGCCAAAATTCATGTCTTTTTTGATGAATATAATAAAAAGTAAAAATAGCAGGAGCAATCAAATAGCACCAAAAGAAAGCTTTATTAGTGACAAGAAAAGGAGCCAAAATTCATTTAGGTGGTAGGTTGTATGAGCGAGCAATAAACCGTGAAAGCTGCAGTGGTCTGAATGGAAAAAAAGTGGCCGGTCCTTAAGGGGTAGAAAGCCCTAGGTCCTCAAGTGGTTAAAATCTTGCTGGGAGGGATGTAATAAGCACTCTTTCTTATCTGAAAGATATATGGCATCTAGCCTTAAAGTTAAAGGTATCATACATAATTCGACTTTCTACCCGATATCCAAGTACTTTAACCTTAACACATCGGCCCAGGTACTCCCAGCGTCAACGGCTGCCATTGGCATAAGAACGCCTATTGGCTCAGAATAACAATTACCACCAGGAGTCGTACGGCCCTGAAACCGCCAGGACCGACGTGGTCAGGCCAGCCGTGAGAGCAGATAGATTTGTAAACATTTCACTATTATCTGGTCATACAGAAGCTCTAGAACAGACAGGGGGACCTTCCGACATTCAACAAGAGTCATTTGGAAGATTATTAAGGATCCAACATACACGACAACTCAATTTTGTCGTTAAGTCCTAATGGGCCCATGGCCTCTGTTTTTAAGATCAATAAGGTCTCTTTTCTCAGGAGCAGTCTCTCCCTATCACCTCCTCTATGGGGGACCTCCTGTCTTTGCAGGCCTGCAAATCTTACACATCCACCATTCCCTTGATGCATTTCTCTCATATGTGAAATGAAGCGAGTGCATCCTTTACCTGATTTGATAGAATTTATGTGTTCCCCTACTCTTACTTTCATTGGTCTTGTCGTTTGTCCAATGTAGAAGTGTTCACAGGGGCAAAGCATTACGTACACCACGAAGTCGGTCTGGCATGTAAAAAATTCCTTAATCTGTACCATTTCTCTTCCCAATCTTATATACTTAGAGGAGAAGATATTTCCACACAAATTACAATGGCCACATTTAAAACTGCCTACTGGTAGGGCCATATTCAGCCAATTTTTTTGGTTTAGGAGTAACGAACTCGCTGCCAGTTAACAAGCTAGCTAACGTGGGGGCCCTTCTAAAGGCAATTCGCGGCAGTACTTTGTCAATCATGTCTAGATCCGGATCCTGGGAAATGATAGACCAGTTAGAATAGATGTTTTTTCTTATGCACTCCGTTATTGGGGAATATTCAAAGGCGAACGTAATTCGTTCCCCTTTTTCTTTCTTTTTCGAGAATAATAGAGACTTCCTCTCTTGCTTCTCTGCTCTTTGCTTGGATCTTTTCAATAAAGTCTCATCATACCCTCTCTTTCTGAATCTAGAAGTCAATTCTTCCGCTTGTGTTTTGAAATCACACTCATTCGTGTTGTTTCTTTTTAATCTTAGATATTGCCCATAGGGAATGGCCTCTATCACGTGTCTTGGGTGGAAGTTTTTCGCGTGGAGAACAGAGTTGGTGGCGGTTGCCTTCCTAAAACCCCTATTTGTTAGTTTATTGTTCACCACGGTAAGCTTCAGATCCAAGAACGTCACCTCAGTTTCACTCAATTCGGATGTGAACTGCATATTAACCATGTTTAACCATATTAAGCATGTTTACAAATTTATCTGCTCTCACGGCTGGCCTGACCACGTCGGTCCTGGCGGTTTCAGGGCCGTACGACTCCAGGTGGTAATTGTTATTCTGAGCCAATAGGCGTTCTTATGCCAATGGCAGTTGTTGACCCTGGGAGTACCTGGGCCGATGTGTTAAGGTTAAAGTACTTGCTTATATAAGTATTTGGATATCGGGTAGAAAGTCGAATTATGTATGATACCTTTAACTTTTAGGCTAGATGCCAAATATCTTTCAGATAAGAAAGTGTGCTTATTACATGCCTCCCAGCAAGATTTTAATTAACACTTTATACACTGTCACTTTTTTTCACCTAGCCGTCAGTTTGTATAGGCGATGTAAGCGGGTCATAAGGTTCCATGGGTCAAACGTGGGATACAGGATCAATGTTGATATTATGCACCGCAGGCCATTTTATTGGCCCAGTGCATATGTCCTGCTTTCCACACGCGCTATGCGGATTGGTATCCGCATTTACTCCTATAGTATGGGACAATACCCCTCCCCTTGTAGACGCGTCTAAGCGGACCTTTGTCCGCATAGGTACCCATTGGCTGGAACGAATATTTCCGCCTATTGGAACGCATGACGCACGCTTCCGCCTCCACTACGGACAGCCTATGCCCAAAGGGGGACGCCATGACAGGAAGAGGCGGGACTTTGCCCTACTCTTATACGAAGTCATGGCGGCCCCGCACTGCAGTGGTACGCAGCGTGACCAAGCATCATCCAGACGCGAAACGGCCTTCGCTCTCCCACCTAGTGCCTGACACCCACCTCCCTACTGCACAGCCTGCCTCACGCCGAGGGACACGTAAGCTACACCCAGCGTGTTTTCCACAAGCATGACTGATTGAATATATCAAGAAAAGTTTGTACTGCAAATGTGAATTGTCACTATTTTTACCAATACAAATTGTTTTGCAAGACGGAAGGTGCACGGACATTTTGCTTTTTCTTGTTTCCAAGAACCATATAACTGTGTACTCTGATGCAGCCAGCCACTTTAACCACTTGCCGACCGCAAAGTGGCAGCTGCAGGACCAGCGACGCACATCTGCGTCGCCAGCTGCAGGCTAATTAATCAGGAAACAGCCGCTCGCGCGAGCGGCTGCTTCCTGTCAATTCACGGCGGGGGGCTCTGTGGATAGCCTGCGGGCCGCCGATCGCGGCTCGCAGGCTAAATGTAAACACAAGCGGAAATAATCCGCTTTGTTTACATTTGTACAATGCTGCTAACAGTAGCAGCGTTGTACCAGATCAGCGATCCCTGGCCAATCAGCGGCCAGGGATCGCTGTCACATGACGGGCAGGAGCCTGTTAGAGGCTGCACAGGACAGATCTGTTCCTGTGCAGCCTCCGATCTCCGGGGAAGGGAGAGGGGGAATCCTGCGGTGGAGGGGGCTTTGAGGTGCCCCCCCCGCCAGCCACACGCAGGCAGAAGCGATCAGACCCCCCCCCCCCCCCCAGCTCATCATCCCCCTAGAGGGGAAAAAAGGGGGCGACCTGGTCGCTCTGCCTGGTGTTTGATCTGTGCTGGGGGCTGTAGAGCCCACCCAGCACAGATCAGCGAAATCAGCACTGGTCCTTAAGGGGGGGGGGGGGTAAAGGCTGGGTCATCAAGTGGTTAAACTCACCAAAGATGTGTGCAGTCATGTTTAATTCCAAATGTTTATTTGAAGTTTCGGGGGGCCTGGTTTTTACCAATTACACCCCAATATTCCTGCCCAATTCTAAGCACATCTATATTGTGTACACGAGAGTTTGAATATGGTTTGCTCCCTAGGAATTAGTTTTAATGTGTTGCAAGCTACCTTCATGGGAGGTTTGGAGTCTGAAACTACTGACAGATTTCTGCTTGCAAGCAGGAAGAATTTAATACATAGCAAGGAAATGAACAGCACTACTTAAAAACAGGTAAGTGCCTACCTGCAAAAGAGTGCAAGCCCCACTTGTGGGATATAATACACACCGAGCATACACATGACCTGTCTACCACTGGAGGATGTTGCTTTCCTGTAACAGCTTGCATGCAACCTATTAAGTACTCGTCCCTCCCACTGCGAAGAAGTCAATCCTCCATGGGAGGGGCCTAACACTAACTAAATCCTAACCTATGTATATGCATAGCCTGGGTGCGGCTAATCAAGTAAAATCGAAAATTGATGTGTATGCTCGGTGTGTATTATATCCCACAAGTGGGGCTTGCACTTTTTTGCAGGTAGGCACTTGCCTGTTTTTAAAGTGAACCTCCAGACTAAAAATCTACTCAGCAGAACTGAAAAGGCTTGGTGTTTCTTTAACAGTTTCACAGCATCAGAACTTTGTTTTTCTTACCAAAGCATAATTTTTAGCTAAGCTCCACCCATCAAAGAAAACTGCCCAGGCTTTTTCCCTGATGCTGTGCAAAGCATGATGGGATTACCTATATTGTTATTCACGTTGCCTAGCAACTGGGAGGGGTGATCAGCACACTGGACAATTGGAACTGTGCCTCATGCTCCCTGTCACCTCCTTTCAACCAAAAAGATGGCTGCCCTAATGAAATCAAACATTTGCCTGTTCTTTTAAAATGGAATGGCTAAGAGATTATATTACCTATCTATTTTAATTAACATAACTAATGTAACTTAATGACAGTATGTTTGTTTAGGCTAAAGTTCCACTTTAAGTAGCGCTGTTCATTTCCTTGCTATGTACTAATTTAATTCGTTTTTGGTCAGCTGCTCCCACTTAACAGCCATGCTTTTGGTGTATATGCAGAGCTTCTGTTTGGGTTCAAGGTGCTTTTGTAGTTCCTGGGGGGGCTTAGCGCACCTCTGATCGTAGGCCATTCAGAGGCGGCCTGGCGTTGCGCTGATCCACCTTTTGCGCAATTTTCAGGAAGCATTTAATGTTGATCTAATTAAAATAGAAAATATGATAAAATGTTCTATTTCTCAGATAATGGTCATATATAATTTATATATACAGTAATAGCTGTGCTTAGGCCACAAAAATGAAATAAACCAATCAAAATTAGTACTTGTGCTGCTTTAATAAAGCAGTCCCCGTATTGATTGTGACTGTACAGTATATATGATGTGTACACAGGAATCTCTTATATGCACTAAATAACATCTATGCTGTAAGAATAAAGCCTGATGTGTAGCCATGTCATTAATAGAGATGGTCAATGAGATGGAAATAATTCTGCGTTGATTGTGATATATGCAAATATACGCACTCTCTTTGCTCATGAAATCAAATAATTTGAAATGTTGTTAAAATTTGGTTTGGTGACTACAAATTAAAGGGTACTTAAGATGGATGAAAAGAAACGTTTTATACATACCTGGGGCTTCCTCCAGCCCCCTTACAGGCCAATCATTCCATTGCTGTCCTCCTCCACCACCTGGATATTCTGCTAGGAGTCCCGGTAATTCAGCCAGTCAGCGCAGTCCGGCCACGTGCCGCTCCCACAGCCAGGAACATTCTGCACCTGCGCAATAGTGCTGTGCAGGTGTAGTATGCTCCCGGCGGCTGAGTGTGTGCATGCGCACTACGCCCGACTGGCTCAAGTACCTGGACCCATAGCAGAAGATCCAGGTGGCGAAGGAGGACCGCGAGGGACTGATTAGTCTGAAGGGGGCTGGAGGAAGCCCCAGGTATGTATAAAACTTTAATTTCATCTGTCTCATGTTTACTTTGTTACACAGTAGTACTATACTCTACATATGCACTCCCCACAGAGCTGCAGGGAATCCACTGAGAATGTTGTGCACATTGAACACAGAGGTGTTGTCTATCACCCATAAACCTGGGTCAGATTGTGCATGAAGAATGTGTAATAGAAGAAGAATCTCCTCATTCCCCTGCAGAGTACCTGCACATCATTCTTACATGCAGGCATGGGCGCAAATTCGGCTTCGGGTGAGTCCGGATAGTTCTATCCGGATCTCACCCAGTAAATCTGTGCAGGGCGGGGGGTGGGGTGTCAAGCTTACCTGTCTGACGTCTTCTTCGGTCGACCCTCGGCGCCTCCCACTATACGGTCCACACGCGTCACGTTATTCCAATACTTCCTCCTTCAACCTGGAAGGAGGAAGTGTTTGTACTCGCGTGACCGCCGCTTGGAGCGTATCGTGGGAGGCGCCGAGGGACGACCGAAGAAGACGTCAGACAGGTAAGCTTGACCCCCCCACCCACACCGCACAGGTTTACTGGGTGAGATCTGGATAGAACTATCCAGACTCACCCGAAGCCGAATTTGCGCCCATGCCTGCTTACATGTACCCACAGTTATATTGCCTAGGGCCTGATCGATGTTCTTTGTTCCAGTCTGTACCTTTTATAAGTACTCTTACCAAGGACTAGTTTTAGTCTAAAGGGAATAAATATGGCAGTTTACATATCCTTCTCACTTCAGTTGTCTTTTAAAATTCCTAAGCGTTGGCAGTTAAGAGACAAATTTCATGTTACATACTTTCATTCAACAAGATTGTAATATGCAAATTAGAGGAGTCAGAGGAATCCTAAAAACTGAGGAGTCTGAGTCGGTGGATTTTGTACCGACTCCACAGCCCTGGAAAAAATACAAATTCCTGCAGCCTTTTGTGAACGAATAAACTAATACTTCACATTTTAACCTCCCCAGGACCGCCTCACGCTGATGGGCGTGGCCGCGGCAGCAGCCCCAGGACTGCCTAACGCCGATCCGTGTCAAGTCCTGGGGCTCTGTTTTGCAGGAGATCGCACGCAAATCTCCTGCTTGGTGAGCGGAGCTCCGCCTTAAGTCTCGCCGCTCGGAAGACTGTTAGACAGCGAAACCGACTTCTGTGTGCTAATTCATAAACCTTTTCACAGGTGCGGTAGAAATGCAGGGATTTTCCGAACTGAGCTGTCTTAACATGAGGAATGTAGCTGGCTGAGTTGTTACATTAATGAGTAGCTGGTTGATTTGTTACATTTGGCTGTTCTCCGTGCAGAGACAGCATTACAATAAAAGAGCCATTCCCAACTTCAGTTTAGATGTGCATGTTTAGTTTTTTGATATTCACCTCCAGCAAATAAACATCTGAAAAACAGGTACCCAAGAGGTTAAAAACACAGCCTAAAGGTATTGAGGGAAGCTTTGTTTGTTCCGATTGCTCTGCTGCTGCCTGTCTCACTGCTTCTGCTGAGTCTCCATTCATCCCTGCACTTATCGCTGTCTTATCACCTCTTCATAGCAGGCGGTATTCTCCGTGCCATTACCGGCCTGCTGTAATCTTTATGAATTGATATTTAATGACGTGTTGAGATAATCAAAGCACAAGGCGGTAATTTACCTCACTGCTTGGGAATTTCAGCTTTTCATGCGGTAACATTTTATGAATTGACATTTTGCTAAGTGCTCGGTAAAGTCAGCTGTTTTCAGCATTACCGCATGCGGGAATGCTTTATAAATCGAGGCCAAGGAGAATACCGATGAGAGAGGTACTGTGTAAAAGCCAGCAGCAGAGTGATCAAAGCAAACAAGGCTTCCCTAAATACCCCAAGCTGTGTTTTTTTTCACCTCTTGGGTACCTGTTTTCAGATGTTATTTAATATCAGAAAGCCTGTATGTGTAAAATTTCCTGAAGTTCTTCGAAGCTTTGGCAATTAAATAGATTGTTTAAAAAGACTAATAGACAGATTCAGAGTAGATTCATGGCAAGCAGAGACAGTATAACAAAAAATGCACATATAAAGGGAAGTTGGGGATGCCTCTTATTGTAATGCTGTCTCTGCATGGAGAAATGTAACAACTCAGACAG
The DNA here is from genome assembly GCF_040937935.1 of Hyperolius riggenbachi. Lineage (NCBI taxonomy): Eukaryota > Metazoa > Chordata > Amphibia > Anura > Hyperoliidae > Hyperolius > Hyperolius riggenbachi. Next base: position 289,535,708 of record NC_090646.1, on the reverse strand, counting down.
CTTTTCATGTTACCGCCAGCTTAGTTCAATAAATCCCCGCACTTCTATCGCAACTGTAAAGATTTTTATGAATTAGCACACAAAAGTCTTTAATTACTGAATGCGGTATTTTCCCGACAAGATTTTTTTCCCGCACAGCCGTTTATGAATCGACTCCAATGTGTGAATCAACCTGTTTGACTTGTGCTGTTGTTCCTGCTGTCTCTTTCTATTTTGTACATTGAAGAAGCCATTGAATGTTAGGTGCAACATGTTTATGGACTGAGTCAAATCTCTGTATTGGCTTAGTGCTGCCTTTATCCATCTGTTTACAGTATACAGTACCAAGGGCACTAAGTGCATGGCTTTTAGTTGCAGTGGACTGATAGAGACTGCCAATTGAGGGAGATGGCCCCCATCAGTTCAGCTTTTTGAACATATTGTAGTGATAGCACAAATGCAAATGAAATGCAACACTGAGGGTGCATATGTAAATGTATGCCAGCAGAGTATATACACGCTAGAGACAACAATCGACAATCAAAAACACAAAAAGTGTAAGATGCCAATGCAAGTCGAAAGCAGAAGATAGTAAGTATTTTAGGTTTCTTATATACTTACAAGAGAACTGCAGGACTTGTAAAACCGTCTTTTATAAACCCGACCACTAGGGCACCTTAATGCAATGGTTACAACCTTTAAAAGAATTAAAAGAAATTAACAACTTTACCACAAAGGCGTTTTTACCCTAACGGACAAGAACGATTTTCACCTTTCAGTGCTCATCCCTTTCATTTGCCAATAGCTTAACTACTTGCCGACCGCCCACAGCCGGCAGGTAGTTAACCCCACGATCGCCGCATACAAAGTGTATAATACACTTTGTAATGTATACAAAGTGTATTATACAGGCTGCCTCCTGCCCTGGTGGTCCCAGTGTCCAAGGGACCACCAGGGCAGGCTGCAGCCACCCTAGTCTGCACCAAACACACTGATCCTGCCCCCCCTTCCCTCTGATCGCCCACAGCACCCCTCAGACACCCCCCCCCCCTGCCCACCCCCCCAGACCACTGTTTGCACCCAATCACTCCCTGTCACTATCTGTCAACGCTTTTTTTTTAAAATTTTGAGTCCTAACTGCCCCCTGGGGGCTCCTGATCACCCCCCCACCCCACCCCTCAGATTCCCCCCCCCCCCTTTGTGTACTGTATGCATCTATCCCCCCTGAAATAACCCACTGATCACCTGTCAATCATCCATCAATTACCCCCTGTCACTGCCACCCATCAATCAGCCCCTAACCTGCCCCTTGTGGGCAATCTGATCAGCCACCCACACCATCAGATCACCCACAAACCCGCCGTCAGATCACCTCCCAAGTGCATTGTTTACATCTGTTCTCTCCTCTAAACACCCACTAATTACCCATCAATCACCCATCAATCACCCCCTGTCACTGCTACCCATCAGATTAGACCCCTATCTGCCCCTAGGGCACCCAATCACCCGCCCACACCCTTAGAACGCCCTCAGACCCCAGCCCTGATCACCTCGCCAGTGCATTGCTTGCATCTCTTCCCCCCTCTAATCACACCTTGAGACACCCATCAATCACCTCCTGTCACCCCCTAGCACACCTACTCATCAGATCAGGCCCTAATTTGCCCTGTGTGTACCCCTTGATTACTTGGCCAAACCCTCAGATCCCCCTCAGACCCCCTTCCGATCACCCCCCTCCCCCCAGTGCATTGATTGCATCTATTTTCCCCTCTAACCACCCCGAGACACCCATCAATCACCTCCTGTCACCCCCCTAGCACTCCTATCCATCAGATCAAGCCCAATACAACCTGTCATCTAAAAGGCCACCCTGCTTATGACCGGTTCCACAAAATTCGCCCCCTCATAGGCCACCTGTCATCAAAATTTGCAGATGCTTATACCCCTGAACAGTCATTTTGAGACATTTGGTTTCCAGACTACTCACGGTTTTGGGCCCGTAAAATGCCAGGGCAGTGTAGGAACCCCACAAGTGACCCCATTTTAGAAAAGACACCCCAAGGTATTCTGTTAGGTGTATGACGAGTTCAGAGAAGATTTTATTTTTTGTCAAAAGCTAGCGAAAATTGATTTAATTGTTTTTTTCACAAAGTGTCATTTTTCACTAACTTGTGACAAAAAAATAAAATCTTCTATGAACTCACCATACACCTAACTGAATACCTTGGGGTGTCTTCTTTCTAAAATGGGGTCACTTGTGGGGTTCCTATACTGCCCTGGCATTTTAGGGGCCCTAAACCGTGAGGAGTCGTCTAGAAAACAAATGCCTCAAAATGACCTGTGAATAGGACGTTGGGCCCCTTAGCGCACCTAGGCTGCAAAAAAGTGTCACACGTGGTATCGCCGTACTCAGAAGTAGTATAATGTGTTTTGGGGTGTATTTTTACACATACCCATGCTGGGTGGGAGAAATCTCTCTGTAAATGGACAATGGTGTGTAAAAAAAAATCAAAAATTTGTCATTTACAGAGATATTTCTCCCACCCAGCATGGGTATATGTAAAAATACACCACAAAACACATTATACTACTACTTCTGAGCACGGCAATACCACATGTGTGGCACTTTTTTGAAGCCTAACTGCGCTGAGGGGCCCAAAGTCCAATGAGCACCTTTAGGCTTTACAGGGGTGCCTACAATTAGGCACCCCCCAAAATGCCAGGACAGTAAACACACCCCACAAATGACCCCATTTCGGAAAGTAGACACTTCAAGGTATTCAGAGAGGAGCATAGTGAGTCCGTGGCAGATTTCATTTTTTTTTTTGTCGCAGTTAGAAGAAATGGAAACTTCTATTTATTTATTTTTTTTGTCACAAAGTGTCATTTTCCGCTAACTTGTGACAAAAAATAAAATCTTCTATAAACTCACCATGCCTCTCAGTGAATACTTTGGGATGTCTTCTTTCCAAAATGGGGTCATTTTGGGGGTATTTATACTATCCGGGAATTTTAGCAGCTCATGAAACATGACAGGTGGTCAGAAAAGTCAGAGATGCTTCAAAATGGGAAAATTCACTTTTGGCACCATAGTTTGTAAACGCTATAACTTTTACCCAAACCAATAAATATACACTGAATGGATTTTTTTTTATCAAAGACATGTAGCAGAATAAATTTGGCCAAAAATGTATGCAGAAATTTTACTTTATTTGAAAAATGTCAGCTCAGAAAGTAAAAAAAATATTTTTGACAAAATGCATGTCTTTCTTGATGAATATAATAAAAGCTAAAACTCGCAGCAGCAATCAAATAGCACCAAAAGAAAGCTGTATTAGTGACAAGAAAAGGAGGTAAAATTCATTTAGGTGGTAGGTTGTATGACCGAGCAATAAACTGTGAAAGCTGCAGTGGTCTGAATGGAAAAAAAGGCTCTGGTCCTTAAGGGGTAGAAAGACTGTGGTCCTCAAGTGGTTAATCAGTACTAATCACAATTAAATGATCCATATGTTGTTGTTTTTTCACCACCAATTGGGCTTTTTGGGGTTGACATTTGTTTTCAGTAATTACTTTATTTTCTATGCATTTTAAAGGGAAAAACAAGTAAAAAAAGGAAAATACATATTTCTCCAATTTCATCCCCTATAGTTTTAATATAAATACTGCTACTGTGCATAAACTTGAAAGGTAAATTAAAAAATATTCAGTCCATTATGGGCTATCTGCCGTTGATACCAGACTGGTTGCTGTGAGTAATTACAGTAATCTGGAATGTTTTAGTGCTTATGTGAGGTTATCACTGGGCTTAAAAATAAATGCGTGTATACATACAGAAAGTAAATGTTAAGCCTCGTACACGCGCATGCCTAAAGTCGGCTGAGGGGGCCGATAACAGATTCAGCCGATGGTCAGGCGTGTGTACAGAGGCCACTGACCCACATGCAATCAGTCTGGTGGATCAAATTGGCTGATTGACAGCCAACTCCTTTCTGTGCTCTGCTCACCCACCCGTTGCGTTGCCAGCTACACAGAATGCGTTGTCAGCTACACAGCTTACTTCCCATCTGTGCAGCCCGGCCCAGCGATGTCGCCAAAGGGGATCAGATCCCGATCCCTGACCGACGACATCAGTCAAAGGTGTGTTTCACAGGAAAATTGGTGCAGTGTTTTGTGAAGGGAAAAGGATAAAGACTTTAAACGTACAAGCATGATTTTGAAAAGTGAGATACCTTACAAGCTGATTTACATTCATCTAATACCCAATAAATTTCAAACCCTGTCAGAATATTCTGAAGCAAAATGTCAAGATGACTCCTGCTTTCTAAAACTAAAGGGTGAGTCATGCAAGCAATAAAATACATGGCGTTCTCATATTCACACAAATTAACATGTCAAATTAGACATTTTGCTCCATTTGCTATTCAGGTCTCACATTTTTCCTTTTAGAACATATGTGGAGATATAAATCCCCTAGACTATAAGCTTGTATAGGCATCCTTTTTATCTTGATATTGCTGTTTACTGAGTGTACTATCTGTACTTTGCCCATGTAACTTATTTGGACTATATTTTACAGAGCATCAGATGCTGGTGGTATAAATAATTGTACATATCTTTAATATTTGAATAAAGACTAACGTTGGGGTCACTGAAACATTCTACGAAAAAAAAAACCCCTCTGCTACAATAAATGATTCAACAAAACATTCAACACCTGCCATTGTCATGTAGAAGTAAATCGTTGCCTGTAATACCTGATATTGCCTACTTTGACAGAAAAAGCTTGCTCGCTCAGTTAATATTTTTTCCCGCTTCTCCATGAGGATTTTTTCAGCTGTGCACTGAGGCGTTTCTTGTAAGCACAGCAGATTCCAAGCAAACAGACATTATGGAGGCAAGGATGCTTCAGAGGATTCCAGGAAAAGCAATTATAAAAATAAGGAACCTAACTTAAAAAGTGTACCAGAGACTAGCTGTAATAAAAGTTTTAAACATACCTGGGGCTTCCTCCAGCCCCATGCCCACAGATCGCTCCCAAGCCGTCATCCTCAGTCTTCTCCAGCTCCGGTTCCATAAGTTCTGCCAGTCGTGGCCAGTCAGTGCAAGAGAAGTGCGCTCTCTACATATCTCTGTGCCGCAGAGATACATAGAGAGCGCACTTTTATTGCACAGACTTGCCGAACTTATTGGACCCGGTACCGAGCTGGAGAAGACGGAGGACGGCGGCGTGGGAGCGATCTGTGGGCATGGGGCTGGAGGAAGCCCCAGGTATGTATAAAAAAAATTATTACAGATCATCTCTGGTTTCCTTTAAGACTTTTTTTTTAAAAAAAAAGCCCATGCCAAACTTGATGTAGTGTCCACTAAGGGTAAGGGTGCATTACACACATCCAACTTTGATTGGATCTCATGACCAGAAGCACTGAGTACATAGTCATTTTAGGCTGAGTGGATGTGGCTAGGCTACAGCTGCTGTACTGCATTATCCCACTGTTCAAACTTAGGAGTCATGTTAGACTGAGGCAAAGTGGAAAACGGATCTGTGGCCCATATATCAAAATTTGAATTGTCTTTCAAAACCATGGTGCTGCATTCTCTAGCATGGTAGTCTTTGGTGTTGTGTAATTTGGTTAACTACAGCTGGCACAGAGCAGTGGTATGGCGAAGGTGAGTGTGGAGATTTAAACTAACAGGACTAAACAATGCACTATTATATACAATTAGTTCACATTAATTGGCAACGAATTTTACAGGATAAAACATGGAATCAAGTGGTTTTCAGTGGATCTCAGACTTGTTTTAAAGAAGTCTGAATACCAAAGACATTGCATGCCACTGCTTTAACCTCCCTAGCGGTATGGACAGAAATGTCCATTCAAAAAAACATGCTGTGAACAGTATAAACGTGCACACACATCAATACTCTCCTGCACTGTATACTAGACCCTTGCTTGACACATTTTGGCAAGTTACAGGGAAAAAAAAGTTTTAAAAATAAATTTTATCACTGTTTGCACAGAAATCCTGGGGAAATTGAACGCTGGGTAGGTTAAAGAAACAAGACAGACCTACATTTTACCTACAGTACATGAAGATTGTGAGTGGGCACACCATCTTTTCAAAGGTCGGGTGCTTGATATTGTGGCATAGGCTATTTCACGAAGTATATCAGCAATCAAGTATATCAGCACACCGTATTTGCAGGAATCACTCTCTTTTATTGAGCCATTATATCCACAGAAGTAGCCGATCATTGTTTCAGGGGCCTTGCAGCGTCCCCCTTTATCAAGGCGTGTGGTAACCACAAGGCTAAGTTTTGGTAACCACATTCGAGGCCCCCGAACAATTGTCGGCTACGTCTGTGGATATAATAGCTCAATAAAAGAGCGTGATTCCTGCAAATACTCTGTGCTGATATACTTGATTGCTACATTTTACCTATTCCTGACAAAGAGTTCCTATCCGGTCCCTCCATACGCAGGTCATGTCCCCTTGTCCGCTGTACAAGCCTAGGGACAAAAAGCTTATCTGCTAAGCTTTTTTATCGCCTTCTGATGTATTTATAAATATTAACCAGGTCACCTCTCAGACGTCTTTTTTTCAAAGCTAAATACCGGTAAGCCCAGTTTGTCAAACCTTTCTTGGTAAGTGAGACCTTCAATCCCTCTGATTAATTTAGTTGCCCTTCTTTGTACCCATTGTAGAAGGTCAATGTCCTTTCTATAGTGTGGTGCCCAAATCTATATCCTATACTCCAGATGTGGCCTAACAAGTGATTTATACAGAGGGAGTAGTATACTAGCATCTCAAGATTTTATTTCCTGCTTTATGCTTCCCAGAGTTTTGTTTGCTTTAGCTACCGCTGCTTGGCATTGTATATGGTTAGTTAACTTGCTATCAATCAGCAATTCAGCGATTCAGCAATTCAGCGCTGCGTAATATGTTGGCGCTTTATAAATACAATAAATAATAATAATAATAATCAGTATTCCCAAGTCCTTCTCCAAGTCTGATGTACCCAGCTATATGCCATTTACTTTATATGTTGTCTACTGTTGGTAAATCCAAGGTGCATGACTTTATATTTATCTACATTAAATTTCAACGGCCATGTGCCTGCTCATATAGGCATGTTGTCAAGATCTTGTTGTAATATGTCACTATATATCTTAGTGTTGATAATTTTGCATCATCTGCAAAAGATGGCTACCGTATTGTCGCTGTATAAGACGCTCCGGAATATACGATGCACCTGGGTTTAGAGGGCAAAAACTAGGGGAAAAACCTGGTGTGTTCATGTTCCAGGACCGTCTTGTACATGTTCACCCCCAGATGGTGTTCTCTGTCGCTCATGTGTCCTCCTGTGTGGTCCATGTCTCCCCCATGTGTCCTCCTGTGTGGCCCATGTCTCCCCCATGTGTCCTCTTGAGCCCCCCCTGGCATGCTTCCGCTCCCTCCCCCTTGTGTCACCTGGTCCCCCCATGTGTGCAGCTGCAGCCAGCTTACCTCATCCATGGAACATGTGTGGATTGCAGACCTCTGTCTTCCCATGCAGCTTCCTCTAGTGATGGGCTTGTATTGATCGCACCATCAATAGAAGCCCATCACTAGAGGAAGCGGAACGTAGGAGATGGAGGTCTGCAATCCCCGCGGGAGCCATGGATGAGGTAAGTCGGCAGTTGCTGCACACACAAGGGGCCAGGAGACACAAGAGGGAAGGAGCGGAGGCAAGCAGGGGGAGCGGACACACAGGCAGGGAATCCCCAACGTGGCGGCAGGTAGGCGGTTTGTATCGGCGGGCGTTCGTAAGTCGGGGATTCCAGGCGTCTTATACAGCAGAAAATACGGTATATTACTTTGTATTCATTCTACTAAATCACTAATAAATATATTTAAAAAAAATGGATGTAGTACTGACCCTTGCGTGACCCCACTGCTATCAATTTACCATCTTGAGTAGGTTCTCCTGAATAAAGAAACACTTAGGATAACAAACATTGCTAATACAGTGGGATGCAAAAGTTTTGGCAACCTTGTTAATGGTCATGATTTTCCTGTATAAATCGTTGGTTGTTTTGATAAAAAATGTCAGTTAAATATATTATATAGATAGGAGACACACAGTGATATTTGAGAAGTGAAATTAAATTTATTGGATTTACAGAAAGTGTGCAATAATTGTTTAAACAAAATTAGGCAGGTGCATAAATTTGGGCACCACAAATAAGAAATGAAATCAATATTTAGTAGATCCTCCTTTTGCAGAAATTACAGCCTCTAAATGCTTCCTGTAAATTCCAATGAGAGTCTGGATTCTGGTTGAAGGTATTTTGGACCATTCCTCTTTACAAAGCATCTCTAATTCATTCAGGTTTGATGGCTTCCGAGCATGGACAGCTCTCTTTAACTCACACCACAAATTTTCAATTATATTCAGGTCTGGGGACAGATTGTCATTCCAAAACGTTGTACTTGTTCCTCTGCATGAATGCCTTAGTGGATTTTGAGAAGTGTTTAGGGTTATTGTCTTGTTGAAAGATCCAGCCCGGGCGCAACTTCAGCTTTGTCACCGATTCCTGAACATTGGTCTCCAGAATTTGCTGATACTGAGGGGAATCCATGCATCCCTCAACTTTGACAAGATTCCTAGTCTCTGCACTGGCCACACAGCCCCACAGCATGATGGGACCACCATCATATTTTACTGTAGGTAGCAGGTGTTTTTCTTGGAATGTTGTGTTCTTTTTCCTCCATGCATAACGCCCCTTGTTATGCCCAAATAACTCAATTTTAGTTTCATCAGTCCACAGCACCTTATTCCAAATTGAAGCTGGCTTGTCCAAATGTGCTTCAGCATACCTCAAGCGTATCTGTCTGTGCTGTGGGCGGAGAAAAGGCTTCCTCTGCATCACTCACATACAGCATTTGCTTGTGTAAAGTTCACTGAATGAGTGAACGATGCACAGTGACTCCATCTGCAGCAAGATGATGTTGTAGGTCTTTGGTGCTGGTCTGTGGGTTGAAACTGACTGTTCTCATCATTCGTCGCTTCTGTGTATCCGAGATTTTTCTTGGTCTGCCACTTCGAGCCTTAACTTGAACTGAGCCTGTGGTCTTCTATTTCCTCAATATGTTTCTAACTGTGGAAACAGACAGCTGAAATCTCTGAGACAGCTTCCTGTATCCTTCCCCTAAACCATGATGGTGAACAATCTTTGTCTTCAAGTCATTTGAGAGTTGTTTTGAGACCCTCATGTTGCTACTCTTCAGAGAAAATTAAAAGGGGAGGAAAACTTACAATTGAACCCCTTAAATACTCTCTCATAATTGGATTCACCTGTGTATGTAGGTCAGGGGTCACTGAGCTTAGCAAGACAATTTGAGTTCCAATAATTAGTTCTAAAGGTTTTGGAATCAATAAAATGACAACAGTGCCCAAATGTATGTACTTGCCTAATTTTGTTTAAACAATTATTTCTGTAAAACCAATAAACTTAATTTCACTTCTCAAATATCACTGTGCGTGTCTCTTATATGATATTTTTAATTGACTTTTTTTTATTGTAACAACCAACAATGTATACAGGAAAATCATGACAATTAACAAGGTTGCCCAAACTTTCGCATCTCACTGTAAATAAATAGACATGGTCAGTTAGATGCTAATAATTCTGAGTTGACTGATCTATTTACAAGCTGCATAAAATTTGCATTGAATCAGCATCAACTCAGAATTATTAGCATCTCATTTCCCATACCTATTAATAAAAACTTTGAATAAGAACCGTGTTTACAATTCATACCCTTTTAAAATGTTAAATCTTTCAGAGGCATGCCCAAAGAAACTTTGCAACCAGATCGAACCAGTACACTGTTAAATACAATTGCAAAGGTAACAGAAATTGTATGGGAGCACAAACTTGGCTTCACTGCTGTGACATTTTAGCATTATCTTACCCCTTTCTCTAGTTCATTAGGTTCCTCTGGTAAAGTAATGACCTGTAATAAATAATCAGAAAATTAGTAAAAAAAACAAAACAAAAAAAACAGATATTTACACAATTTCTTGACACAGCATTGTGGTGATATGGGATGCGACTGTAGCACATGTATAATTATTCCATCAGATAATTAAAGTCTTTGGCATCCAACAGAAATTGACGAACATTCAACACTAACCTCACCCCACAGATGAAATGCAGAGCAGCGCACAGCAGAAACTCCTTACAAAAGCTCTGTGTGCCAGTCCTCTTCACTTCCTGCCGCTGCTTTGCTGCATCCGCTCTGTGCAATTCCTAATGAGGGTCATGTGACATATCAGGAGCCGTGTAAGGATCGGCGCCCGGAGATTTTGTAAGTAGTTTTTATAATATGCCCAATATTGTCATTTTATGATATTCAGGTATCCATTTCTTTATTATCTTTTCCTTTAATGTTTTTGTGAAGGGTATGAATAATTTTGGACTGGACACTTTTTGCTCAAATGTAAATAAAAGCTGAGAATTTTTTTTTTTCCCACAATAATGCCTCTTGTACATCGTCTTATCTTTTGGGAGACACATATGTAATTTGCTGTCAAAAAATGACTTGCTGGTTGAATAAAAGTAACTTTAAGTCAGGGATATGAATTATGGACGGCACTGAATCTAAAATGGTATAAAATGCACAATATTACAAACGATATAAAAATGATGTAACACCACTATATAAGCCTCCACAGTGTGTAGAGGGAAGATAGAAAATACCAATGATGATATAAGAATTAATTGTGAAGTGGACAGAGAACCAAGAAAAAGATCCAGTAACAGAAGACACCAGGTGAGCCAACATGACTGTCCTTTTAAATGCCCGAGCACTGACACAAATAGTTTGTGCCCAGATTTTTAGAATGACATTTTTAGAATGATTTTTAGAATCTATCATTTGTTTGTTTCAAGCGATTTTTGATACCCGTGTGTATGAGCCTTGCAGACAAATGCTGAGATATCATATTTAGATTTTATTATCATGAATATAGAGTCAACATCTTCCGCAGCGCTGTACAGATTATATTGTCTTGTCACAGAGTGGCTCACAATCTAATCCCTACCATAGTTATATGTCTATGTATGTATCGCAGTCAAGGGCCAATTTAGGAGGAAGCCAATTAACTTATCTGTATGTTTTCGGGATGTGGGAGGAAACACACACCGACACAGGGAGAACATACAAACTCTGCACTGGCTGGGATTCGAACCAAGGACCCATTGCTGCAAGGCGAGAGAGCTAACCACTATGCCACTGTGCTGCCTGTACACCACTGTGCTGCTCATTTCACTCACTGTCTGGTGCTTCCATGTCTGTTACTTGCTACCAGTGCTTAAATAGGACAAACATAACAAAAAGGCAATTAATGACTTTTCAAACAAGTCAGCAGGGAAAGTTCGCCAATACTATCATCACAGATGCACCATAAGTGAGGAATGTCCCTCTGAATTCTGTTGCTCGCAGAAGTAAGTAATGCACGGTATATACAGTACCAATGGCAGTATGGACTGGTATCAGAATCATATTTTTTATACCAACTAACCTTTTGATAAGATTGTATATATAATTAAACCCATGATTTCTTTATTACTGCTAGCAGATAAAACAGTGAAAGAACATGTATTAAATCAGAATTCTGGAAAGTAAAAAAATAAAAATAATATCCCTGATTCTCCTCCTTCTATTCTGGCGATACAAGTCTTTTTACTATCTATGGGTCTAATTAGCAGTTTATTTTAATAATAAACGTCTGCAAGAGCTTTCATCAAATTCTATTTAAAAAAACAATGTCATTTAAACATTTTGTTGTTGCCTTTCGACTATGTTTAATTAAATATAGTGTTTAAATGAATTGCAAAGCATCACAATCAGTCTTTGTTTACATTCTGGAAATGTAGTTGAGTTTCCAAGAACACTTTCTATTGACACATACATCAGAGAGGTGTTTGTATTGTGTTATTGTGTTTTTCGTCCTATTGTAAGTGATTGCACTGGAGAGGGGTTCAGCATGTCGTGGTGACACAGGTACATTCCCAGCTTGTTCTTTCCTGGTTTCTACATGTACTCTAGATGAAAACTTGTATTTAACACCTACTTAGCCTTTTACAGAAGAGTGCTCGAGAATCGCAGCTTATTCTGGAAATCAAGTTAAACAGGAAATAGCGATAAATGCTAAAATGAGGTGATCCAAAGTACACAGAAAGAAAATATTTGTATGCATATGGCCACACAACCCCCGAAGCAAATTCTGAATAATAGCATGCAATACATGTCTTTCAGAGCCTTAATAGCCATGTAACATATGGGAAACATAAAACATATAGTTTTTTTTCCCCCCATAACACTTTTACTCTGCCTCAATATATAATGGATGACCAAATTTAACCATGATTTGCGATAATATATCTATGTCCTGCAGGACTTCAGTTCTTGCCCAGGGACGTAGATATTAGTCAATGGCTGCGGATGGCCACTGCTCACTGCCACACGCGCAACCACATGGGTACTTGTCGCTGCCTGCTAAAGGGGAGATGAATGAATAGGAATGCAGTTCATTAACCCCTTACCTCCCACCCTCTCCCATAGTTACCTAATTAAATGATATGCATATTACAAAAAAAAAAGACGCAAAAAAAAATTTAAATACATAAATAGTTACCTCACGGACTGAACTTTTTTTTTTTAATATGTATGTTAAAAGGGTATATTATTGTTATTTGGGCAGCACGGTGGCGTAGTGGGCAGCACGGTGGCGTAGTGGTTATCTCTCTCGCCTTGCAGCGCTGGGTCCCTGGTTCGAATCCCAGCCAGGGCACTATCTGCAAAGAGTTTGTATGTTCTCTCCGTGTCTGCGTGGGTTTCCTCCGGGCACTCCGGTTTCCTCCCACATTCCAAAAACATACAGATAAGTTAATTGGCTCCCCCTAAAAATTGGCCCTAGACTACAGTACTTACACTACATAATATAGACATATGGCAATGGTAGGGATTAGATTGTGAGCTCCTTTGAGGGACAGTTAGTGACAAGACAATATATATATATATATATATATATATATATATATATATATATATATATATATATATATATATATATATATATATATATATATATATATATATATATATATATATATATATATATATATATATATATATATATATATACACACTGTACAGCGCTGCGTAATATGTCGGCGCTATATAAATACTAAATAATAATATTAATAATAATAATAATTTATTTATTGTATTTATAGAGCGCCAACATATTACGCAGCGCTGAACATTAATTTAGGTTACAGACAATATTTAGGGGTGACATACAGCAATATGACAATACAGGAATACAAGAAAACCAGATCACACACCATAGTATGAGTACCAGGTAATGCTTAATCAGTGACTGGATGGAGCATGGAGATTAGGCAAGTTAGGTTCACTCAGATGCATAGCATGGGTTCACAGTAATGGAGGTGCAAGATCAGGTAGGACACAAAAGGAAGAGGACCCTGCCCAAAGGCTTACATTTGAGGGAGAGGTAAGGACACGAATGGTAGGGGACTAGAGTTCAGCTGTAGGTTTAGAGCAGGGATCCCCAACCTGTGGTCCGCGGCCCACTGGTGGTCCGCAGGACGTTTCCAGTTGGGCCGCGGGACTGTCCTCTTGTCTGCCCGCCCCGCCCCCTCCGCGGCCGCCGCTCCGTTACCTCTGGCGGCCGCGTGGTCTCTTATATTCTCCCTTCTCTCTCTTCCCAGTGTGTGTCACAACAGCGCGCCCTGCGGCTGCTGTGATAGAGAGGGAGGAAAACAGGAGAGAAAGAGCGGCTTCCTGTAGCGGCGCGCCGTTACTATGGGAACCGCTCTCACCTTCCTGCTTCCTCCCTCTCTATCACAGCAGCCGTAGGGCGCGCTGTTACTCACACGCTGGGAAGAGAGAGAGAGAGGGTAATAAGAGAGACCGGTGGCCAAGGTAACTGCAGCGGCGGCCGCGGGGGGGGGGGGGGGGGGAGGAGGTGTGTGCTGCTATACTGGGGAACGATACTTGCTATACTGGGGCACTATACTTGCTATACTGGGGCACTATACTTGCTATACTGGGGCACTATACTTGCTATACTGGGGCACTATACTTGCTATACTGGGGCACTATACTTGCTATACTGGGGCACTATACTTGCTATACTGGGGCACTATACTTGCTATACTGGGGCACTATACTAGCTATACTGGGGCACTATACTAGCTATACTGGGGCACTATACTAGCTATACTGGGGCACTATACTAGCTATACTGGGGCACTATACTAGGCGTAGTGGGCACTATACTGGCTGTACTGGGGCATACTAGCTATACTGGGGCACTATACTAGCTATACTGGGGCACTATACTAGCTATACTGGGGCACTATACTAGCTATACTGGGGCATACTAGCTATACTGAGGCACTATACTTGCTATACTGGGCACTATACTGGCTGTACTGGGGCTTTACTAGCTATACTGGGCACTATACTGGCTGTACTGGGGCTTTACTAGGCATACTGGGGCACTATACTAGCTATACTGGGGCATACTAGCTATACTGAGGCACTATACTAGCTATACTGGGGCATACTAACTATACTGGGGCATACTAGCTATACTGGGGCACTACCTACCCATACTGGGCACTATACTAGCTACACTGGGCACTCTATTAGCTTTACTGGGCACTATACTAGCTTTACTGGGCACTCTACTAGCTATACTGGGGTAACTGTACTAGCCATACTGGGGCAACCAAACTCCCTATACTGAGGCAACTATGCTAGCTATGACCCCCCCCCCCCCTCGGTAACCCGCTGTGCACGACACTGTCCACTAGGACGCTACACCTCCAACCCCCCCCCCCCCCCCCCGGGGGCCCCGGAGAAAAATTTGGTCAGAAAGTGGTCCCCGGGCCGGAAAAGGTTCGGGACCCCTGGTTTAGAGCACCTGTGAGGGGTAGTAGGCCAGAGTGAAAAGGTGAGTTTTGAGGGCTTTCTTGAAAAAGTTGAAGGAGGGGGCTGCCCTAATGGGTGGAGGTAGGGAGTTCCATAGTGTTGGAGCAGCTCTTGAGAAGTCCTGGAGGCGTGCAAGGGACTGGGTGATGCGGGGGGCGGTTAGGTGAAGTTCATTGGAAGAGCGGAGTGAGCGGCTAGGTGTGTACCTCTGAGTAAGATCGGAAATGTAGGTTGGACAGGTTTTGTGGACAGATTTGTAGGTCAGACACAGTATCTTGAATCTGATTCTGGACTGGATAGGAAGCCAGTGGAAGGATTCTAGGAGGGGATCTGCCGTGGTGGAGCGATGGGAGCAGTGGATAATTCTGGCTGCCGCATTCATGATGGACTGCAGTGGCGCTGTTCGGGTCATAGGGAGACCAGACAGCAGGGCATTGCAGTAGTCAAGGCGGGAAATTATGAGGGCATGGATGAGGAGTTTGGTGGTGGCAGAGGTCAGGAAAGGGCGAATCTTACAGATGTTACGAAGGTGGAAGTTGCAGGACTTTGTGAGATTTTGGATGTGGGAAGTGAAGGAGAGTGCGGAGTCCAGGGTGACACCCAGACAACGGGCTTGAGAGGTAGGGCGAATGGTAGTGTGGTTAACAGTGACATGCACATCTGGGAGGTTCGTGGATGCCCGGGGTGGGAAGATCATAAATTCCGTTTTGTCTAGATTTAGTTTCAGGAACCAAGCGGACATCCAGGAGGAGATGGCTGATAGGCAGGAGGAGACCTTGTCCATGGTAGTGGTGGATATGTCAGGGGTGTGGAGGTAGATCTCCATACAGATGATAGTTAAAACCCATGGAGGAGATAACCTTGCCAATGGAGGATGTGTATAGGGTGAACAGTAGGGGGCCAAGGACCGAACCTTGGGGGACTCCCACCGAGAGGTGGTTGGGGGTGGACGAGGACTCATTGAAGGCGGTCGTGAAGGAGCGGTTGGAGAGGTAGGATGAAAGCCAGGACAGGGCGAGATCATGAATGCCCAAGGACTGGAGGGACTGGAGGAGTAGGGGATGATCTACTGTGTCAAAAGCTGCTGACAGGTCAAGGAGGAGGAGAATGGAGTATTTACCTTCAGCTTTAGCTAAGGCAAGGTCGTTGACCACTTTGGTGAGAGCAGTTTCGGTTGAGTAGGCTTTTAATTAGTGATGGACGCAAAATTGAAAAAATTCCCAAATAAAATATTGGCTCCATACACTGTACTATAGAGATATTTTAAACGTTTTAATTACCAAGACAAATGGGCAAATAAAATGTGTGGGTTTTAATTACGGAAGCATGTATTATTTTAAAAATATAGTGGCCAAGAAATAATGATTTTTTTTCCATTCCCCCCCCCCCCCCCCCCCAATTAAAATCCATTTAGAATAAAATGGCCTATATGCATTTAACTTTTTCACCAGAGTTTTCTCCAAGGACATACTTTTTCATCTTCTATTTAGACAATTTTTTTGTACTTTGCAATTGAAAAAGCAACAAAAAGTATGTTAATAGGTGCTATCAACATTATTTTATTGCTTTCTGATGGTTTAAAAGGTATGTTATTGACAAGTTTGAACAGATCACCTAGGAGAAAACGCAGGAGAAAATGTACCACCCAAAAAAAGCATAATTGGTGGCAAAAAAACAGACAAGATAATAGTTTAATTGTGATAAGTAGTAATGGAGTTATAGGTGAATGAATAGAAGGAGCACTGAAAGGTGAAATTTACTCTGGTACAGAAGGGGAAAAACCCCTCAGTAGTGAAGTGGTTAAAGTGACCCCAAGCTAAAGTTTTGAGTTGACATATTGACATGGTCTGGTTCATGAAAACTACATTCCAGTGTAGGCTGGTTGCATGTTCTACAGGATGTACATTTTTAAGCCTCACTTCTTGATTTTACTATAATGTACCTTTAGTTATTCAGATGAAAGTGTAAAAAGTTATCCAATATAAAAATAGCAATATGCTCTAAAACAGTGCTGTCCAACTGGCGGCCCGCATCCGGCCGCCAGGCCTCCTGCTGCAGCCCCCCAGTCCCCAGAGTCCTAAACCCCCTTCCCCCATGCTGCGGCTGCTGTAAATATATACACCCCCTCCCCTCCTTCTCCCCCTTGCTGCCGCCTCTAACACACCTCAGATAGATGGCGACCACGAGATTGGAACCAGCCAGACCGGCGGCGCATACCAGCCACACAGTGGACTTTAAGTGCTGGACGTGACCGATGATGTCACTTCCTGCATTTAAATTCACCGTGCGGCTGGTATGCGCCGGTCTGACTGGCTCTGATCTCCTGCCCGCCGCCGATCTGAGGTGGGTTAAAGGGGGAGAACGAGAGGAGGGGATGTTGATATTATACATTTAAGTAGCAACCGCAGCATGAGGGGAAAAGGGGAATATTTACATTGGAACAGCAGCAGCCTAGGGGGAATGGGATTATGGTCTGCGGCCAATCTGACTGCATTTTGTGGAGAAATCTGCGGCCAATCTGACTGCATTTTGTGGAGAGATCTGCTGCCAATCTGACTGCATTTTGTGGAGAGATCTGCGGCCAATCTGACTGCATTTTGTGGAGAGATCTGCGGCCATTCTGACTGCATTTTGTGGAGAGATCTGCAGCCAATCTGACTGCATTCTGTGGTGAGATCTGTGGCCTGACTGCATTTTGTGGTGAGATCTGCGGCCAATCTGACTGCATTTTGAGGAGAGATCTGCGGCCAATCTGACTGCATTTTGAGGAGAGATCTGCGGCCAATCTGACTGCATTTTGAGGAGAGATCTGCGGCCAATCTGACTGCATTTTGTAAAGAAATCTGATGCCAATCTGACTGCATTTTGTGTTAAAATCTGCTAATTGCAATTTGTGGGGATACTGCTGCTAGATTTATAGATGTGGTCTACCGGCCCTCCACCATGTGGTCTGGAAAAAAATGGCCCTCCATGCCCGCGAAGTTGGACAGCACTGCTCTAAAATATAATGCAAAAAGAAATGACAACTTTAAATTGAGCTCCAGGAAAATGAGCTTTATTTAATCAGTACCCAAATTTAAATTCAATAATATGAAAGTACCTTTTTAGGCTGTGGCTGTTCAGCTTTTGGCAAAGGTTTTGTGACGTGCTCTGGGAGCTTTCTTTTCCTGATAGCTTCTTGATTTACTGTTAGCACACCATGGTCCACGCTATGTCTCTCACTGTCAGATTCTTCAGTCTCCTGATGGAAAAATCACATGCGTTTGTGCTGTGGAGGTCACCGATATACGTTTTTCATAGTAATATTCAAAATAATTAATATGCCATTGTGGACCTCCTAAAATGATGAGGTAAGAAGTACTACTTTTTGAAAAGGCTAAAACTGAGTTTGTTTAAATTATGCAAATTAGTTGTCCAGGTAAGTACAGAAGAGACAAAGTTTAGTGTAGATAAACAAAAGACAGATTAAAGGTGACCATACATCAGGCAACTTGGCATTTGCACGGCGGTAACGGTGTACGATATCGGGACAAACGCAACTTAACCCCTGTCGCTTTCCCCCCCTAGTATGAATTGTGCCCACACTAGAATACTTCACCTGTCGGTGCATGCCACTGGCTCCGTGCTCTGTCCACCACATACACACACCCCACATTGTTGCCAGCGTATAGGTGTGTGTGACATCACGTTATGCCAGCAACCATGTGGGGTGCGTGTATGTGGACGGAACACGGAGCCAGCGGCAGACATCGTCAGGTAAAGTATTCACGCACAGGGGAACAGGAGACGGATGCAGCATCAAAAGGCCGATTACCAAGATTTTTCATGCCAAAATCGATTGGTAATCGTCCTGCTGAGTATGGTCAGACAACAGGTTTCTCTATGATCAGATTCAATCAGAGAGAGATCTGTCTCTTGGTCGATATGGACACCTTTTATGTATAGAATAGGAAAGAAGCTGTGGTTCTGTTTTGTGAGTTTTTTTTTTTTATTCAGACCCATATAGTAATGTTAGGAGTTGGCTTTGTTTTTTTATCATCAGCTTATTGTTTTACTGCCTTTTTATAGCTGAGCATCAGGTCTTGGCATAAACCTACCCACTCAATTTGTTCCATCATGCACCATGCGGGTGTTTCATGATGGAACAAATAGAATGCTTTACTAACCTGTAGGCTAGGAAAGTGTCTGTACAGAACTTAAATCCAAACTGTCTCCCGAGGGATCAATTCCATATTCGTACAGGTGACACTAATTGTGCATGTGTATGCAACTTTAATTTAGGTCTAGTTTAACTAGAAACACCATAAAAAAAGATTATCATATTTGCCAAGGCTAACACTACAGTCTTGATAGATAAAATATATTTACGTTCAAATGAAAAAACATATTCAAATATGTTTTTACTGAAAAGCAATTTGTCTGATCTTTCACAAATGTACAGTATATCTGCTTGCACAGTAAAAGGCTGCCAAATATTAAAGTTCACATATGGTTCTATTTCTCTCTGCCAGTTCAATCCATATCCAAACTATGACGTAATAAGAAAACACTGCAGATCTCACACATTGTTTCTTTGTTGTTGTTAGAAACTCCGTTCCTCAACCCTAGTGATTGTCACTGTTGCACTGCCCATATATTACTCGATTTGCAGCATCAATATTCTGCACATCAGCATGATGATGACTCTAAGTGTAAAAGGGTAATTGTAAATCCTGAACCATAATGAAATAACTGTGCACGTTTATCTGCTGCTGATTTATTGATCGGTAGTTCAGCTTTCTGATGAGGTCCAGCACATTTCTTTTTCTAGGTGAATGAAATTTACACTGAAAACTATTTTTTGTTCAGCGCTTTTTGATCATTTTGATACCAAGAGAATACGCCTACTTACGCCAAGTCTTTGACCTTCAGTTAATGTCCATATCTGGCCAGTCATCTTATAAAATTTTTCTTCTTGCTTTTTCAGTTTTTCTGCTTCACGTGGTTTTAAGACCTCCTCAGAGTATTGCTTTGCCTGTAAATAATAAATGCTTATCAACATTTTCTGTAATAGACAAGATGTTGGACAAAGCTCTGTGCAAAACACTCCTACTCTTAGTTATCATGAACAGGTCTTAAAGGGAACCTTAACTGTAAAAAAAAAAAAAAAAAAAAATGAGTTTTACTTACCTGGGGCATCCACCAGCCCCCTGCAGCCATCCTGTGCCCTCGCAGTCACTCATTGCTCCTCTGGTCCCCCACTGGCAGCTAGTTTTGTTTTTGCCGACTGGGAGTCGGCCGGCTGCCATGCGTACGTTTTTACGCATCCCTGCTGGTGCAGGAAGCTATTGCAGACATCAACAAGTACATTTTTACGCGTTACGGGTGTAATGCGTAAAATGTTACGCATTACACCCATAATGCGTAAAAATGTACTTGTTGATGTCTGCAATAGCTTCCTGCACCAGCAGGGATGCGTAAAAACGTACGCATGGCAGCCGGCCGACTCCCAGTCGGCAAAAACGAAACTAGCTGCCAGTGGGGGACCAGAGGAGCAATGAGTGACTGCGAGGGCACAGGATCTCACCACAATATGCAGTCAGATTGGCCGCAGACCATAATCCCATTCCCCCATGCTGCTGCTGTTCCAATCTAAATATTCCCTTCTCCCCACATGGTGGAGGGCCGGTAGAACCCCCCCCCCCCCCCCCCCCACCACCACCACCACCACCACCCAAGGAAGAAAAGAAAAAAAAAATAAGAAATCTACCAGCAGTATCCCCACAAAATGCAGTCAGATTGGCATCAGATTTCTCCACAAAATGCAGTCAGATTGGCCACGGATTTCTCCACAAAATGCAGTCAGATTGGCCACAGGTCTCTCCACAAAATGCAGTCAGATTGGCCACAGGTCTCTCCACAAAATGCAGTCAGATTGGCCACAGGTCTCTCCACAAGATGCAGTCAGATTGGCCACAGGTCTCTCCACAAGATGCAGTCAGATTGGCCACAGGTCTCTGCACAAGATGCAGTCAGATTGGCCACAGGTCTCTCCACAAAATGCAGTCAGATTGGCCACAGGTCTCTCCACAAGATGCAGTCAGATTGGCCACAGGTCTCTGCACAAGATGCAGTCAGATTGGCCACAGGTCTCTCCACAAAATGCAGTCAGATTGGCCACAGGTCTCTCCACAAAATGCAGTCAGATTGGCCGCAGGTCTCTCCACAAAATGCAGTCAGATTGGCCGCAGGTCTCTCCACAAAATGCAGTCAGATTGGACGCAGATCTCACCACAATATGCAGTCAGATTGGCCGCAGATTTCTCCCCAAAATGCAGTCAGATTGGCCGCAGACCATAATCCCATTCCCCCATGCTGCTGCTGTTCCAATCTAAATATTCCCTTCTCCCCCGTGCTGCTGCTGTTCCAATGTAAATATTCCCCTTCTCCCCCGCGCTGCGGTTGCTCCTTAAATGTATAATAACACCCCCTCCCCTCGTTCTCCCCCTTTAACCCACTTCAGATCTCACCACAATATGCAGTCAGATTGGCCGCAGACCATAATCCCATTCCCCCATGCTGCTGCTGTTCCAATCTAAATATTCCCTTCTCCCCACATGGTGGAGGGCCGGTAGAACCCCCCCCCCCCACCACCACCACCACCACCCAAGGAAGAAAAGAAAAAAAAAATAAGAAATCTACCAGCAGTATCCCCACAAAATGCAGTCAGATTGGCATCAGATTTCTCCACAAAATGCAGTCAGATTGGCCACAGGTCTCTCCACAAAATGGCCAATTCGCATGGAATCAATTGAAAAGCATACAGCGTATGAATGACGCATACAGCGTCATTCATGCGAATTTTCACGCAAATTCGCATGAAAATTCGCATATAACCGCATGTGAAATTCACATCCGCATGCAAATTTTTTACGCAGCAAATCGCACCGCACAAGTGGAAATGTGCCCTAAGTAGTCACACACCTCCAGATAAAATAATTAAGTAGCCAAGTGCCTTACAATGTAAGTGCCTTACAATAAATAGCCAGGTGCTTCAAAATAAAATAATTTAGTAGCCAAATGGGCCCTGTATACATAAATTAGGTAGCCATGTTCCCCAGAAAACAGAATTAAGTAGCCATGTGCCCATATACATCAGTATTAGGTAGTCAGTGCTGGCTGGGGAGGGCTGGGTGCTTTGCTGGGTGCTACTGCCTGCAATGCTGGGTGGCCTTATTAGAGTTAGTTATTGGAGAGTATGCAGGGCCTGAGGCAAGTGTCATATGAAGGGCCTAGAGCCTGAGTATAGCTGCCCCCAGTATACAGGGAGTGCAGAATTATTAGGCAAATAAGTATTTTGACCACATCATCCTCTTTATGCACGTTGTCTTACTCCAAGCTGTATAGGCTCGAAAACCTACTACCAATTAAGCATATTAGGTGATGTGCATCTCTGTAATGAGAAGGGATGTAGTATAATGACATCAACGCCCTATATCAGGTGTGCATAATTATTAGGCAACTTCCTTTCCTTTGGCAAAATGGGTCAAAAGAAGGACTTGACAGGCTCAGAAAGGTAAAAAATAGTGAGATATCTTGCAAAGGTATGCAGCACTCTTAAAACTGCAAAGCTTCTGAAGCGTGATCATCGAACAATCAAGCGTTTCATTCAAAATAGTCAACAGGGTCGCAAGAAGCGCGTGGAAAAACCAAGGCGCAAAATAACTGCCCATGAACTGAGAAAAGTCAAGCGTGCAGCTGCCAAAATGCCACCAGTTTGGCCATATTTCAGAGCTGCAACATCACTGGAGTGCCCAAAAGCACAAGGTGTGCAATACTCAGAGACATGGCCAAGGTAAGAAAGGCTGAAAGACGACCACCACTGAACAAGACACAAGCTGAAGCGTCAAGACTGGGCCAAGAAATATCTCAATACTGATTTTTCTAAGGTTTTATGGACTGATGAAATGAGAGCGAGTCTTGATGGGCCAGATGGATGGGCCTGTGGCTGGATTGGTAAAGAGCAGAGAGCTCCAGTCCGACTCAGACGCCAGCAAGGTGGAGGTGGAGTACTGGTTTGGGCTGGTATAATCAAAGATGAGCTTGTGGGGCCTTTTCGGGTTGAGGATGTAGTCAAGCTCAACTCCCAGTCCTACTGCCAGTTTCTGGAAGACACCTTCTTCAAGCAGCACTGGCGTATCCAGACGGGGGGTTCTGGATGTATGGAACACCCCCGAGACTCCTGTACCTTTAAAAAAAATTCCCTGAAATCGCTGAAGCAGACAAGCTGGTAAATATACAGAGGCTTGCCTGCAGGGTCTGTGGGAAAAACTCAGCTCTTTCCCTATTGTAAAGACTGCATGAAGACAGCTACATAAGGTATGTCACAGGTTGAAAAGTTTTTGACAGTCCCTAAACTCCAGGAGGGCTGCCTGCAGCTTGTGTGAGAGGCTGACCATCCCTTACACTCTCCACACCCCTATGGAAGGTATACCTATATCATTCCCCTATTCCTACAATCCTCCCCACCATGTTGTTAATGTTTTGTTTTTGCTTTGGCAATGCTAAATGTATTTGGTCCTGCCAATAAAGCTTTTTTGGATTTGGCTGGCAGGGACAGGAGACACAGTACATGCAAGTAGCCTCTGTGTGATGTGGGACTGCAATACAGATACGCTATCTGCTCTATCTCAGTCTCTCCACTCCACCTGGGGGGCAATCTCCCCCCAGGCCCCTTTTCATTCAGTGATTTAGGGCTGGTGTCTGGTGTATTCAGGTTTGTTGTTGTAAGGCAATGCAAAATACTAGGCTAGCTGATAAAACTGCAATGAAAGGGCAGGCAAGCTGGTATATACAGTATACACAGCATGATGCAGAGCTTGCCTGGAGGGTCCTCGGGCAAAAATTGGTCTCTCCCCTATGTCATAATGACTGCATCTTCTTAAACAAGGTGAACATTTTTTGGCAGTCCCTAGACTCCAGGAGGTCTGCTTTCTGACTTGTGTGAGAGACTGGTAGGGACAGGAGTCCTATTACAGGCAAGTAGCCTCTGTGTGATGTGGGACTGCAATACAGATAATGCTCCATCTCAGGCTATTCTCAATTTCTCTCCACTCCTCTTCTCTCTGGGCTAGTGCACGCCAAAATCACAATAGCAATCGCTAGCAATTAGTGAGTGCGATTTTCAGAGCAATTTCTGAAGGAATCACTCAAAAAAATGCTGCATGCGGTATACCTGCGATTTTGAAAAAAATCACAACGCTGCTGTGGGAACACCCACATAGGGTAACATTAGCCAAGCGCTTTTCAAATCAATGTGGATTTGAAAAACGCTCAGAAGCCCTCTTGGTGTGCACCAGCCCTCCCTCATTCACCTTTGTTTCCCTCTTCCCCTAGTGCTGGCTGGCTATGTCTTCTTGTCATACAGGAAAGCCAAATAAAAGTGCAATCCTGGTGAGGCAAATTATTATTATTTAGTATTTATATAGCGCCGCCATCTTCCGCAGATGCATATATCCCTGCATCATATGGGTATCGCTTGCGCTATGTGACATGTGACATATTCCACTGAATTGTCCAAACTAAGTCTATCTCCCGTTCCTCTCTCGGGGAGTTGTTCCAGCGCTGTCCCCTGTTCAAATTTGCTGCTTCCAGAAGCCCTCAGAAACACTTGTGTCCTTGAGTACTTCCAAAGATAGGCAGCTCCGTAATACGCCAGCGCACTTTTGTGCATGGGCAGTATGGAGCCACCTGTATTCGGAAGCACTCGGGGACATAAGTGCTTCTGGACCTTTCAGGAATCCCCCCCTTAAAAATCCTGCATTTGCCCCTGAGCAGTGGTACAGGAAGAAGTCTGCATCCTTCAAGAAAAACATGATTTTCATGCAGGACAATGCTCCATCACATGCGTCCAAGTACTCCACAGCGTGGCTGGCAGGAAAGGGTATAAAAGAAGAAAAACTAATGACATGGCCTCCTTGTTCACCTGATCTGAACCCCATTGAGAACCTGTGGTCCATCATAAAATGTGAGATTTACAAGGAGGGAAAACAGTACACCTCTCTGAACAGTGTCTGGGAGGCTGTGGTTGCTGCTGCACGCAATGTTGATGGTGAACAGATCAAAACACTGACAGAATCCATGGATGGCAGGCTTTTGAGTGTCCTTGCAAAGAAATTTTGTTTTTGCTTTGTTTTTGAATGTCAGAAATGTATAGTTGTGAATGTTGAGATGTTATATTGGTTTCACTGGTAAAAATAAATAATTGAAATGGGTATATATTTGTTTTTTGTTAAGTTGCATAATAATTATGCACAGTAATAGTCACCTGCACACACAGATATACCCCTAAAATAGCTAAAACTAAAAACAAACTAAAAACTACTTTCAAAAATATTCAGCTTTGATATTGAGTTTTTTGGGTTCATTGAGAACATGGTTGTTGTTCAATAATAAAATTATTCCTCAAAAATACCACTTGCCTAATAATTCTGCACTCCCTGTAGGTAGCCAACCATAGGTGTCCCCAGTATAGGTAGTTAGCTATAGGTGCTCCCAGTATATGTAGCAAGTTATAGGTGTCCCCATTATAGGTATTTAGCTATAGGCACCTTCAGTATAGATAGCAAGTTATAGGTGCCCTCAGTATAGGTAGTTAGCTACAGGTGTCCCCAGTATAGGTAGAAAGTTATAGATGTCCCCAGTATCTGTAGTAAGTTATGTGTGTCCCCAGTATAAGTAGTTAGCTATAGGTGACACCAGTATAGGTAGCAAGGTATAGGTGCCCCAGTTTAGGTAGCCAGGTCTACAAGTGTCCTCAGTATAGGTAGCCAAGTCTACAGGTGTCCCCCAGTATAGGTAGATAGGTCTACGGGTGTCCCCAGTTTAGTTAGCCAGGTCTACAGGTGGCCCCAGTTTAGTCAGCCAGGTCTACAGGTGTCTCCTGGAAGGGGGAGCATCGGGGCAAAGAGAGGCGGGGGGGGGGCCTCCACCCCCTCACTTGAGGCCCACCCTTCCACACTCCCCCCTTCCGAACCAGAATGTTGACGCGAGCGGGGAACGACAGGAGGGGGCACAGCGTAGGAAGGAGGAGCAGCGGGGAGGGGCAGCCTCTAGAATGTATCGCAGGTGCAGTGGCAGCGAGCGGGGAACAACGTACTACTTTCTGGTTCCAGCTCTGCGTGCGGCTGCTCTGGACTGGTCTTCTCTGTTGTCCAATCACGCTCTCACAGGAAGCACAGTGAGAGCGTAATTGGACAACAGTCAGAGAAGACCAGACCAGAGCAGCCACACGCAGAGCTGGAACCAGAAAGTAGTACGTTGTTCCCTGCTCACTGCTGCTGCGCCTGTGATATATTCTGGAGGGGGGGGAGGGGAACGTGGAAGGGGAGGGGGGGGGGAGGCTGCCCCCCCCTCCCCACCACTTTATGCCCCCCGCTGCTCCTCCTTCCTGCGCTGTGCCCCCTCCTGTTCCCGGCCGTAGTGCTCGGGGCCCCCGGAGCACTGACGTCACTGTAATTAAAAGGCCCACCGGGAAAAATCCCGAGCCTCCGCCAGCCCTGTCTGACCCTGAATGGGAATAAATTATATATGCATATGTGATAAGACAAAGCGCAGTGATGGGGGATAAGTAATGACAATACTGTATCGCCACCAGGGTCCCGAGTAGTGAATAGTCTGCAGCAAGCCAGTAAGGGCTCATGTTTATGAGCATATTTATCTCCTATTGCATACACATTATCACACTTGATCTAGGTGATCCATAGAACTCTCCATTTTCACATGGTCCTATCTAATTTAGTGGGCGTTTTATATATACACCTTAGTGTACCCAGGTGTGGGGTATTGAGCATCTTTGCAGGGCTATTTTTGGGGGTTAGGCACCCATTATTGTTCATCCCCCACATAGAGATGTGTTAAGGGTGGTCTGTTTTTATGGTGTTTAAACGTATTGCTCCAGGGGAGTAGATATTTGTCTATGCAAGTCAATGAGAAAATTTCTCTAGTCCTGAAGTGGTTAATACATCTGTTATTTTAAGAAGCTTTTAATCCTTTGTTTCATGACCTAAAATTAAAATTTGTATATTACTTATTATATTGGTGGTGCAGCCCATTTTTGAGTGTCTCTAGGTTCTAATACGTTTGGCATTCCACTACTATTTATATGATCTGTAATTACAATAGGATTTAATAGAAACTTTAATGGACATCTTAACTTTAATTCCACTTTAAGTTGTAAAATATTTTCAGTAAAATATTGTCAACTTCTTTGCTAAGAACCAAAAGGTCTTCAAAAGCATCAGAGGAAGAGTGACATTAGGAAACAAACCACCAAAGCCCCCCTGCTAGATACATGTGTTACAAATGCCAGAAGTAGTAAGAAAGTGTTAAGGCGATCAGACTAGAATCTAAATTATCATATTATTATTACCTTTTTGCTTAACAATTCCTGTTGACCTTTTCTTACAAGTTCTTGCTGTCTGTCCGTCACATGTTGTGGCACTTAAAAATGCAAAATATTACAAAATTATTCATGTTGACTGTGCAAAGGTGACTTAAAAGTTACAAACGCAGCATAAAGCCTCATTCTTCGTACAAACATTTTTCAAGATCTGTGTAGGCGCTCAAATGAAGAGCTTGTTTGCCTCTGCTCACTGATTACTTCATAAGAAATGAGACTGTCAGTGATGTAGGCTGCACACCTGTATTGGCTCAAAGGGACCCTGTAGTGAGAGGAATATCGAGGCTACAGGTCAATGAGATGCAAATAATTTCAAGTTCATTCAGGATTCTGTAAATTGTGCATGCAAATATATGCAGCTTGAAAATTTACCAATCAAATTTCACCTTGGTGTGATTCGATTGGTTCATTTTCAAGCTGTATAAATTTGTATAGTTCTGCATCCATTTGGAGTCATTTGCATTCCATTGACCATCCCTAGTGCTGATTAGGGATGATCATAGATATGCAAATTTTTCCGAGTTGATGCAAATTTTTGTGCAAATGTATGCAGTTTGAAAATGGACCAATCAATTTAAACCTGGGTTTAAATTAATTGGTCTGTTTTCAAACTGCATAATTTGCATAAAAATGTGCATCAACTCAAAAAAATGTGCACATCTATGATCATCCCTAGTGCTGATACTAAGCTGGACTTCCTGGTTTGCAAGCCCAGCCACACCTACCCCAATTTTGTGATGTCTGACTATGCTACTGACGTACCAAACCTGTATGCTATACAGCCTTGCAGCAAGATGGACACTTTAAAAGGTAGCATTGTTTAAATTTCCAAACATTATCCCACACAAGTCAAGAGTCGCGAACAAAGAAATGCTAATTTCCCAAAACTACATTGGGGATACACCATTTTCTCAGTTTAGCGGGTTCAGCACACATACACTTGGAACACCAGCCAGGGGTCCACCGGTTGTAAAGAAATAGAATGCTGCTACCGCTGCGCACCTAATCGAATCCTTGTGACTGAGCTTTCCCAGCTTGCATGATTGATCCTTTTGACTAATTTCAGCCAGAAATCGATCAGGTGGCCTTGGTGAGGCATCAATATCTGCCAGATTGGATCATTATGATTGAATTGTC
Source organism: Hyperolius riggenbachi (assembly GCF_040937935.1). Classification (NCBI taxonomy): domain Eukaryota; kingdom Metazoa; phylum Chordata; class Amphibia; order Anura; family Hyperoliidae; genus Hyperolius; species Hyperolius riggenbachi. The sequence continues at coordinate 289,507,141 of NC_090646.1, read as the reverse complement.
CGGATATCAATGCCAAAAATCAAGTAATGTATTGGCACCCTTAGAGGCAGAACAACTAGCATTGTTTATTACAGAATAAGGATTGGAGCCTCTGTATTACTCTCACTTCAGGCTTCCTTTAAAGAGGGCTACTGTAGCATCTGAACATGCTGCCAATTGTGTGATATTAGGGAGAAATCACAAAGGCTATCATTCATAAAGCATTTCCGCATGCGGAAATGCATAAAACAGCTGACTTTACTGACCACTCGGCAAAGTCAGCATTCATAAAGCCTCTTTCCGCATGGAAAAATGACACTACCGAGCAGAGTGATACATCACCGCCTTGTGCGGTGATTATCGGTACAAATGTAGCAAAATGTTCATTCATAAAGAACACCGCAAGCGGTGTGAGGTCGGGAAGTACCGCTCCCTCTGATGTGGCGATACCAATGTAAGTGAATGGAGACACACAGACCTCCCAGGCAGCTGCAGCAGAGCGGAACACGGAGAAATGTATCAACTCGGCAGCTTCCGTGTCTCCGCAAGCCTACCGCCTGCCTACCGCCAGCTTAGTTCGGCGAATCTCCGCACTGCTTCCGCACATGGATACATCTTCATGAATGCCCACCCAGAAGTCTAAAAATCCGCCAGCGGTGTTTTCCCGCACTGATTCTGTTTACCGACAGCCTGTTCATGAATGATAGCCATAGTATCAAACATTGTCTATACCACATTAAACATTTTCTGCTGAGTTTTCCAGAAGGTAATGCTTTGTTCACATCTAAAATCGATTTTTGATTTTTTCCGCACGATACTTTGAAAACCATCTTAAATTTGATTGCCAGCTTTCATATTCAAAAATTATTTTTTTTTATATGCTTTAATTGCGTTAAGCTCTTGGGGAATGGTGGCTTTGAGTAAATTACTGTAAGGGCTGGTTCAGATAGACATCTGAACCATCCGCCCGTAGCAGCCTGGCGTCTCGTTTGAAATGCTTTTCTGCAAGTGTGCAGCTTTCAGTGCCGCTACGCAGCGTGCAGCGGTTTTCATCCCTGCAAGGGGACAAGGAAGCGTGGCGGTAAATATTCCTGGAAGCAACATGTTGCTTCCAGGATCGACAAAGCACAAGGCAGACGATGGCGAAAATCGGAATCTAACCCACCGTTTGCACAAACGCTGGAAAGCAATCATACCAATGGCTGACCATTGATACTGAGCAGGCACGAGCCATCTTGCTCATACACAAACGGGAGCGCAGCAGCCCAAACCTATTCAACACACCCTTGTTGAATAAGTTTGGATGGTCCCAATGGTAGGTTGGTGGAGGTGACTAGAACCTGGAAAGCTTCTGGATTACCCAAAGGCTTCTCTCTACTGAAAGACGATGGGGGGGGGGGGGGTGGTGGGCCTGTGGATTACCCAGAGGCTTCACTCTACTGAGGTGAGTATCTGCCTTGGGCACTTCCCCCCCCCCCCCAATCATATGCACATCTATTAAAAAAAAAAAAAAAAAAGAGCTTATGCATATCTTCTTTTCTTTGTGCACAAGCAATTCCTTTTGAAAGGGAACCTAAACTGACAAGGATATGGATTTTTCCTTTTAAAATACCAGTTTCCTGACTCTCCTGCTGATCCTGTGTCTCTAATACTTTCAGCCACATCACCTCATCAAGCATGCAGATCAGGTGCTCTGACTGAAGTCAGACTGGATTAGCTGCATGCTTGTTTCAGGTGTGTGATTTAGCCACTACTGCAGCCAGATCAGCAGGACTGCCAAGCAACTAGTATTGTTTAAGGCTTTGTTCACTCACATTATAAATAGCTAGCATTATCACAAGCGCTGAGCGATTTATTGAGCTTTTTTTAAGCACTTTTCCCTGCGCTTTGCTCTTAGAAAAGCGCTTTTGTGAGCTCTTTTGCTCAGCGATAATTTTATTCACGTGAACTCTTGTACCCGGAAATGAATAAATACGATGTATTTATTTTTAAATGCGCTCAAAATCACTATACAATCGCTATTTCAAGCGCTTTGCGATCTCCCTATACCTTCCATGGAGCCAAAGCGCTCAGAAAATGGTACTTGTATCGCTTTTGCGATTTGAGAAAATTGAAACATTTACATGTGAACACTGTCTTAGGAAATCGTTACACAGGCGCTTTTAAGGTGCTTTGCAAAATCGCCAGCATTTAAAAAAAAAATAAAAAATCAGCAAACGCTCATAGTGTGAACGAGCCCGAAAAGTAAACATACATACAGTTAAGGTTCCCTTTAAAAACATGAGTAAGTAGGGTTAGTAACAGCAAGCATTATTCCATGAAATAAGCACCTGGTTGTTTGAGTGTTTCTAAGGAAAATAAACTTGTTCCACTTACACAACTTCATGAAGGAGTGCTTGCTGATAATTACTCTGCTTAGGCCATTGCAGTGGCACCAAAGACTGCAGTTAATTTCCCCCCCACATGAAGCACTTTGCTATAAGGAGTGAGGAAACCTATCTACTCTCATGAACTTGCATAAGGGCAACAAAGATGCTCTAGTTCACGAATGCTGGGCATGCACAGTTCACAAACTCGCACATGTCCAGTGAATATTGGCTCATGCATGGCCACAAGAGTTTACAAAAAAAAAACCAAAAAACTGCCTAGGTAGTCAAATAATAAAATATATTGTAATGGTGAAAGGGAGTAACCCTGGTGCACACAAACAGCAGCAAGTGCTTGGTACCACGTACAGGAGCACCACATTTTATCAATTTTTTAACTTAATTTTTGGTTCAGGGCCCAAACTATATAACTTAGTGGCAGGTATTTAAAACAATTATTCCTTCAAAAATTCAAGAAAACCTATAGTCTTACCTGTTTCAGAATGGCGGGGTGGGCACACAGAAGAAACATAAGGCGCTAACATGGAAATTGCCAAAGTAACTAGGGCAAGAATCAGGATAAGCCTTCCTCCCCAGAAGGCAAGGTCTTTAAAACCTAAAAAAATGAATTACCATAGTAATACAAAAACAATGAAAACATTATTTAATGCAGGATTCAACAGCATTTTGATATACAGTAATGCAGAACAGGTAGAACTATTTCTTCCTGTTCTTAATAAGAACAAGTTACTTGGTCAAAGAAGTAATGGACTCTCCAAAATGGGTATCCAGACAGAAATTATAACCTTTTGGCATTTTTAACCATTCTGCGCCACATGAAAAAAGGTTTTACGTTTGCATATGTCCCCACAGGAGAGATTTTCTTAAATTACTTTTCCTGGTGCAAACAGTCCATGGTTCCTAAAAGTGTCCTCAAGCTCCACCAACGGTGCATGTTTGAGGCTGCATTTCCACTTGTGCGGTGCAAATCGCCACGGTAAAAATTTGCATGCCGATGCGAATTTTGCATGCGGGTCTATGCGAATTTTCATGCGAATTCGCATGGATGACGATGTATGCGAATTTAACCATGGCAGTGCTGGTGTGCTTTTCCATTGTTTCTATGCAAATTCGCATGAAAATTCGCATACTCAAACCTCATGCGAATTTCCTATTAAATACATTGTATGCGATTCGCATAGCGGTATGAGGTATGCGAATTCTGATGGCTCTGCCATGCGAATTTTTTCTGCACAGAAAAACGCAAAGGAATCCTGACAAGTGGAAACAGTCCCATTCACTTGTATTGCTATGCGAATTTGCATGCGAAAAACGCATGCAAATTCGCAATAGTGGAAATGGGCCCTGATGGTTTTCCATTCTGGTAGTTTAACCTTATCGCTAAGACACTTATAATCCCAGCTGTGCATAGATGAGCTAACCCAAGCTAAAGCAATGTCAGCTGGACCCAAGGACAGCTTTGTGAAAAACTGTACATGAGCAAAGTCTTCACAGTGAGGACCCAGGAAGAAATAAAAGCCCAGCAGCAATCCTAACTGTCTTGCCTTCTATCTAAAGCAAACAATAGTTTCAGCTGGTCTTCCATGTTATAAGTACAGTAACTTTGCAAAAATGATGCTGTTCTATTATCCCCACCAGGCTGCTAGCAGTTAGCAGGGAACAGCTAGCCATCGCATTAGCACAGGAACAGCTGATTTACTGATGCAGATGAGCTGTGTAGAAGAAAAAAAATTGGTGTTAGGAGCTATTTTTTAATACAAGATCTATGGTGAAATTTATGCTGTCCATATTAAATAAATGATCATGGGCATAATGGCACACCATCATTTTCGCCATAATGCCCCTTTAAGATTTCGCAAGCACAGAATTGACAAGCATCTGCTGTACACTGCGATCAGTACAATTATAATCAGCTTTTTATGAAAGGGAACCTGTATTTACTGCAAGGATTTCCTGAAGATGTCTGGTTTTTAATCTCTTACCCCACGTTTGTTCATTATTTGTGGCTATTTAAAAACTTTTATTTTTAGTAAAAGGTTAGAACTTTTCCAAAGCACAATGAGAAGCAGGAAATTTGTCTAATGTATGATTTGTCGCCCCATGAATGCAAATATCGGCTATTGGGCGCCAAAAGCACAAATTTAAGCACCCAATAAATAGTGAGTGCTGGGCCCGTCTAACTGAAATATTCATTTTTGAAAAATAGAACATTATAGGTTTTTTTTTTTTTTTTTTGTCGTTTGTATTTAGGCATCAGGAATGGGGATTTAGGGTTAGGCGTCAGAAATGGGGATTAAGGGTTAGGCATAAGGAATTGGAGTTTTAGGTTTAAGCTTAGGAGGGTAGCTTAGGAGGGTTCTATGTGAAAGTAGTCAAAATAATCCAGAAGGTTCGCACAACCTCTTTTTACAAAAAAGTGTGCAGAGATTATGGATTATTTGGAATGCTATTGCTTTGGTCCAGCACCTTGGAAATGGTTTACGACTCTTACTCTGTTTCTGTGTGAGAGTAGGGTCAGGTTTAGTTGTAATAATATATCGGTAACCTTTACCAACGTTTTACTATCATTATTACCACTGTAACTATTTTTGGTTTGCACTTTGTGCCCAATTCACAATGGTATTTTTCATTTACGCTTACATCGGCTTCACCCGACTCCTATTTTTCCTTGCGCCTCTATTACATGCACACAAACAATGCTTGTCACATAGAGTTAGGCCTCACCCATTTGAAAAAGTGTACCTGCATTCTGGAGAAAATACTCATATTAATAATAATCCAAACATTTGTATAGCGCTTTTCTCCTGTCAGACTCAAAGCGCTCAAGAGCTGCAGCCACTGGGACACGCTCAAGAGGCCACTCAGCAGTATTAGGGAGTCTTGCCTTGAACTCCTTACTGAATAGGTACAGACCCTAGCCAGGATTCGAACCCTGGTCTCCTACGTCAAAGGCAGTGCCCTTAACCAGTACCCTATCCAGCTATATTGTAAGGTTGTATGTGCCTACTTATGAAAGAAGCTTAAAGCTGTTAAAGTTACCCAGCAGTTAAAAAACATTTTGCATCTGAGTGCGCTCATTCTGTGAATCAATGCAGTTTCAGCTTCTGCACTGCCTATATCAAGCGCTACCAAGTGCGGGACTAAGCATTTTTCTGTGCAGTTTTTGAAACGTATGCTGTTTGCGGGTCAAGCAAATGCAAGCTTGATCCTCAGGGAAACACTGAATGGTAAGGCCCCATTCATATTACCAAATGCAGATGGCAGTGTGATCGAAACGCAACACGTACAAACACATGCAATCTGCATGCGTTGCGTGGCTGAAACCCATTCACTATAGTGAATGGGTCAGCCACACGTTTCGGGGAAAAATGTATACAGCATGCGTTTGCGGACTGCACTGGTCCGGAACACATGCAGTGTGAACATCAGACAGTGCAGTCTATGCATTTTCTGATGTCGTGCGTGTTTTCCTCCTGCAGGCGTTGCCGAAATCAGGACGGCAACGCATGCAATGTGAAAAAGGCCTAATTAGTCCATACAGATGCATAACTTGGCCACAAGCAAGTGACATATTCTAATGCTATGGGGAAGAGGTCTAATGGTGTAGTGTACAGCAGATAGTGTAAGGTGGGTAACAATGCACTCTGGGATTACTATTGGTGAGTTGGAATGAGTGCTGTGAAGAGGAAAAATCAGATGTAATGTATACTACACCCTGCTATCTGAAAGGGATCAAGGGAGTGGGAGAGGCAAGAAAGACACAAAGGCAGCCTAACACTGGTAAGTTGGAGTTGATGCTCATTGTAGAGCAAGAATAACTTCCTAGTGGAATTTCAGTTCACATCTTTAGTGTAAAGATGGCCATACAAGGGCAGATGGACACCAGATTACACCAACCCCTCTGTGATTAGAGAGGAATATATTACTGCCTCACTCTGCAAAAAGATTTGTGATAGATTTCATTCATGGAGCTGTGCCGTAGTACAGGGCCGACTACTGGGCCCCCAGCTAAAATGGGTCTCCCTTGCGGGCCCATGCAGTGTTTTAGCAGTGGAGCGCACTCACCTGTTCACTGGCGCCCTCCTTTCTGTAACCTATCTCCACCTCCACCAGAGCCAGGTCACTGGGGTACAGGTGTCCCGGCGTGGATGTAGAGAGGACACAAGAAATACTGTGGTAGCGGACAAGTGAATGCACTTCTTTGGCAAAGTTCTGCATGGCCCTGGAGGAGCACATTTTATCTGGGGGGAGACCTGGGGTGGGTTGGTCGGTTGGCCTGAAATCTATCGCCGCAAACCCCTTTTCGAGCAAGATCTTTCTGTCTGAATCGAAGAACAGTCTCAATTCATTTCATTCAAAAATCAAATCAAAATTAGGATCGGGCAGCCATGTTGCAGCATCCATCCCAGGCAGATTCGATCACAATGATTAAATCTGCCAGGGAAAATCGACAAGCGAATGGGCATCTTAAAGGGATACTTAAGTCTGGCCAAAAAAATGAGTTTAACTCACCTGGGGCGTCCCTCAGCCCCCTGCAGCTGATCGGTGCCCTCGCAGCTCCGCTCCGATGCTCCTGGACCCGCCGGCGACGACTTCCGGTTTCGCCGTCACCGGCCGACAGGCTGGGAACGCGAGTGATTGTTCGCGTTCCCAGCCACAATAGCACCCCCTATGCGACTGCTGCAATAGTCGCATAGGGGGTGCTATTGTGGCTGGGAACGCGAACAATCACTCGCATTCCCATGCCTGTCGGCCGGTGACGGCGAAACCGGAAGTCGTCGCCGGCGGGTCCAGGAGCATCGGAGCGGAGCTGCGAGGGCACCGATCAGCTGCAGGGGGCTGAGGGACGTCCCAGGTGAGTTACACTCATTTTTTTGGCCAGACTTAAGTATCCCTTTAAGTAACGTATTTCATCTATATTCTTTGTGACTTAACAAATTTAAACTAAACAAGGTGTGTTCCATTTGTTCTTTCATGCCTCCAACACTGTTTACAGCAAAATAAAAATACAAATGGTGAGGCTAATAAAAAGCCCCCAGAAAAACTCAGATAAGTCCCACCTCACATTACACCCTTACCCCTATGATGACCTAAAGTCTAGGAAGCCCAACTGCCAGAATTTAGCTTGTGTATGGCAGCCCAGATGCGTCAGCAAGAGACTTGCCTGCCAAATCATCTGGTCCAAAAGCAGACCAAAGCTATTGTTCTGTCCTTACCACATCCATGGTGGTAAAGCATATATTGACAAAATAGCATACATTTAAAGTGATATTCTCCTTTTTAGTAGAATCAGTGTCCCCTTGCCCGCTTGCTTAGCTCGCTGGGCTGCGGGCTCGGTCCTCACTTCGCTTGGACAACTTTTTATTCTAACTCTATGTCCACTTGGATAGTGGACATTGCACACCAGGACCCAGGCTGCTAACTCAGGTTGCAAGGTTAGTGCTGCTGATGGGCATTATGGGGTTAATTTATGATCTGCATGAATCAGCACATGCTCAGTAGCATTTGTATGCTATTTTGTCAGGTATGCTGAAATGTTGGAACACCGTCCTCCCACCCCTGCCAAAGCAAGAGAATGCATCGCCATTAATGTATGTGCACTGAACTGGAGCCTCATCTACACGCGTAGATGATGCTCCGATCTGGCGGCTTGAATAGCCGCCGGATCGCCTCTTCCGCGTCCCCGCTCGCCAGATTCGATACCAGCTTGTCCCAGCGCCGCTTATCTTCTGCTCGTTTCCCTGCCATTGTCCCCTCGCGGGGAACGAGCAGGGAATCAGCGGTAGAAAGATCCGACCTGTCGGATCTTATCAATCGAGCCGCATCAGCGGCTTGATTGATAAGTAACATCGGAGCCTCATCTACGCGTGTAGAGGCTCAAACCGTTCCCCAGGGTTCGAATCCCAATAGGTGGCAATACAATTACAATGTGGGTGAGTCACAATGCATGCAATGCAACCAGGACTGAAAGGACTGCTCTCCCAATGGTTACAATTTTATGCAGCCCCGTTTCTTGCCCCGTGCGGAGCGTGCCGCCGCCCGGGGCGCTGTTGGGAGGGGGGCGCTATAATGGAGGGGGGAGCCGGAGCCGCGGGGAGGGCAGCCCGACCTCTCCCTCCCTCTCCTCTCCCGGGCGCCCTCCGTGCTCCCCCCTCAGATGCAGAGTTCGTGAGCAGCAGGGAAGCGCTGTTTACAACTCACCGGCTGCCTGGCTCCAAGCGCTGCTCTCTCGCCGCTGGTCTCCATTCTCTCTCTCTCTGTATACGTACTGATACACGCTGCTTCCTGTAGCCGGAAGCAGCGTGTATCAGTATGTATACAGAGAGGGGAGACCAGCGGCGAGAGAGCAGCGCTTGGAGCCAGGCAGCCGGTGAGTTGTAAACAGCGCTTCCCAATCCCTGCTGCTCACGAACTCTGCATCTGAGGGGGGAGCACGGAGGGCGCCCGGGAGAGGAGAGGGAGGGAGAGGTCGGGCTGCCCTCCCTGCGGCTCCCCCCTCCATTATTGGGGGCATCTACCTATCTAACCTATTCTGGGGGCACCTACCTAATCTAACCTACGCTGGGGGGCAGCTGCTAATCTAACCTACGCTGGGGGGCACCTACCTATCTAACCTACACTGGGGGGCACCTACCTAATCTAACCTACACTGGGGGGCAGCTACCTATCTAACCTATACTGGGGGCAGCTACCTAATCTAACCTACGCTGGGGGGCAGCTACCTATCTAACCTACACTGGGGGCAGCTACCTAATCTAACCTACGCTGGGGGGCAGCTACCTATCTAACCTACACTGGGGGGCACCTACCTAATCTAACCTACGCTGGGGGGGCAGCTACCTATCTAACCTACACTGGGGGGCAGCTACCTATCTAACCTACGCTGGGGGGCAGCTACCTATCTAACCTATACTGGGGGCAGCTACCTAATCTAACCTACGCTGGGGGGCAGCTACCTATCTAACCTACACTGGGGGGCACCTACCTAATCTAACCTACGCTGGGGGGCAGCTACCTATCTAACCTACACTGGGGGGCAGCTACCTATCTAACCTACACTGGGGGGCAGCTACCTATCTAACCTACACTGCGGGGCAGCTACCTAATATAACCAACACTGGGGGGGCAGCTACCTATCTAACCTACACTGGGGGGCAGCTACCTAATCTAACCTATACTGGGGGGCAGCTACCTATCTAACCTATTCTGGGGGCACCTACCTAATCTAACCTACGCTGGGGGGCAGCTACCTATCTAACCTATACTGGGGGCAGCTACCTAATCTAACCTACGCTGGGGGGCAGCTACCTATCTAACCTACACTGGGGGGCACCTACCTAATCTAACCTACGCTGGGGGGCAGCTACCTATCTAACCTACACTGGGGGGCAGCTACCTATCTAACCTACGCTGGGGGGCAGCTACCTATCTAACCTATACTGGGGGCAGCTACCTAATCTAACCTACGCTGGGGGGCAGCTACCTATCTAACCTACACTGGGGGGCACCTACCTAATCTAACCTACGCTGAGGGGCAGCTACCTATCTAACCTACACTGGGGGGCAGCTACCTATCTAACCTACACTGCGGGGCAGCTACCTAATATAACCAACACTGGGGGGGCAGCTACCTATCTAACCTACACTGGGGGGCAGCTACCTAATCTAACCTATACTGGGGGGCAGCTACCTATCTAACCTATTCTGGGGGCACCTACCTAATCTAACCTACGCTGGGGGGCAGCTGCTAATCTAACCTACGCTGGGGGGCACCTACCTATCTAACCTACACTGGGGGGCACCTACCTAATCTAACCTACACTGGGGGGCAGCTACCTATCTAACCTATACTGCAGGCAGCTACCTAATCTAACCTACGCTGGGGGGCAGCTACCTATCTAACCTATACTGGGGGCAGCTACCTAATCTAACCTACGCTGGGGGGCAGCTACCTATCTAACCTACACTGGGGGGCAGCTACCTATCTAACCTACACTGGGGGGCAGCTACCTAATATAACCAACACTGGGGGGGCAGCTACCTAATCTAACCTATACTGGGGGGCAGCTACCTAATCTAACCTATACTGGGGGGCAGCTACCTATCTAACCTATACTGGGGGGCACCTACCTAACCTATACTGGGGGGCACCTACCTAACCTATACTGGGGGGGCAGCTACCTTATCTAACCTATACTGGGGGGCAGCTACCTAATCTAACCTATTCTGGGGGGCACCTGTCTAATCTAGCCTATACTAGGGGGCACCTACCTAATCTAACCTATACTGAGAGGCACCTACCTATCTAACCTAGGGGGGGGGGGGGGCGCAATTTTTACACCCTCGCCCTGGGTGCATTTTAGCCTAGAAACTGCACTGAGTACATTACAAGTGACATTACCTACAGCTACACATCTGACTGAGCAAACCTCTAAGACGTGCCACATCAGCACCCCTGACATCTCAGTACTTCCAGGTAACATCGTAACAGATGATTGCAATAGCAGCCACCTAATCTCCTTACAGCAGCTTTGCCTACTAAAAAATGCCAACAGAGAAAAGAACGCTGCCTACACATAAAAGCGCTCATCTGGGGGGTGGAACGCAAAGGAATGGAGCAGTGGTTCTCCCAGCACCTTCTGTTTATATGAGAAGGCAGTACTCAATACTGAGACCTCAGCGCCACAGCCAGCTGTATACTGGGTGATGTACCTAGCGGGTGACTCCTGTAGACGAGAAGAATGAAAAAGGAAGTGAGCAGTAGGCAGTAGATCGCTGTCCTGCTCCTGGCCGCTGCCATCGCTGTGCTGTTCTTCCTGGTGCTCTGTGTATGTGTTAGCTCAGCTGAGCACCACGTGACGGCGGGGGGACATGCGCTCCTCCCCACGCTGCACATACCTGTGAGCACTGAGCGCTGATGTCCCGGGGAAGCCTGTGCTGTGCTGGAAGAAGCAAATAGCGTAATGCGATAAGAAAGTGCAAAGGGCCTTTTGGGACCAAAGGACCACTTGCCTGGGAAAATGTATCGAGACAAGCTGACGAGAGGTAGCCAGCACAGAATTATTACAGAGCCTGGCTCAAGAAGTGCGAAAATAAGAACAAAATATTTAAGTCAGTTTTCATTTACATACACAAGTTCACTAAATGAATACATTTTTTGAAATGTGATAGTTCTATAGGTTCATTATTGCTTCTGTGATGTCAAATTTGTGACAGCAAGGTGGGAAATAGTGAGATACAAATAATTACTGCTTCTGTGCAGGTTTAAAGGGACCTTACACAGTGCAAAAGAAAAAGAAAAGGACATCTGGACTTGTCCCACAACATCCTCTTGGTCCCTTCCATGGTCCCGCTGGCTGACAACCTCGCGAGGTCGGCCTCTGCACCAGCACGGACCCCGGGCCGAGAGCGGAGCTGCGGCTTGGGACATGGCTGCAAGGGGCTGGAGGAAGCCCCGGGTAAGTAGATGGTCTTTTTTTATTTGCTTGGACATTCCCTGAGGCCTCATTCACACAAACGCAAGCGTTTTGTGTTTTTGTGCGCTTTTTCCAGCGCTCCACTGCGCTCTGCATTTCTGGTAAAAGCGCTTTCCTAAGCACTTTTACAGAGCAGTTCTGTAATTCACTCTGATGCAAGTCAGGAAGTGAACTCTTTGACCCGGAAAAGAGTACAATGTATTTATTCTAAAAAACGCGAACGCAATCGGTTTTGTGAGCGTTTAGTGCTCTTCTTATACCTTCCATTATAGCAAAAATGCCCCAAAAATGGTACAGGCACCGCTTTGCTGAGCGCAAAGCACACAAACCACGCTGATATGAACCTTCTCATAGAGATTCATTGAACAAGCGTATTGTGGGTGATTTTATAAATCGCATGCGCTTGAAAAAAGGCCGAAAACGCCCCTAGTGTGAACGAGCCCTTAAAGTTGATTAAAAAACTGCACCGAAGATGCATCATTTATGGGCTGAACATACAAGACAGTCCGTGCACAGCTCCTTTAAATCACATTTATTTCCTCTTGCATTTTCTTCAGCAGGCATGTAAATACATTCACAGCTATGTGGCATAGGTAAAGTGGATCGATCTGACCTGTTCCTGGATCTGGATCAAGGGCGGGTGCGGGAGTGTGACCAGGGGATGAGAGGACGGCGCAACAGCCGTTTCGCGCCGGTGTGGCGCTTGTTCACGTGCGTGTGTCCTGGGCAATGGCGGCGTGTCTGGGCTTCCGAGATGTTACCGAGAGGCCCCGCCCACCACACTCGCCAATGGCCCGTTATGCTGGACAGTGAAAAGAGGTGAGAGGTGAGGGGGAGGGGACTGGCCATATGACAGTACTGCAATGTGGAAAGTGCTTTCGCTATGTGATGCATTAATGAATAAGGAATCACCAAAACATGGTGAGACAATTTAAATGTGCTCATTGTTATTATACACAAGTGCCTCGTGAGAAGGGCTTCAAATACTCACTCGTTTTGGCTAACATGCCAAAAGATTATAAAAACATTTGGATTCATATGTGTGGCAATCTGAATTGTGTGATCGCTTCATGCCCATTTAAAAAGACCCACATTACTTTGGATGTACCTATTAACATAACTATTCTCCAGGTTCCCTGTATTCTTAAAAAAGACCTATCTTTATTCAAACTTACTATTTTGTATAAAAGATACCAACACCTCCTATCTCTAATTAAAATCACTGTAAGGTTGGGGGGAGAAAGAGAGAAGAACGAGCTGAGGACAAACCTCTGTATTGAGACCTCAAAGCACCCACCCACTCTCACACTACATTATGAGGCTGTCTAAGTCCAGTCCAGCCTCACCCCCTACATGATCCGGGGTACTACAAATGAAGGATATGAAAGGAGGTGGGAAATACTCACATGGGTGGGGATGGGGAAAAGGGGAGGGGTATATTCCAAGATATAGAATGAGAATTCAGCTGGTTACACGAAACCCCCCACCTACCGCAGAGGTACCACACCCACCGTAAATCAGCACCCCAGGGAGGTTTACCCTCCATTGAGGCGTAATGTGCTTCTACAAGTACCCCTAGTTTACCTCTGCGGTAGGTGGGGGGTTTCGTGTAACCAGCTGAATTCTCATTCTATATCTTGGAATATACCCCTCCCCTTTTCCCCATCCCCACCCATGTGAGTATTTCCCACCTCCTTTCATATCCTTCATTTGTAGTACCCCGGATCATGTAGGGGGTGAGGCTGGACTGGACTTAGACAGCCTCATAATGTAGTGTGAGAGTGGGTGGGTGCTTTGAGGTCTCAATACAGAGGTTTGTCCTCACCTCGTTCTTCTTCTCTCTTTCTCCCCCCAACCTTACAGTGATTTTAATTAGGGATAGGAGGTGTTGATATCTTTTATACAAAATAGTTAGTTTGAATAAAGATAGGTCTTTTTTAAGAATACAGGGAACCTGGAGAATAGTTATGTTAATAGGTACATCCAAAGTAATGTGGGTCTTTTTAAATGGGCATGAAGCGATTACACAATTCAGATTGCCACACATATGAATCCAAATGTTTTTATAATCTTTTGGCATGTTAGCCAAAACGAGTAAGTATTTGAAGCCCTTCTCACGAGGCACTTGTGTATAATAACAATGAGCACATTTAAATTGTCTCACCATGTTTTGGCGATTCCTTATTCATTAATGCATCACATAGCGAAAGCACTTTCCACATTGCAGTACTGTCATATGGCCAGTCCCCTCCCCCTCACCTCTCACCTCTTTTCACTGTCCAGCATAACGGGCCATTGGCGAGTGTGGTGGGCGGGGCCTCTCGGTAACATCTCGGAAGCCCAGACACGCCGCCATCGCCCAGGACACACGCACGTGAACAAGCGCCACACCGGCGCGAAACGGCTGTTGCGCCATCCTCTCATCCCCTGGTCACACTCCCGCACCCGCCCTTGATCCAGGAACAGGTCAGATCGATCCACTTTACCTATGCCACATAGCTGTGAATGTATTTACATGCCTGCTGAAGAAAATGCAAGAGGAAATAAATGTGATTTAAAGGAGCTGTGCACGGACTGTCTTGTATGTTCTGTGATTTTGGTTGCCATTTAACTTAGCCCGGATGAACGCTTCTTCACATGATAAGAGCAGAGAAGTGGAACAGGACGGAGTTTCTTTCTGTTGTGAAGTAACAACACCGAAAGTCAAGCGCCGACACCATATAATTGAAGGAGACATTCACTGCAGGAGACAACAGTCACTGTAAGAGATTAGTTAAAGGAGACATTCTCTGCAGACTGCAGGAGATGGCAGTCACTGCCAGAGATGAGAAGACAGGACCTGCAAGGAGCTGGAGAAGATGGTAGGAGCATTTGGAGATGGTGATGGCAAGAGTTGCAGATGGTGATAAGAGCTGCTTGCAATGGGTGAGATGGAGGAGTTGCTAGGAGCTGCATGAGAAAGCTAGAGCTGCTGTTGATAGTACAAGCTGGAACATATGTCAGAGCATGCAGGAGGTGACAGCAGTCACTGCAGATATTCACAGTCAGTAGCGAATATGGTAGGACCCAGGGCCGGCCTTAGGTCTCACAATGCCCTCTGAAAAACTAGACTTTGGTGTCCACCACACCCCACATTCAACCGCACTTGCCACCAAAGATTGCAATGCCGCTATCGAGAACATGTTAATTCAGGCCCGGATTTACCTCAGAGGAGCCTATAGGCACAGATGTTCTGGTACCTACAAACCCCCACCAAACCACACCACAAGTGTGCTGGGTGTCCCAGTTGTCACGTCTCCCTTACTTCCCTTGCCCGACATAGGTAGCTACAGGTGCCCCTTAAGAAAACCTGTACTGAAAATTAAAAGTCAAAATAAGCATACACAAATCATACTTACCTTCCACACAGTCTACTCCTCAGTGTCTTTCTCCTGTCCCGCATCCTGTTTGTTCACTGTGATCAAGGGAATTTCCCGTCCTCCATTTTGAAAATGGCCATTACCCATAACAGCTTTCTGGTCAGCACACAGTTAAACTGTAACATCGCCCACTTGAGCCATAGGGAAACATGGAACTTTACCTGGTACATCAGTTTTCCTCTCAGCTACAACTGACAGCAACTGATATATTTCATATCTGACAAAATATTGTCAGAACTGGAAGGGATCAGAAGAAAATGGTGAGCCTCTGAGAGGAACTGATGGAAAGATAACTATGTAATGTTCATTTGAAGTTACCTCATGTGTTTATTGTAAATATTTTTACTCAGTACAGGTTCTCTTTAGTATTGGGTAGCTAGAACTACTTTCAATATTAAAGGGAACCTGTACTGAGTAAAATTATTTAAAATAAACACATGAGGGAACTTCAAATGAACATTACATAGTTACCTTGCCATCAGTTCCTTTCAAAAGCTCACCATTTTCTTCTGACAATGATCCCTTCCAATTCTGACAACATTTTGTCAGAACTGAAATATATCAGTTGCTGTCAGTTATTTATCAGTTGCTGTCAGTTATAGCTGAGAGGGCAACTGATGTGCCAAGAAATGTCTGTTTCCCTATGGCTCAAGTGGGCGATGTGACAGTTTAGCAGTCTGCTGACCAGGAAGCTGTTATGGGGTAATGGCCATTTTCAAAATGGAGGACGGAGAATTCTCTTGATCACAGTGGACAAACAGGAAGCAGGAGAGGAGAAAGAGATTGAGGAGTAGACTACACGGGAGGTAAGTATGACTTGTGTATGTTTATTTTGACTTTTAATTTTCAGTTCAGGTTTTCTTTAAGTAGATAGAGGTGCCCCTGACTGAAGGGAGATCTCATTAGTGAAATGCTGAGTGAGTAACCCATCATTTATACCCTCATCAAGATTCTGCAAAGGCAAGGAGGGAGCAAGGCACTCTGGGAGGGGAGTGAGCTGCTTCCTTTCCATCATCAGGCACCTAAAGGCACATGCCTGCAGTGCCTTATGGTAAATCCGGCCCTGTGTTAATTGCAACTATAAATGGAAATATGTGCGCCGGGGAGTCTGGTACAATAGAGGGTCTTGACGAAGCTGGGCGCCATCATAGCAGCAATGCTACAATGCGTGCCCCACGTAAGAGTAATTCGGGGATCTGGCAACCTCCAGACCAGAAATTACTCGGAGGGGGGTATAGTATTTAACGCCCCAGGGAGGTTAGCGGCAGCAGGGAGAGCCATCATTCGGCTTGCCCTGTGCCCAACTCACCGGCTGCCATAACGTGCGTACGCGTTGTTGGGGCAAAACCGTGGCCATTTGTGTAGCGGCTGGCTCTGGGACCCAATTTTTTTTCTTTTTGTGTGTTAGTAACCACTATTGACATGAGTGTCTACAGTGTGGGGAAGGGTTTGATCCATTTTAGATCAGATTTGATCTGACAGTGTGGCCTGATCTAGTGGCCATCTATTAGTGTATGGCTTTAACCTGCCTGTACAACTGTCAGTGAAATGACTTCACATGCAGCCACACAGCGTAATGCAATGTGCATAGTGTTAACACACCCAAACTAGCCACCCCGTACTAGGCATAAAGTCAGAAGTCACATTTTCAAAGAGTGTTTTCGAGGATTAGGGGAAAAGAAGAGAGGAATGGATGATGCATGGAGGGATGTGGATCCAACATAAACATACCTTTGTGCTTACCTTAGATAACTTTGACTGAGATTCAGTCACATGCTAGAAACCGATAAGAGCCACACCACTAATACATTTTTCCGTGACTTCTACATTTTCTGAGGTTTAAAACAAATGATAAACTATGGTTCTGCAGGATAAGATCAGGTTTGTGTATGAGATGGTTATGTTCTAAAGGACACCTTGAAGTAGTACTGTTATTACTAGAATGAACAGCAATTGTCAAAGCAGTTTGATATCCTGTACGAGAAATGAATCCATTGTACTAATTAATTAAAAATATCACATACTTTGATTTCCTGAGAGTATGCTGATATAAGTATTCCCTCATTCACAATGTTTTACAGCAGTTATGGCTTATACAGGCTTATTATCACAGATGGTTGCTAGGAAACTAGCTATATAGAAACGTGCTGCTCATAGAATCCCAAATTGGCAGTGGCATGAAATTGTACAGAAGAGAAATCATGGGATGACATCTCCAAGACATCATATACTGTATATTTTATTGGTAGACTGGGAAAACCACAGACACAAATGCACCTGAATTGTTATTGTTTTACGTACATGTATTTGAAAGACCCTCCTTAGGAGACATTGCAACAAGTTGGGGAAAAAGCTGTTGAAAAGCTTTTTGTTCATGTATCTCTTGCTTGGTTTAATATAGGTAGAAAAAAAACAACGTTTTGTAAGAAATAATACCTTTTAATGGCTAACTAATAGAGTTAAATGATGCAAGCTTTCTGGGATCTAGTCCCCTTCTTTAGGCATATTTCCAGATGTAAGCTGAAGTAAAACACTGATGCAGATAAATGGTAAACACAAAGATGACAGTTGTGCTGGTTACTGTTTATCCGTTAGGTGTCAGGTGATCAGCAGGCTGGAGCCAGTGAGTTAGTGCAACCATACATGAAATCCAGCAGGTTATCCAGCCTGCTGATCACCTGACACCTAACGGATAAACAGTAACCAGCACAACTGTCATCTTCGTGTTTACCATTTATCTGCATCAGTGTTTTACTTCAGCTTACATCTGGAAATATGCCTGAAGAAGGGGACTAGATCCCAGAAAGCTTGCATCATTTAACTCTATTAGTTAGCCATTAAAAGGTATTATTTCTTACAAAACGTTGTTTTTTTTCTACCTATATAATTTGTTTGGCTAACACGGTACAGAAACTTTTTTGCTACTATCAATTGCTTGGTTTAACAAATTAATATTTCTTTAAATTAATGCGGCTCGCCCCCTGGTGGACTGGTGACATACTACAACTACTATTGGGATTCCTCATCCCAATAGGTAAATTTTATTTCTGAGATTAGGAATGCTAAATAGGATATGGATGGAGACTGCCATATTTATTTCCTTTTAAACAATATCAGTTGCCAGGCATCCTGCTGATCTTTCATGCATCAGTAGTGTCTGAATCTCACTCCTGAAACTAGTAAGCTGGAAACACAGTCAAACTTAACTCAAACAACTGGAAGTGCTCCAGGCGAAGTCTGCTTACTCTAGGATATAGAAAGGTCCAAAAAGCTTTATTTTGCAATAGCAGATATGATTAAGAACGCAAAGTCTGAAATATGTTAGCCATTTTAATTTCTGTATCTGCTACTGAAAAATAAAGCTTTTTGGGCCTTTCTACAGCCTGAAGTGTGGTCTGGTGTTAGTCGAGAAGCAGAAATGCAGACATCAAACCAACAAACGTTAATTCCGGTGATACCTTTAATGACTAACTGTACACGGTTTATTGCAAGCTTTTGAAACGTGAAGTTTCTTCTTCAGGCATTATACAGAGCTGTATCAGGACTGTTCCCTATGTATCAGAATTTCCTTATGAGGTTTCCTGCTGGGTTCCCTAAGGTAGGCTAGCACCATCATCCGATCACTCCCACCCTCGCCATTGTTCTCTCCTGTGGGCAGGGTCAGTTTGGTTTTTTTTGGTTACAGGATAAAACTACTGTCTCCTCCCAGCTCCTTCCTGACTACCTCCCATGGGTGATGATGGAATAGGGAAGGAATGTGAATAGCTCAGAGCAGCAAGCATTATGTGACATTAGCATATGAAGTCAACATTGCAAACGCACCCAAACAGGTAATAAAAAAAAAATACGGCTGTAACATAACAAAATGTGAAACAAGTGATGCGCTGTGAATACTTTCCAGATGCATTGTATACACAGTGGCGCACCCATGGGGTGGTGGCGGGGGCGGACCACTCCGGGTGTTGAGCCATGGAGGGGTGCCAAACCAGAGTCCTCATCATCATGGCACTGTGATCTTGGTGTGCAGTGCACCACGTAGGGAATTCTGGCTACGAAGTGTAGAGTAGAGACCAAGCCCTGCCTCTGCTACGCCTTCAGCCGTTTCTGCCTGGTGCCACCCATTCTGCAGTTGCTGCTCCTACTCTACTACAAGCTGCCCCTTCAAAAATCTCTATGCTTCCAATCCTAAGCCCTGGCATGACCTCAGCCTAGTGGTAAATGGGCACACCAGGCAGGTGAAGGAGAGAGAGAGAGAGGGGACAGCCGGGGAACGAGTGATGGACAGTTAGGCACATTTGCAATGCGGTTTACCAACGAGCCCCTACAAAAACCTTGGGATTTGCAGTTTAGTGGTCTCATTTTTTTGAGGTATTGGGGCCAAAGTATATCTACAATTTAGCTTCAATCATGTTTTATATATAATATTCAATTGTGTTTTTGCAAACACGGGTAGCTAATGTGCTGACGGGCACACCTCCAATACTCAATAATTGGTATTCATTGATCCCATCTATTTATTTTAAACAAAAACTTGCTGATTGACTATAATTTAAGTTTGGTGGAAATGTGTGCAATGGCCTATGTAATTGGGGATGAGCTGGATGGCGAGATTGCTGCCAGCTTCTCCACAATAACCATAGATAATGGTAATGATACAACAGAATTAAAGGAATTATTTTTTATACATAAAGGATTGCTAATTAAACAGTTGAAACCAAAATGGAATGCAGCATTGTTGGAATCATATGTTAAAGCTGGAGTCATTCCAGATAGCATTTTAGAAAGAATCATTCCTGCTGGTAATTTACTAACACCTCGGTTCGTGGCAAAGTGGAAAGAAAAAGCACTAGAATGAGGATTAGAAATACTTAAAATGATGGCAGATGAGGAGAGAGAGCAGTTACAGGAAATCACTAGTGAAGTTATGGAAAGTGCAGCAGAATTGAATACATTGAGTGAGCAGGCTGAATTTAATTTGTTTAATGATAATCTTAAAAAACAAGTTGAAAGAATTCAGGCTACAATTAAAAAACAAAAACAGCAGAAGTTTCAAAAGTTTCAAAAAGATTTAGCTAGATGGAACTCTGATGAGGCCCTCAATCCCATCAATCATATTGAGCAAAAGAAAGCAAAAAAAGAAAGGGAGGCGGGGCTCATCAGGACTAGACAGCCTAGAACCCTCCAGCATAGATACGGATGTATCCATCAGTAGTCACAAATCCGTTACTTTTTTAGAGGAGAGTGCCCCCAACAGAGGGAGAGGCAGAGGCAGAAGGGTTCGGGGAAGAAATTGAGGCAGAGGCAGGGGGAGGAACAGAAGGGAAGAAGCAATAACAAACGAACAAGAAAAGGAAGAAGTTCCAGGCAGAGTAACACGCAGTGGGAGCCAGAAAAAATAATATCCATGGAACAAGGGGTTGGTGATGAAACCAGCAGGAATGTTATTTAATCTATCAAAATTTGAATTGAATGAAACACATATCTCATTGCTTGAAAAGGGTTTATCTTTTTCTCCTACTGTATCAGGTGACGTTTTTGAGATATTTAAGGACATCTATTTGTTTTTGAGGAAAGTAACGCTGAAGCTAGCTTTTGGTGATAATCAACAATCTGGCGGTGACTTTCAAAACAAATATGAATGCCTATTGGCAAATGAAAGAGAAGCTATTGTAGCCCTTGAATCACTTCTGGATGAACAAAATGATTATGCATCTGGCCTGCACAACAATGAGAACAATGTTTTCCCGACCCCCCCCCCCCCCCCCCCTAACACTAATCTACGGACTAAATCAGCATTTATGCCCCCTTTATCCCAGAATAAAAATGTGCATGTATTTTTGAGTACAATTGAGCAGGAATTATGGAAATTAAATCTCTTTCCTCTTAAAGGGGACAATAACTTAACGCCACAAGAAAAAATAGCCATGGAAGAGCTACAAAATGCCCCCTACTAGTCATTAAACCTAGTGACAAAGGGGGAAACGTTGTTCTCATGGATGAGGATAAATATATTAAGGGAATTTGAAAGACAATTGAACGATGTTAATACGTATCGAAAGCTTCGTGAAAACCCATTTCCCATGATTAAAGAACAGGTCAATAGCCTGATAGATGAGGGATTACATTAAGGAAATCCTTACTATCAAAGAATATGAGTTCCTCACTGTGACTACTTATAACATACCAACTATTTATGTGATTCCGAAGGTTCATAAATCTATATCCAATCCACCCGGACGACCGATTGTGTCTGCAATCGACAGTCCGACCCAATGATTGGGCCAGTTTATCGATAGGAAAACGCGTCCATTGGTCGAAGCCTTACCGTCCTATGTGCAGGACACACGCGATGTTCTGGGTGTCCTGGCCGGTTTCGAGGTGCCCCCGGGCTCCCTCCTTGTCGGGATCGATGTGGAGTCTCACTACACATCGATCCCACATGAGGAGGTACTCCGGGCAATGTCCTTCTTCCTCCACTAGCCGCATCCCTCCGCTTCGGCTCATAATGCCTTTATAGTTGAGGCGATGAGATTGATTTTGACACGAAATTGTTTCATCTTCAATGGGAACTATTACCAACAACTGCGGGGAACGTCGATGGGGGCGTCGTGTGCACCAACCTATGCATGTTTGCATTTGGGACTCTGGGAGAGGGAGCAAGTGTTCCCTAGCCCGGAGTATGGTGAACACGTCGCCCTCTGGATCAGATTTATTGACGACGTGTTGTTGGTGTGGAAGGATACTGAGGATGAATTGGAACAATTTGTGACCAAACTCAATGTTAACGGAAAAAATATCCATTTGACGTTCTCATTTGGTATGGAGATCCCATTCTTGGATCTCTTGTTGAGAATAGAGGGACAGAGGGTGGTCACAAGATCCTTTCGCAAACCGACGGCAGGGAATACAGTACTGCATGCAAGCAGTCACCACCCGCAATCCCTTAAAAAGGGAATCCACTATGGACAGTTTCTCAGGCTAAGGAGGAACTGCGGCAGAGATGAGGACTTTAGGAAAGAGGCCCGAGATATGTATCAACGATTTCGTGAACGCTGGTATACGCCCACGGTATTACGCAGGGCGTTAAGAAAGGCATGGAACCTGGACCGGCAAGAATTGCTGGCCCCCGGGGGGATGCCGCGAAGAGCGGAGAGGGAGGGACATATGCGCCTTGTAACCGGCTTTGGAGCACATTGGGGAAATTTGCGTGATTTATTGCACACATTTTGGCCAATTTTGACCTCAGACAAAGAGGTTGCGAAAATTGTAGGACCAATACCCCTTTTAACAGCAAGAAGGGCACCAAACCTTAGGGATCGTTTAGTTCATAGTGAATTACAAAGAAACCCCTCTACATCGCTAGACCAGAGAAAACCCACAGGAATGTACAGATGCTCTAAATGCAAGATGTGCTCTCATGTGGACCGTACCAATGTGTTTTATGACTGTAGGGGAGAAAAAGAATACACCATTCGGTCGTTTATTAATTGTGATACGAAGAAAGTAATATACATGATACAATGCCCGTGTGGTCTGAAATACACTGGTAAGACCAAGAGGGCACTAAAAGAGAGGGTACTGGAGCATTTTGGGAAGATCACTGGGGGGAAGGCAACAGGCATTATCTATGATCATTACAGGGACTGCCACCAGAACAGTTTAAAAGGAACTCTAGCAAAGGGAATTTACAGTTTAAAAATTTCGGGGAGAAGGGATGACTTTGATGAAGTCTTGTACTGCAAGAGGGCCATGTGGATCTTTAAACTTGGGAGTGTAACCCCGGGTGGACTCAATGCAGAGTTGGATTTATCCCCCTTCCTGAAAATTAATAAGTATAGCTGAAAATATTCCCTATTGCTGGTAATTTGGGACTTGCTATGTCCCGATTTATTAAAAGTGAGTCCAATACTTGGGTAAAGCATGAGGTATGCATGGATCCGCAGCAACTGTAATGTGTCATGGACATGGACTGTACCTTTAAATGGCTGTGATGAAATGCATAGTAGTGACTGAACAGTGACCATATACTTTTGTGGGTCACTGGATAGTTGATGACCTGTGGATCTGCGGGGCAGGCATGACCTAAAGATATAGGGGACAATATCATGTTCTTGAAAGATAGGAATGATGCCTTCTGTAAAATATTACTCTTTTCTATGAGCTGCAATGATTTAAAGTTACTGTTTCAGCTGGCAACTACGAAAGGTGTTACAAATTATATGTATCTCTAAAGACATTGTCCATTAGAAAGCTGCGCTAAGCAACATCCACCACACAGAGGAAAAATCTGTATTACAGCCCTCCTCCCAATAGAGTGAATTGCTTACCAGACTAAAGTGAGTGACAGGATGACGGAGATGGGAGGTGGAGCTAAAGAGGATACAAAGATGGGGATGTCATCAAGCTTGAACACACCCTGATGAAACGCCCAATGAGTGCGTGAAATGCGTCGGTGGGCGGAGCTAACGCGGATGCGTGTGACGTAGCATCCCTCCTGACATACTGCCTGTGGGATCCCGGGCTGGCGTCCTTCTCTCTGCCGGGGTATAGCGCGATGAGGTGGCGGACAACTGATCCCAGCGCACCCCGAGTAGGACTCAAGGATTATACAATCTGACCCAGGCTTATACCGAAGGTGGCTTTAGAACAACGAGATGGGTGAGATCTAACTTATACCGCTAGGCTCTATGCAGCGGCAGATGCTACCCATACTTAATTGATGGAACTTGATCCTGCTTATTAAAAGCGCTCCGCAATCAATCTTTATGATACAGGGGGCCCCCCAACGTTGTTCTATATGGCACAAGGATGAAAGGAGTGAGCATGCGCAGTTGTATGTGATGTTGACATAGTATTATATCCTGGCCAGGACAAGCTATAGCGTACATATATTGAGCTTTTTTCATAGTTCACGTGCATACTGCAGTAAATTGCTCCGCAGATGGTGGTTTTAAAATTAATTGGGATATTTCTATGATATTTGATGTATTTTGGGGTAATGTTGTAGGTATTTATAAATAAAGAAGATGTTTTGGTATACCTTTGAAAGCTTGTGCGACCCTACTTTTATGATTTAACTTAGTGGGCTCATTGGTCAGCTGGCAAATTGCACTGCAATACATTTGCACATCACTACCCAGCATTTATTATTTTGTGTTGGTTTTCGTAGTCAGTTTTTTGTACTGAACAGGCATTCCCTCTCTGAGCATCCAATCAAAATGCAAGAAGCCATAGCTAAGGCTGATTATTTCTACATGTGCTGCTCATACCCACTCCATAGGAAAGTCCATGCTGTTCATTCATGTGTCAACACAGTCAACCACAATAATTATATATTATTGTCTTATCCTGTATCTCTGTAAGGGGCTATTCTTGCCAGGCTGAGAGATGTAATGCCCTTAAGTGATGGCTGGATGGTGTAATGGTTAAGGGCTCTGCCTCTGACACAGGAGACTTGGGTTTGAATCTTGACTCAGCCTGTTCAGTAAGCCAGCAGCTATTCAGTAACACCCCTACTGCCTATAGAACGCATCCTAGTGGCTGCAACTCTGGCGCTTTGAGTCTGCCAGGAGAAAAGCGCGATATCAATGTTCTGTGTTTGTTTGTATAATATGCCTGCACACTAACCCCAGTATGAGCATTCGTTAATAAACACGTATGCTAGGTAGAAACTGGTTGACTGCATGGTGAGGGACAGATTCAGCAGTGACGATAAACCCAATTCCTCTTGTCTTATTACTTTACTTCATATCTCTCTCCTTTGCACTAATCTGCTCAGTGTAGTACATTGATTACTATTGGCAGTTGGTTTAATTGTAAGTTCTCTGCCATTTGCTGCTTGGTTCTCATTATTCATTGGACTGTGCATTTATATTAATATCTGCAATAACTTGTGGTGTTTATTAGCACATTGCACTTTTTCACACTGTTGTAATCGTATTATCTTAAATTCCAAACTTCAGCGCTGCATAGTCTCTTAAATTATGAATCCGTCACCAACACCACTCACAGTGCAGGCTTACCAGCTTCTAATAGGACCCAGATTATAAGGTCTGCACGTTCAATATTCCCCACGATCAAAGTCTTCCTTGTAGTCACTTTTCAGATATCATTCCTCAAATGGTACTCCCAGCATGAGAAGATATAATATAACAAACAAGATCTAAGTGCTCTCTGTTTTGATTTAAAAGCCGGCACTTTTATTCATAATATACAAGGTAAACAAATACTCACATAAGGGCCCTTATTACAGGGACCCTCAGTTGATAAAGCGTATAAGAATAATGTCAGCAGGATGCCACTCTCCCATCTGCCAACCGTTTCGCCTGACCTAGGCTTCGCTACCGCGTCCTCAGGGGCTTCTCAGGACGCGGTAGCGAAACCTAGGTCGGGCGAAATGGTTGGCAGATGGGAGAGTGGCATCCTGCTGAGTGGTGTTGGTGACGGATTCATAATTTAAGAGACTATGCAGCGCTGAAGTTTGGAATTTATGCTTGTTTGGAGTCTCTCTGAGGACTTTTACTTCTGGGCAGCTGATGGAACTCTTTTAAACCCTTTGCGCGGAGAATAGTGCTTTTATTGTTTTAATCGTATTATCTGTTACCCCTGCAACTGTTTAAAGGATACCCGAGCTGACATGTGACATGATGAGATAGACATGTGTATGTACAGTGCCTAGCACACAAATAACTATGCGATGTTCATTTTTTTTCTTTCTCTGCCTGAAAGCGTTAAATATCAGGTATGTGAGTAGCTGACTTAGTCCTGACTCAGACAGGAAGTGACTACAGTGTGACCCTCACTGATAAGAAATTCCAACTATAAAACTCTTTCCTAGCAGAAAATGGCTTCTGAGAGCCAGAAAGAGATAAAAAGGGGAATTTCTTATCAGTGAGGGTCACACTGTAGTCACTTCCTGTCTGAGTCAGGACTGAGTCAGCCACTTACATACCTGATATTTCAACTCTTTCAGGCAGAGAAAGAAAAAAAGGAACACAGCATAGTTATTTGTACGCTAGGCACTGTACATACACATGTCTATCTCATAATGTCACATGTCACTTTGGGTATCCATTAACTTATTAATATGTCTTATTATTATTATTATTATTTAGTATTTATATAGCGCCGACATATTACGCAGCGCTGTACAATGTATGTATGTATGTATATATATATATATATATATATATATATATATATATATATATATATATATATATATATGTGTGTGTGTGTATATATATATATATATATATATCTTGTCACTAACTGTCCCTCAAAGGAGCTCACAATCTAATCCCTACCATTGCCATATGTCTATATTATGTAGTGTAAGTACTGTAGTCTAGGGCCAATTTTTTTAGGAGGAGCCAATTAACTTATCCGTATGTTTTTGGAATGTGGGAGGAAAACGGAGTGCCTGGAGGAAACCCACGCAGACACGGAGAGAACATACAAACTCTTTGCAGATAGTGCCCTGGCTGGGATTCGAACCTGGGACCCAGTGCTGCAAGGCGAGAGAGCTAACCACTACGCCCATTACTTACATTTATCATTGATTAGTGTGTTTTTATGCAAACAGCTGCTTATGTGTGTGTGTGCGTGTGCGTGCGTGCGTGTGTGTGGTTAGGGGGGTACTCTGCCTTATTATTATGTGTGTGGGTATTTTTTCTTTGGGTGTCACTTTGCCTAACTGTATTTTTGAATTCTTACATTACAGTTAGCTCCGCCTACATCCTGTCATGGCCACTCTCACTCATTTCTTCAGAAATTTTGCGGTGACACAGTTAGCGCATTATATGTTCATTTACTGTATGAGCAGAAAGTAAATTCAGAATAAACGATGGTCATATTTGTGCATGCATATGCTTGCTATGCCGCTGTTAATACTTAGTTAATACAGCAAGGGTGTTGGACCTTGAGGTGTTCTTCTGAGGGATTACTGCTGTTATTAGCTTTATTTTTTAAAGAGCTAACATTTTATGCAGTGTTACAATACATAGGGGAAATATTATACTATGGTATGTATGAATGGAGCAGAGAAGGGAGAGTCACTGAGTCCAATGGTGCCAAACAGGATTACAATCTAAGAGGAGGGGCCTAATGGCAGCTGTGGCATATCTATTCAGAGGAGGAGACTAGGACGAAGAGGAAGGAGGGTAAACAAGGATGAACAGGCGGGACTTTAGAGCCTGTTTGAATGAGATGGGAGTGAGCACATCTAAAGTGAGAGGCATATGGAGGCTGACTTATGTATTTCCTTTTTTTAAAAAATCAAATAGCCGGATTCAGTATACTTTTAGCCATATAACCTGGACAAGCATGCATATCAGGTGCTTTGACTGAAGTCTGACTGGATTAGCTGCAGCCTGCATGCTTATTTCAGGTGTGGGATTTATGCTGGGGAGACACGGTACGTTTCTGTACCGTGTATCGACCAGCTGATCCGGCCAGCTGATAATATTCAGCTGGCCCGATCAAGCCTCTCGACCCCCGCCCTCTCGATCCGCGTGGCAATCGATCCGCGCGGACGAGCGGGGACGCGGCTGGGGTCTATCCGACGGCTAATCGGCCACCGGATCGACCCGTGTATTCCCAGCATAAGACACTGCTGCAAACAGAGATCAGCAGGACTGATCTCTCAGGTAACTGGTATTGTTTAGAAGGAAATAACTATGGCAGCCACCATATGCCTCTCACTTCAGATTCCTTTTGTGGAAATCGGTGACTCTTGGCTCTGTGTATTATGAACTGTTGTCAATGCTGACAGACATAATTATAATCTCTTAAAGGGAACCTGATAGGAATACAAAGGCTGCCACCTACATTCCCTTATAAACCATGCCAGTTGACTGGCTGTCATGCTGAGTGTTTGGCTTTAGTTGTCTTTGAGTCACACACCTGCAACAAGCATGCAGCCAGTCAAAGCACCTGATCTGCATGCTTATTCTGGGGCAATGATTAAAGTATTAGAGGCAGAGCATCAGCACAAAAGTCAGGCAACTGGCATTGTTTGTTGGAGAACAAAGATGTCCTTTCATAGTAAGACATATAAATAGCGGTCAAGGCAATGCAATTACATTGTTATGGTGTGATCACATTGGCGTGCAAGAAGTGCGCTGCACTGGAATCAGTTGGCATAATGTGATACATGCTTTGCCGTACATGCATGTAACAGTTGCCGTGAGCGTACATATTAATCGGCCGCCGGTGAGTTAGGCGCAGCAGGGCGGGCTGAATGACGGCTCTCCCTGTTGGCGCTAAACTCCCTGGCGGCGATAAATACTATTCCCCCTTCGGGGTCTGGCTATTGCCGGATCCCCAATTACTCTTGCATGGGGCGCACATCATAGCATTGCTGCTATGACGATGCCCAGCTTCGATGCTCGGCTCTGAGTCACCTGCTTCGTGCAGTGAAGCATACTTTCTATGTACCATATGCATTGCACCTCATACATAATGTGCAATGCGTCTTTGCGCGTCTGTTGCATTCCTGTTTTTACAGGGAACGCAGCACCCTAACAATATCAATAATATTTTTATAGCGCTTTTCTCCCTCGGGACTTAAAGCAATGTGACTCAGCATTATGCAGTCTCAAAGGCTCGGAAAAAGAGATGAGTTTTTAGCCCTTTTTTAAAGCTGTCCAGAGAAAGAGCCTCTCGTACTGATTGTGGAAGTGAGTTCCATAGAATACAGTGTTCTCCCCAGAACTTTTTTCCAGCCGGGTGGCATGAAAAAGTAGCCAGGTGGGTTGCAACCGGGGGAATGCAGAGCCGGCAACTCTGCTTACAGCATAGGTCATCCCTGTACCCCCATCACGTCCTCTGCACCCACTATCATGGCCCATGCATCCCTGCACCCCCTATCACATTCATTCCTGCACCCCCTATCACGTCCCATGCATTACTGCACCCCCTATCTCGTTCCATGCGTCCCTTCACCCTTTTTACTCTCACCTAATACTTTACCGCAGCTCCACATACAGTATCTCCCAATAGACAACTCAAACAATACTATTTCCTTATAACATAAGTTATTGCACTCTCAGACACATTTCATACAATACTGTACCACTATCACATTCCACATATTACTGCACTTCAGTAAACCCCCTTACAGCACCTGCCACACTCCATATATTATTGCACCGACCTACAGCTTATTAGTGATCACATCCCATCACCCTTCTTACAGCGCAATACATTATAGCACATACATTGCAGTATTACTACAACCATTCTTTTTATAAATACACAACCATTCTATGATTATTACACCCTGCAGTATAGGGCACCCCTCTGCCCTGATCCAGTATGCTTGCACTTTAACAACTCTTCCTCCCCTTAACCTTTCCCAATGTCACCCCCTCCCCCTGCTCACCCCATTGGCAGCCGTGATCTGGATGAGCTGGATGGCCTCATTGATGTAGTAGCGCCTGTCCACCCCGACCACAGCACCTTGTCCTGCCACTCTGCTGGAACACTGTGACCCACTCCTCAGCTCGCTGGTGCCCGACATCTGGTACGGCTTCACGCTGACAATCTGCTTCACTCTGAGTATCTTCAAAGCCATGATCGGCTGCGAGGAGAATACACATGATGCAGCCCAGGGGAGCACTGGCCAGGCCACTGTACGGACGGGGGGTGGGTGGGAGTACTGGAGGGAACCGGAGGATGTGCTCCCTAGTTCCGGCTGCGCTGCCCGCCTGTAGAGTTCTGTCCGATCTTCAGATCGCTGCTGCAGGGATATGAGAGAGAAGCGATGTGCAGTAATGTGCCACAGACTTCAAATACATGAAATTACGTCACTTCCTATGTTTGAAGTCACTTCTTTCTCATATCCCTGCGGGCTGCTGCTGATCTGAAGATCTGACAGAACTCTACAGGAGCCGGGACGGCTATTCAGAGACCCGCACTGTGCGAGCGGATGGCAGCGCACATCAGCGCGTGATGGCAGAGCAGAACTGTGTAAAATCCGGGCAGGCCTTGGAGCACCCGGGCGGGGTTTCAAAACAGCCGGGCGGCCCGCCCACCTAACAGGTCCTGGGGAGAACACTGGAGTAGGGGCTGCATAGGAAAAGACCAGAGCACCAAATGTTAAGTGTGTCCTGGGAATAACCAGATTCATCTTGTTGGCAGAGTGGATGGTGCGTGGGGGGCATAAAGTTCCAATAGATCCGCTATGTATTTGGGTCCCATGTGGTTTAGAGCCTTGAATGTCAGCAGGCAGATCTTAAAATGGATTCTCCATTTTACTGGCAACCATAGAAGAGTTTGCAGTACTGGGGTGATGTGTGAGCTGCAGGGCGCATTGGCTAGGAGTCTGGCTGCAGCATTCTGTACTAGTTGTAAGGGGCGCAGAGCCTTATGTATAGATCTGATGAACAGAGCGTTGCAGTAGTCTAGGCGGGAGGATACAAATGCATGAACCAGGGCAGGTAGGTCTTCAGCTGGGATAAAGTTTTTGGTTTTCGCTATATTTCTTAGATGGAAGAAGGAAGACTTGACGACAGCTGATACCTGCTGTCTGAGTTTTAGATTTCCATCCAGGATCACCCCAAGGTTTCGCACAGAGTCTTTATACTGTACGGTATCTCCCCCAATTGCTAGTTTGAGATGGTGAGCATTTTGAACTTTATCCATCGTGTGTGGACCACCTACCACCAACACCTCTGTTTTTGTTAGAGTTCAGCCTCAACCAGCTGGGGTGTTCATCCAATTTTGTAATTCCACTAGACACGCATTTAAAGTAGTTAAAGTAGTAGTTTAAAGTAGTTAAAGTAAAATCTTAAAGTAGCCTAATGCTGTGAAATCTAGTTGTAATAAGTTTCTCTATTGAGTCCTGAAAGAAGTTGTATACTTAGGAAGTCTTAACCTGGAAGCCTGCACGCTCAGTTGTGAAAGTGTAAGCAATCTTTGTTATGATTTATTCTTCATCTTGATGCATTAGTCATGTGGCTGATCAGCAGTCCCCCATCACCGAGTCTAATGACATCTGTAATGTTCAAAAATTAAGATTGAAGATCTCATTGGAAATGTCAGCATTGCTTGTTTGCTTCAGAGCATTTTGTAGTGTCTGTGACTGGGCTTGCTTGCCAGAAGTGTCTCTCCACATCTGCAGCATGTTGAAGATCTAGGCAAGAAAGCATAGTTACATAAATATGGAAAATGAACGTAAAGGATTTACTTATTCATGCAGATAATTGCATTTCTTACTTGCCAAACGCTGAGTTTTATACATCTTCAATGCAAATAAAAATCTTGAGAGCTTTTCAAAACACCAAACTAATTTAGAATAACCAGGCCTATGCTGCAAACAAAGGAAATGCAAAATGCAGAACTGAGGGAAAGTGGCTCATATACTGTAGGCAGTTGTCTGCGGAGAAGGTCTAAAATAACTCTAAAATAAAATTATCTGCATGTTCGTCTTGAAAAGCCGATTTTTTTTTTATCACTGCTGTTAATTAAATGTAGGATTTTTGTAATTTACCCATATATTTGCTATGAGGGAAAAATAGAATACAGTATGTTGAACAGTATGATGAAATAAAAAAAAACAAAAGCTGTATGGGAACTGGTAATAATTTGTGAGAACTTCTTCAGACTATGTAAAGGACTGTCAGCCCCTGTTTACCTCCTTCTGGCAGGTTCTGTTGTCAGAAATGGCTCATTTGTTTGGGGTGATTTTCTGGGTGTGATGCTATACTTCTAGTGGAATGGGTCTGTTTACACAGGTAGTGGTGTGGAGTAGAGATGTCGCGAACCTCCGATTTTCCCGATTTTCACGGAAGGTTCGGTTTGCATAAAAGTTCGCGAACCGCAATAGACTTCAATGGGGAGGCGAACTTTGAAAACTAGAAACATTTATGCTGGCCAGAAAAGTGATGGAAAAGATGTTTCAAGGTGTCTAACACCTGAGATCTTTCAGTGACTACAAGAGGGGGGAAAAAATTCAAAAATACCTTATAGTTTTTGAGAAAATCAATTTTAAAGTAACTCCTTCTGACCGTGGGAAAATTAAGCGCCCGCCGACTTTAGCAGTTAATAGCAAAGCCGCTTTAAAAGCTAGAAACCCCAAACTTGCAGAAAATGTTAAGAAGAACAGTGGGAATAAGAGGACATTTTTTTTTTCAAAAAGACCTTATAGTTTTTGAGAAAATCAATTTTAAAGTTTCAATGTAAATTCTCCTTCTGACCGTGGGAAAATATACCCCCGCCGACTTTAATGGTTAATTGCAAAGCCCCTTTAAAAGCTAGCAACACCAAAATTACTGGGAATGTTAAGAAGAACAGTGGGAACAAGAGGAAAACATTTTTTTTTCAAAAAGACCTTATAGTTTTTGAGAAAATCGATTTTAAAGTAAAATAAAAAGTCGATTCATAAAAAAAGAACCGATTCAACAAAAAGATCCGGCTCATTCATGAGCCGTTAGTATAGCAGAGAATGTGTCCTCGGAAGGACGTGAAGCTACTGGCTCCCGCTGCTGTCTCTCCCCACCTGCCTGCACCTGTCAACCCCCACCTAGGCTGGCACCCAGCGCACCCATGGGTGCACTGACTGCCAGCCTAGGTGGGGGTTGACAGGTGCAGGCAGGCAGGTGGGGAGAGACAGCGGGAGCTAGCAGCTATGCATCCGAAAGGACGCATTCTCTGATATGTGGGTGGGGGGCTTCGGAGATCTTCAATCAACTTAATAGAAGATCGCAACATAAGAGGATACAGTTCATTGGATCAATTACCGTGGATATTGGCGTGGGAATTTTTTTTTTAAGGTACAGGTAAGTATTTCTGGTTAATTAAGAAAATTAAAGGACTTTTTTCGTGGTTGTGTTTTTATTTCATTTAACCCTTTGTGGAAATGGGTAAGGAGTACTTTGTACCTCTATACTCATTTCTCCTAGGAGGGGGAGTCGTCGGGACCCCCCTAGGGAGTCGTCGCCCCCACCTCCTCCTGGGGCACCGGAGGTGGGGAAGAGCCCCTTGTCCATGGATTGGACAAGGGCTCCGGGGGGGGGGGGAGGAGAAGGCTTGGCCGCCCCTCCCCCCCCCCCCCCCCCGGAGCCCCCCATACCATGGACCATGCGGGCTGGTATAGCTCGGCCGGGGCTCCGTATTCTGGCTATCCCAGCCTGCATGGGGGACAAGGGGTTACAGAGGCTCGGGAGGGGGGACCCCACGTCATTTTTTTCAGATTTCCCACACTCAGCACATAAAAATAATAAAAAAAAAATTGCCCAATATATACATATATATATATACACACATATATATATATATATATACATATACACATACATACATAATACATATACATATACACATACATACATAATACATATACATATACACATACATACATATACACATATATATATATATATATATATATTTTATTTATTTTTTTAAAGGACTTACGAGGCCACAAGTATGAAAAAAGGTAAAAACCATTTCATAATCCAGATCCATGGAGGACGCCATCTGCGCCCCCCGTTTATTCCGCCATGGCACCCGCAGTAATACCGGCCCCAGTCGGGTCCCGACCCCTCCAAACGGGTCAGGTTCTCATTCCCCCCTCAATATGGCCGCCACAGATTGCCGCTGCTGCGCAGTCCGCATAGATGCGATTGCGGCTGCACAGCTCTAGGTCCTCCTCCCGATGCGTCCGATGTATGCACACATATTGATGACGCGGCAGGAGGAGGCCCTAGAGCTGCGCAGGTGCAATCGCGTCTGTGCGGACTGCGCAGCCGCGACAATCTGTGGCGGCCATATTGAGGAGGGAATGAGAACCCGACCTGTTCGGAGGGGTCGGGACCCGACCGGGGCCGGTATTACTGCGGGAGCCATGGGGGAATGAACGGGAGGGCGCAGATGGCGTCCTCCATGGATCTGGATTATGAAAAGGTATTAAACTTTTTCACATTTGTGGCCTAGGAAGTCCGTTAAATATTTTTTCCTGCTATCTTTTAACATATCCTGCAAATTTGGTGTTGCTAGGATGTAAGGGGCCTTTGCTATTAACTGCTAAAGTCGGCGGGTGATGATAACCAACCAGAATTATAGGGGTGCAAAAGTGCTGAATTCTGCTAAGGCTTCCATTAGGCTCCCTATTTCACTTTCCAAAATCTCACATCTTTTCAAAGGGCAATTGCTCAGCAGTGGCAAATTTTCTAGCATTGTAGGAACTGTTAGGGGGATCATAACTGGTGAGTTTCGGGCCCCTAGGCCGAAGAGGTCATAGCCTAGGGGCACAAAAACCTGTTTATTTGGGCAATTTCAATGGTGGCGAGTCTGACGTACATAAATCGCAGCCATGGCCGTTAGCAACGTCTGAATCTCACGAAATGTCTCATGCAGGTAGAAGACATATTGTTAGACTTGGACTCCAAAGATGGGTTCCATACATCTCTGCAAACCAGAGTTACAGGGGTCCAAAATTGGTAAAATCCCCCATAGGCTTTCATTGGCTCCCTATTTCACTTTCCAAAATCTCACATCTTTTCAAAGGGCAATTGCTCAGCAGTGGCAAATTTTCTAGCATTGTAGGAACTGTTAGGGGGATCAAAACTGGTGAGTTTCGGGCCCCTAGGCCAAAGAGGTCATAGCCTAGGGTCACAAAAACCTGTTTATTTGGGCAATTTCAATGGTGGCGAGTCTGACGTACATAAATCGCAGCCATTCAATGGGTAGAAATACATAGGTCCGGCACTGCATCACTGGTGTAAAAAGAGCTTTATTTCTAGTGGCTCTTTCAATAGGTAAAAGTACATTTACATTCCATCAGATGTTTAGCACATACCCGTAGTGGTCAGATCAGATGAGGTTGTGGGGCATGGTGGTGGTGGTAACGGCCCGCCTAACGTCCGTTTCGCTTTACAGCGTCTTCAGAGGCAGTGTGGCTCTTTTTACACCAGTGATGCAGTGCCGGACCTATGTATTTCTACCCATTGAATGATCTTGATGCTTGTTTTTCTATCTGGATCCTGAGCACGCTGTGTTGGTACGTGCGACATACCCAGGGATTGCAATATCCACTGATTCATGATATAATATTGATTGCACGCTGCCGTAGTGCCAGTCCTTGCACGCCTTTTTGCCACATAAATCGCAGCCATGGCCGTTAGCAACGTCTGAATCTCACAAAATGTCTCATGCAGGTAGAAGACATATTGTTAGACTTGGGCTCCAAAGATGGGTTCCCTACATCTCTGCAAACCAGAGTTACAGGGTCCAAAATTGGTAAAATCCCCCATAGGCTTTCATTAGGCCTCCTATTTACAGTTCCAAAATCTCACTTCTTTTCAAAGGGCAATTGCTCAGCAGTGGC
Organism: Hyperolius riggenbachi; assembly: GCF_040937935.1. Taxonomy (NCBI): domain Eukaryota; kingdom Metazoa; phylum Chordata; class Amphibia; order Anura; family Hyperoliidae; genus Hyperolius; species Hyperolius riggenbachi. The sequence goes on along the minus strand of NC_090646.1, from coordinate 289,471,551 downwards.
AAATTTTCTAGCATTGTAGGAACTGTTAGGGGGATCATAACTGGTGAGTTTCGGGTCCCCTAGGCCGAAGAGGTCATAGCCTAGGGTCACAAAAACCTGTTTATTTGGGCAATTTCAATGGTGAAATTGTGACGTACATAAATCGCAGCCATGGCCGTTAGCAACGTCTGAATTTCACGAAATGTCTCATGCAGGTAGAAGACATATTGTTAGACTTGGATTCCACAGATGGGGTCCCTACATCTTTGCAAACCAGAGTTACAGGGGTGCAAAATTAATAAAATCCCCCATAGGCTTTCATTGGCTCCCTATTTCACTTTCCAAAATCTCACACCTTTTCAAAGGGCAATTGCTCAGCAGTGGCAAATTTTCTAGCATTGTAGGAACTGTTAGGGGGATCATAACTGGTGAGTTTCGGGCCCCTAGGCCGAAGAGGTCATAGCCTAGGGTCACAAAAACCTGTTTATTTGGGCAATTTCAATGGTAGTGATGCTGACGTACATAAATCGCAGCCATGGCCGTTAGCAACGTCTGAATTTCACAAAATGTCTCATGCAGGTAGAAGACATATTGTTAGACTTGGATTCCAAAGATGGGGTCCCTACATCTCTGCAAACCAGAGTTACAGGGGTGCAAAAGTAGTAAAATCCCCCATAGGCTTTCATTGGCTCCCTATTTCACTTTCCAAAATCTCACATCTTTTCAAAGGGCAATGGCTCAGCAGTACCAAATTTTCTAGCATTGTAGGGACTCTTCGGGGGATCATGACTGGTGAGTTTTGCCACTGCTGAGCTATTGCCTGTTGAAATGGTGTGAGATTTTGGAACGGTAAATAGGAGGCCCAATGAAAGCCTATGGGGGATTTTACCAATTTTGGAGCCCTGTAACTCTGGTTTGCAGAGATGTAGGGAACCCATCTTTGGAGCCCAAGTCTAACAATATGTCTTCTACCTGCATGAGACATTTCGTGAGATTCAGACGTTGCTAATGGCCATGGCTGCGATTTATGTACATCAGACTCGCCACTATTGAAATTGCCCAAATAAACAGGTTTTCGTGACCCTAGGCTATGACCTCTTCGGCCTAGGGGCCCGAAAGTCACCAGTCATGTTCCCCCTAAGGGTCCCTACAATGCTAGAAAATTTGCCACTGCTGAGCAATTGCCCTTTGAAAAGATGTGAGATTTTGGAAAGTGAAATAGGGAGCCAATGAAAGCCTGTGGGGGATTTTACCAATTTTGGACCCCTGTAACTCTGGTTTGCAGAGATGTATGGAACCTATCTTTGGAGTCCAAGTCTAACAATACAGGGAGTGCAGAATTATTAGGCAAGTTGTATTTTTGAGGAATAATTTTATTATTGAACAACAACCATGCTCTCAATGAACCCCAAAAACTCATTAATATCAAAGCTGAATCTTTTTGAAAGTAGTTTTTATTTTGTTTTTAGTTTTAGCTATTTTAGGGGGATATCTGTGTTTGCAGGTGACTATTACTGTGCATAATTATTAGGCAACTTAACAAAAAACAAATATATACCCATTTCAATTATTTATTTTTACCAGTGAAACCAATATAACATCTCAACATTCACAAATATACATTTCTGACATTCAAAAACAAAACAAAAACAAATCAGTGACCAATATAGCCACCTTTCTTTGCAAGGACACTCAAAAGCCTGCCATCCATGGATTCTGTCAGTGTTTTGATCTGTTCACCATCAACATTGCGTGCAGCAGCAACAACAGCCTCCCAGACACTGTTCAGAGAGGTGTACTGTTTTCCCTCCTTGTAAATCTCACATTTTATGATGGACCACAGGTTCTCAATGGAGTTCAGATCTGGTGAACAAGGAGGCCATGTCATTAGTTTTTCTTCTTTTATACCCTTTCTTGTCAGCCACGCTGTGGAGTACTTGGACGCGTGTGATGGAGCATTGTCCTGCATGAAAATCATGTTTTTCTTGAAGGATACAGACTTCTTCCGGTACCACTGCTTGAAGGTGTCTTCCAGAAACTGGCAGTAGGACTGGGAGTTGAGCTTGACTCCATCCTCAACCCGAAAAGGCCCCACAAGCTCATCTTTGATGATACCAGCCCAAACCAGTACTCCACCTCCACCTTGCTGGCGTCTGAGTCGGACTGGAGCTCTCTGCCCTTTACCAATCCATCCATCTGGCCCATCAAGACTCACTCTCATTTCATCAGTCCATAAAACCTTAGAAAAATCAGTCTTGAGATATTTCTTGGCCCAGTCTTGACGTTTCAGCTTGTGTGTCTTGTTTAGTGGTGGTCGTCTTTCAGCCTTTCTTACCTTGGCCATGTCTCTGAGTATTGCACACCTTGTGCTTTTGGGCACCCCAGTGATGTTGCAGCTCTGAAATATGGCCAAACTGGTGGCAAGTGGCATCTTGGCAGCTGCACGCTTGACTTTTCTCAGTTCATGGGCAGTTATTTTGCGCCTAGGTTTTTCCACATGCTTCTTGCGACCCTGTTGACTATTTTGAATGAAACGCTTGATTGTTCGATGATCACGCTTCAGAAGCTTTGAAATTTTAAGAGTGCTGCATCCCTCTGCAAGATATCTCACTATTTTTGACTTTTCTGAGCCTGTCAAGTCCTTCTTTTGACCCATTTTGCTAAAGGAAAGGAAGTTGCCTAATAATTATGCACACCTGATATAGGGTGTTGATGTCATTAGACCACACCCCTTCTCATTACAGAGATGCACATCACCTAATATGCTTAATTGGTAGTAGGCTTTCGAGCCTATACAGCTTGGAGTAAGACAACATGCATAAAGAGGATGATGTGGTCAAAATACTAATTTGCCTAATAATTCTGCACTCCCTGTATGTCTTCTACCTGCATGAGACATTTCGTGAGATTCAGACGTTGCTAACGGCCATGGCTGCGATTTATGTACGTCAGACTCGCCACCATTGAAATTGCCCAAATAAACAGGTTTTTGTGACCCTAGGCTATGACCTCTTCGGCCTAGGGGCCCGAAACTCACCAGTTATGATCCCCCTAACAGTTCCTACAATGCTAGAAAATTTGCCACTGCTGAGCAATTGCCCTTTGAAAAGATGTGAGATTTTGGAACTGTAAATAGGAGGCCCAATGAAAGCCTATGGGGGATTTTACCAATTTTAGACCGCCTTAACTCTGGTTTGCAGAGATGTATGGAACCCATCTTTGGAGCCCAAGTCTAACAATATGTCTTCTACCTGCATGAGACATTTCGTGAGGTTCAGACGTTGCTAACGGCCATGGCTGCGATTTATGTACGTCAGACTGGCCACCATTGAAATTGCCCAAATAAACAGGTTTTTGTGACCCTAGGCTAAGACCTCTTCGGCCTAGGGGCCCGAAACTCACCAGTCATGTTCCCCCCAAGGGTCCCTACAATGCTAGAAAATTTGCCACTGCTTAGCGATTGCCCTTTGAAAAGATGTGAGATTTTGGAAAGTGAAATAGGAGGCCCAATGAAAGCCTATAGGGGATTTTACCAATTTTAGACCGCCTTAACTCTGGTTTGCAGAGATGTATGGAACCCATCTTTGGAGCCCAAGTCTAACAATATGTCTTCTACCTGCATGAGACATTTCGTGAGGTTCAGACGTTGCTAACGGCCATGGCTGCGATTTATGTACGTCAGACTGGCCACCATTGAAATTGCCCAAATAAACAGGTTTTTGTGACCCTAGGCTAAGACCTCTTCGGCCTAGGGGCCCGAAACTCACCAGTCATGTTCCCCCCAAGGGTCCCTACAATGCTAGAAAATTTGCCACTGCTTAGCGATTGCCCTTTGAAAAGATGTGAGATTTTGGAAAGTGAAATAGGGAGCCAATGAAAGCCTATGGGGGATTTTACCAATTTTAGACCCCTGTAACTCTGGTTTGCAGAGATGTATGGAACCCATCTTTGGAGTCCAAGTCTAACAATATGTCTTCTACCTGCATGAGACATTTCGTGAGGTTCAGACGTTGCTAACAGCCATGGCTGCGATTTATGTACGTCAGACTGGCCACCATTGAAATTGCCCAAATAAACAGGTTTTTGTGGCCCTAGGCTATGACCTCTTCGGCCTAGGGGCCCGAAACTCACCAGTCATGTTCCCCCCAAGGGTCCCTACAATGCTAGAAAATTTGCCACTGCTTAGCGATTGCCCTTTGAAAAGATGTGAGATTTTGGAACTGTAAATAGGAGGCCCAATGAAAGCCTATGGGGGATTTTACCAATTTTGGACCCCTGTAACTCTGGTTTGCAGAGATGTAGGGACCCCATCTTTGGAATCCAAGTCTAACAATATGTCTTCTACGTGCATGAGACATTTCGTGAGATTCAGACGTTGCTAACGGCCATGGCTGCGATTTATGTACGTCAGACTCGCCACCATTAAAATTGCCAAAATAAACTGGTTTTTGTGACCCTAGGCTATGACCCCTTCGGCCTAGGGGCCCGAAACTCACCAGTTATGATCCCCCTAACAGTTCCTACAATGGTAGAAAATTTGCCACTGCTGAGCAATTGCCCTTTGAAAAGATGTGAGATTTTGGAACTGTAAATAGGAGGCCAAATGAAAGCCTATGGGGGATTTTACCAATTTTGGAGCCCTGTAACTGTGGTTTGCAGAGATGTAGGGAACCCATCTTTGGAGCCCAAGTCTAACAATATGTCTTCTACTTGCATGAGACATTTCGTGAGGTTCAGACGTTGCTAACGGCCATGGCTGCGATTTATGTACCTCAGAATTGCCACCATTGAAATTGCCCAAATAAACAGGTTTTTGTGACCCTAGGCTATGACCTCTTCGGCCTAGGAGCCCGAAACTCACCAGTCATGTTCCCCCCAAGGGTCCCTACAATGCTAGAAAATTTGCCACTGCTGAGCAATTGCCCTTTGAAAAGATGTGAGATTTTGGAAAGTGAAATAGGGAGCCAATGAAAGCCTTAGGGGGATTTTACCAATTTTAGACCCCTGTAACTCTGGTTTGCAGAGATGTATGGAACCCATCTTTGGAGTCCAAGTCTAACAATATGTCTTCTACCTGCATGAGACATTTCGTGAGATTCAGACGTTGCTAACGGCCATGGCTGCGATTCATGTACGTCAGACTGGCCACCATTGAAATTGCCCAAATAAAAAGGTTTTTGTGACCCTAGGCTATGACCTCTTCGGCCTAGGGGCCCGAAACTCACCAGTTATGATCCCCCTAACAGTTCCTACAATGCTAGAAAATTTGCCACTGCTGAGCAATTGCCCTTTGAAAAGATGTGAGATTTTGGAACTGTAAATAGGAGGCCCAATGAAAGCCTATGGGGGATTTTACCAAATTTGGACCCCTGTAACTCTGGTTTGCAGAGATGTAGGGACCCCATCTTTGGAATCCAAGTCTAACAATATGTCTTCTACCTGCATGAGACATTTCGTGAGATTCAGACGTTGCTAACGGCCATGGCTGCGATTTATGTACGTCAGACTCGCCACCATTAAAATTGCCAAAATAAACTGGTTTTTGTGACCCTAGGCTATGACCCCTTCGGCTTAGGGGCCCGAAACTCACCAGTTATGATCCCCCTAACAGTTCCTACAATGCTAGAAAATTTGCCACTGCTGAGCAATTGCCCTTTGCAAAGATGTGAGATTTTGGAACTGTAAATAGGAGGCCCAATGAAAGCCTATGGGGGATTTTACCAATTTTGGAGCCCTGTAACTGTGGTTTGCAGAGATGTAGGGAACCCATCTTTGGAGCCCAAGTCTAACAATATGTCTTCTACTTCAGGGGTCCCCAACCTTTTTCGGCCCGGGGACCGGTAACCGTCCAAAAATTTTTCTGGGGCCCGGCGGGGGGGGGGGGGGGGGGGGGGGAGGTATTAGCGGCGACACAGCAAGCACAGTTGCCCCAGTATAGGGAGTCTAGTTACCCCGGTACAGCTAGTATAGTGCCCCAGTATGATTAGTATCAAAGTGACCAAGTATAGTTGCCCCAGTATAGCTAGTATAGTGCCCCATGTGCCCCAGTATAGCTAGCATAGTGCCCAGTGTGCCCCAGCATAGCTAGTATAGTGCCCAGTGTGCCCCAGTATAGCTAGTATAGTGCCCAGTGTGCCCCAGCATAGCTAGTATAGTGCCCAGTGTGCCCCAGCATAGCTAGTATAGTGCCCAGTGTGCCCCAGGATAGCTAGTATAGTGCCCAGTGTGCCCCAGTATAGCTAGTATAGTGCCCAGTGTGCCCCAGTATAGCTAGTATAGTGCCCAGTGTGCCCCAGCATAGCTAGTATAGTGCCCAGTGTGCCCCAGCATAGCTAGTATAGTGCCCAGTGTGCCCCAGGATAGCTAGTATAGTGCCCAGTGTGCCCCAGTATAGCTAGTATAGTGCCCAGTGTGCCCCAGTATAGCTAGTATAGTGCCCAGTGTGCCCCAGCATAGCTAGTATAGTGCCCAGTGTGCCCCAGCATAGCTAGTATAGTGCCCAGTGTGCCCCAGGATAGCTAGTATAGTGCCCAGTGTGCCCCAGTATAGCTAGTATAGTGCCCAGTGTGCCCCAGTATAGCTAGTATAGTGCCCCATGTGCCCCAGTATAGCTAGCATAGTGCCCCAGTATAGCGCCCCATGTGCCCCAGTATAGCTAGAATAGTGCCCCATGATAGCTAGTATAGTGCCCCAGTGCAGCCGACTCCCCCCCCGCGGCCGCCGCTCCTGTTACCTTATGAGCTGGCGGCCGCTTCCTTTTACAGATTCCCGTAGTCGCTCTCCTCCGTGCAGCATCTTCTATTTACAGCAGCGCGTCGCACGGCTGCAGTAAGGAGGGAAGGAGGAGGGGCAGCGGTTCCCATGGTAACGGCGAACGCCGCTGCCCCGCCTCCTTCCCTCCTTACAGCAGCCGCACAGGAAGCGCTGCTGTAATAGGAGACGCAGACGCTACACAGAGGAGAGCAGCTACGGGGAATCTGACAGGAAGCGGCCGCCAGCTCATAAGATGACAGGAGCGGCGGCCGCGGGGGGAGGAGGGGCGAGAGGCCAGACCCGCCGCGACCCAGCTGGCAACTGCCCACGGACCGGCAGTGGGTCGCGGCCCGGTGGTTGGGGACCCCTGTTCTACTTGCATGAGACATTTCATGAGATTCAGACGTTGCTAACGGCCATGGCTGCGATTTATGTACGTCAGACTCGCCACCTTTGAAATTGCCCAAATAAACAGGTTTTTGTGACCCTAGGCTATGACCTCTTCGGCCTAGGGGCCCGAAACTCACCAGTTATGATCCCCCTAACAGTTCCTACAATGCTAGAAAATTTGCCACTGCTGAGCAATTGCCCTTTGAAAAGATGTGAGATTTTGGAACTGTAAATAGGAGGCCCAATGAAAGCCTATGGGGGATTTTACCAAATTTGGAGCCCTGTAATTCTGGTTTGCAGAGATGTAGGGAACCCATCTTTGGAGCCCAAGTCTAACAATATGTCTTCTACCTGCATGAGACATTTCATGAGATTCAGACGTTGCTAACGGCCATGGCTGCGATTTATGTACATCAGACTCGCCACCTTTGAAATTGCCCAAATAAACAGGTTTTTGTGACCCTAGGCTATGACCTCTTCGGCCTAGGGGCCCGAAACTCACCAGTTATGATCCCCCTAACAGTTCCTACAATGCTAGAAAATTTGCCACTGCTGAGCAATTGCCCTTTGAAAAGGTGTGAGATTTTGGAAAGTGAAATAGGGAGCCAATGAAAGCCTATATGGGATTTTACCAATTTTGGACCCCTGTAACTCTGGTTTGCAGAGATGTAGGGACCCCATCTTTGGAGCCCAAGTCTAACAATATGTCTTCTACCTGCATGAGTCATTTCGTGAAATTCAGACGTTGCTAATGGCCATGGCTGCGATTTATGTACGTCAGCATCACTACCATTGAAATTGCCCAAATAAACAGGTTTTTGTGACCCTAGGCTATGACCTCTTCGGCCTAGGGGCCCGAAACTCACCAGTTATGATCCCCCTAACAGTTCCTACAATGCTAGAAAATTTGCCACTGCTGAGCAATTGCCCTTTGAAAAAATGTGAGATTTTGGAACTGTAAATAGGAGGCCCAATGAAAGCCTATGGGGGATTTTACCAATTTTGGAGCCCTGTAACTGTGGTTTGCAGAGATGTAGGGACCCCATCTTTGGAATCCAAGTCTAACAATATGTCTTCTACCTGCATGAGACATTTCGTGAAATTCAGACGTTGCTAACGGCCATGGCTGCGATTTATGTACGTCAGCATCACTTCCATTTAAATTGCCCAAATAAACAGGTTTTTGTGACCCTAGGCTATGACCTCTTCGGCCTAGGGGCCCGAAACTCACCAGTTATGATCCCTCTAACAGTTCCTACAATGCTAGAAAATTTGCCACTGCTGAGCAATTACCCTTTGAAAAGATTTGAGATTTTTGAAAGTGAAATAGGGACCCTAATGGAAGCCTATGGCAGAATTCAGCACTTTTGCACCCCTATAATTCTGGTTGTTTATCATCACCCGCCGACTTTAGCAGTTAATAGCAAAGGCCCCTTACATCCTAGCAACACCAAATTTGCAGGACATGTTAAAAAGATAGCAGGAAACAATATTTAAAGGACTTCCGAGGCCACAAATGTGAAAAAAGTTAAATACCTTTTCATAATCCAGATCCATGGAGGATGCCATCCGTGCCCTCCCGTTCATTCCCCCATGGCTCCCGCAGTAATACCGGCCCCGGTCGGGTCCCGACTCCCGACCCCTCCGAACAGGTCGGGTTCTCATTCCCCACTCAATATGGCCGCCACAGATTGCTGCGGCTGCGCAGTCCGCACAGACGCGATTGCACCTGCGCAGCTCTAGGGCCTCCTCCTGCCGCGTCATCAATATGCGTGCATACATCGGACGCATCGGGAGGAGGACCTAGAGCTGCGCAGCCGCAATCGCATCTTTGCGGACTGCGCAGCCGCAGCAATCTGTGGCGGCCATATTGAGGGAGGAATGAGAACCCGACCCGTTTGGAGGGGTCGGGACCCGACCGGGGCCGGTATTACTGCGGGTGCCATGGCGGAATGAACGGGGGGCGCAGATGGCGTCCTCCATGGATCTGGATTATGAAATGGTCTTTAACTTTTTTTATACTTGTGATCTCGTAAGTCCTTTAAAAAAAAAAAAAAAAAAAAAAATATATATATATATATATATATATATATATGTATATGTGTATATATATATATATATATATATATATATATATATATATATTTATATTTATATTTATTTATTTATTATTTTTATGTGCTGAGTGTGGGAAATAAATGAAAAAAAAATGACGTGGGGTCCCCCCTCCCGAGCCTCTGTAACCCCCTGTCCCCCATGCAGGCTGGGATAGCCAGAATGCGAAGCCCCGGCCGACTGGGGCTTCGCACCGTGAGCTATACCAGCCCGCATGGTCCATGGTATGGGGGGCTCCGGGGGGGGGGAGGGGCAGCCAAGCCTTCCCCCCCGGAGCCCTTGTCCAATCCATGGACAAGGGTCTCTTTCCCACCTCCGGTGCTCCAGGAGGAGGTGGGGGCGACGACTCCCTGGGGGGGGTTCATGGTGGCATCTGGGAGTCCCCTTTAAGAAGGGGACCCCAGATGCCCACCCCCCTCCCAGGAGAAATGAGTATAGGGGTACAAAGTACCCTTTACCCATTTCCACAAAGGGTTAAATGAAATAAAAACACAACCACGAGAAAAGTATTTTATTATTCTAAATTATCCATAAATACTTACCTGTACCTTTAAAAAAGTTTTCCCACGCCAATATCCACGGTAAACGATCCAATGAACAGTATCCTCTTATGTTGCGATCTTCAATTAAGTTGATTGAAGATCTCCGACGCCTCCCACATAGCAGAGAATGCCTCCTTTTGGACGCATAGCTGCCGGCTCCTGCTGTCTCTCCCCACCTCCTCACCTGTCACTCTCACCTAGCCTGGCACCCATGGGTGCGCTGGGTGCCAGGCTAGGTGAGGGTGACAGGTGCAGGCAGGTGGGGAGAGACAGCAGCGAGCCGGCAGCTTCACGTCCTGCTCAGGACGCATTCTCTGCTATACTAACAGTTCTTGAATCATCCGGTTCTTTTTAATGAATCGGTTCTTTTTTTATGAATCGGCTCATTTTACTTTGAAACTTTAAAATTGATTTTCTCAAAAAGTATAAGGTCTTTTTGAAAAAAAAAAATTCCTCTTGTTCCCACTATTCCACTTAACATTCCCAACAATTTTGGTGTTTCTACTATGTAAGGGGACTTTGCTAATAACCGTTAAATTCGGCAGCCATTAAAGTCTATGGGGCGAATCGAACTTCCGCAAAAGTTCGCCTGGTGCAGGCAAACGCGAACCCCCAAAGTTCGCCTGGAACCATTCGCCGGCGAACCGTTCGCTACATCTCTAGTGTGGAGTGGTGTGCATAGCTTGGTACTGCTGCTAGCTGCAATGTTGTACAGAGCCCTGTGGCCCTATTCATTACCAGGGATGAGCTTCCGAATTTGGAACTCTATTCCAAATGCTTGGAACAGAAACAGATGCAGCTTGCTGGCCACAGCTCTCCACGCTGCACTTCATCACTCCAATACTTCCTCCTTCCCAACCGGAAGGAGGAAGTATCGGAGAGATAGAATGCGACATGGAGTGTTGTGGCCATTGGTTGCAACCTGGGTGAGTTCACCCCCCACCCCTTCCCTGCAGTCGACTTCATCTGTTTCTGTTCTGCCACATTTGAAAACTCATACCTATTCAATACGAGTGAATACTGTCCCGGTTACAACTGTAACATATGCCTAGATGGATTTTCGCAGGAGATATTTTTACACATCAATACATTTGATAATACTTTTTACCTTTTTTTTTTTTTATATATATATTTTTCAATTTTTCAGAGCTGCAAAATTACATTTTGCACGCAGCTCATGGTCGTGTTCCTGAGGCCATGAGCGCTCTGTTGCTGCTATGGAGGATACCCCAGAAGAGTGGCTGAGAGCGGAGCTGCGACAAGGGAAAGAGGAAGCCCCAGGTAAGGGATCTGCAGTAATTTATTTTGCCTCATGTATCCTTTGAAGTTGAAGTAGAAGAATATAGTAAAGAAATACAAAAGGTAGATAGATAGATAGAAAGATGAGTAGATAGAGGGTGGGGATGAGGGGTTCTAATGCTCTAATCCATAGGACTTAGGAGGGGCAAGGTTATTGTTAAATGGGTGTTAAAGGTTTTTTTAGTTCCATTTGTGACCAGAGCTCTTATAAGAGATTTTTTTTTACTGAATGTTTTTCAACAAACAAACTCCGAAAGGGGTGAACCTAAACATTATACTAAAAAAAGAACAATAACCTAGGTGGATTACAGTCTAGGTCTTGATCAAAGGTTGAGAAAATTGCATATAAAAATTGAACAGGTATATATATATATATATATATATAGACAGCTTCAGCACATTACATAGGAACATACAGAAATAGATAGCATAGTGCTTGTTCAGGAAAGTATAGTAAGAGAGTTTAGGAGCTCTCTTTAGTTGCATACATAAACCAAGCATCAAATTCAGTTAAGAGCAGGGTTGCCAACCCAATTTCTTATTTTCCCTGGACAAAATGGTCAAAAAATCTGGACACCCCAAGGTTTGGACGGACAGGGGGCGGAGTCAGTAGCGCGCTTTTTAGAAAACGTCTTGTGAATTTCAGGAGGAGAGAAACATAGCTGAACCTATGTAGGCACATTTCAGCACTAAGTACACTATGTGGGCACATTTCACCTGTAAATACACTGTGGGCACATTTCACCTGTAAATACACTGTGGGCTCATTTCACCCGTAAATACACTGTGGGCACATTTCACCTGTAAATACACTATGTGGGCACATTTCACCTGTAAATACACTATGTGGGCACATTTCACCTGTAAATACACTATGTGGGCACATTTCACCTGTAAATACACTATGTGGGCACATTTCACCTGTAAATACACTGTGGGCACATTTCACCTGTAAATACACTATGTGGGCACATTTCACCTGTAAATACACTATGTGGGCACATTTCACCTGTAAGTACACTATACATGTACCTTACAATTAAAACAAAGTTTTTTGTGTGCAGCACCAGACTACATAGCTCTAATTTGCATAACATTTTACTTTTGGTCAGATTCACATCTATTACTTTGCCAGCTAGCAGTGTATGTGTGACATGCAGCCCTGCCTTGGCTGTCAGGGCTCTGCACTATGTCAAACATACACACAGCAGCACTGTAAGCATGGGGATTCTGTGCTTCTGGCTGCAGAAGCCATGTATACACAGAGCAGATGTCACAGATTAAATTGATCATTGATTTATAGTACCTGGCTAGCAAGGGGAGAACTAATTCAGAAGGCTTTTCCCAGACAGCACAGCATGCAGCTCTCTTCTGTCGCTGCTACTCTGGACGGAGTTTGTAAGGGCGGACTCCGTCGGCTCAGCTGGCAGCCTCTCTCTAATTGACTGGAGAGCGGCACCAGCAAAACAAAAAGAGCCCTTCTGATTGGAGGGTGGAAGGGAATGGAAAAAACGAAGCTCTTGATTGGAGGGTGGAAAAAAGCTGCTGATTGGAGGGCGGGAGGCAAAGAAGCTCCTGTTTGGAGGGTGGGAGGCAAAGAAGCTCCTGATTGGAGGGCGGGAGGCAAAGAAGCTCCTGATTGGAGGGCGGCCACGGGAGGGAAGGGGGAAAAGATGCCTGAAGCTGCCTTCTTGCAGCGCAGCCACCAGCACCTAAGGACTTGGATTACTATAGCCACGATGTGCGGCAATAAGTACTTGTTTTAACGGACGCATGTCCTAAAAATATGGGCAGTACGGACAGGGAAAATTTAATGTCATATAGACGGACTGCCCGTATTTTGACGGACGGTTGGCAACCCAGGTTAAGAGCTATATCCTGGACCGATATATTAATATCTCAATTAGGTATGACGGTATCTGAAGAGTCAACCCACTTTGACCAGATTTTATTACATTTGTTAGGCTGATTGCGAGATTAGTAAGTTAGCTTATAAAGAGGTAAAGCCAGATTCACCAATCTCTTCCAATCTGATAGGCATGGGACCGTCTTCAACTTCCAACATAGTATCAGAGATTTCCTAGATTAGAATAATAAAATCTGAAGTAATTTTTCTCGGCGGCTACATATGATATCTTGTGTAGTATACCTAGCATACAAGCTTTAAAAGTAAAAACGTCAGATAGGCCTAAGGAGTCTCTCAGAAACTGGGTTACTGATTTCCAATAGTTATTTACCTGAGGACAGAACCATACGCATTGGCTATCATTCATAAAGCGTTCCCGCATGCGGAAATGCTAAAAACAGCCAACTTTACCGAACACTGAGCAAAATGTCAATTCATAAAGGCTGTTTCCGCATGCAAAGCTAACATTTCCAAGCAGAGCGATAAATTACCGCATTGAGCGGTGATTCCATGCGGAAAAGTAACAAAATGTAAATTCATAAAACTTTACGCAAGCGGTATGTAGACGGGGATTACCGCTCCCGTGGATGTAGCAATAGTACATGTAAGTGAATGGGACAGACCTCCCAAGCAGCAGCAGAGAGAACATCGCATGGAGGGACTCGGCCAGCTTCTCCTGTTTCCGCATGTCTACCGCCAGCCTACAGCGGGATATCTCCGCACTCCTATCGCAATAGGCAACATTTTTATGAATGACCACCCAGAAGGCTGAGATACCGTCAGCGGTGTTTTCCCGCACGGATTTAATTTACCGACAGCACTTTCATGAATGAAAGAAAATCCAATGAAGAAAATCTGCACGCTCTTAAACACTTTAAACCATCATGTAAAGCACTCATTCTTTTTAAACGAACAGGGGACAAATAAGCTTGGTGAAACCATTTTAAATTGATTTATCAAATGCCGCTATAACTGATTTATGATAGCATTCTTCAAAGTCATCCCAATCCTCTTTATTAAAAATGGTCTCTGAACCCAGCCACCACTCCCTCACAGATGAAATTTTGGGGGCATATCGAGATGTCAGCAGAAAGGTGTAATATCTGCAGATTTGTTTGGTCCTATCCTTTTGTAAAAGCAGGTTCTCTAAACCTGAAGGTGAGAGATCTACATCGTGTAGCCCAATTTGAGCTCGCACAGCATGCCTAAGTTGGAAGTATCTAAACGGGGTATACCTGGGTGGGCCAAATTCCAGACGGAATTGTGAGAATTCTTTAAAACGACCATCGGAGAAGAGTTAGTGTAGGTATTTGATATTGTGTTGTATCCAGAAACGGGGGTCAGGCACAGAGAGCAGTTCTGGGAGGTTATTATTAAACCATATCAGTGTGCTAAAAGATATGGGCTTCAAAGGCTCATTCAGGAGTCTACGGTTAGTCTTATACATTTGTATTGTGTTCTGTATAAGCGATGCACCCTCCCCGCTGCCTGGGACTGGATATCTGTAGATGGCTCCACATAAGGATTCATAAGTGCTGGCAACATCAGCCTCTAGTGCCAACGAAGAGTCCCGCCTATGATTGCTAATCCAATAATTGATAGGTATAAGTTGGGCCTCTAAATAATACAAGAGAAAGTTGGGGACTGCAAGTGATCCATATGAAACTGGAAGTTGTAGTGTAGACAAGGCTATTCTTGGAACAGAGTTTGACCATATAAAGGATGTAATAATCGAGTCAATGTGTTTAAATATTAGTCGCGGAATCCACCTTGGAGCCATCTGCAGGATATAAAGGAGTTTAGGAGCTACAATCATTTTAATTATGCACACTCTGCCGCACAAATTAAAAGGGAGAGAAGACCATTTCTTGAGTCGGTTTTCTATGGATTCTAGAATTGGCTGTAAATTGGACTCGAGGAACCCCTCAGGAAAACGCTGTATCCATACATCAAGATATTTGAATTTCTCTACTATTTGCAGATTAGATCGGGGGGTAATTTTATTGAGATCAAAGATATCTAACGGAAAAAGCACTGATTTGGACCAATTTTATTGTTAATCCAGATAGTGAACCAAAACTTTCGTAGATGTCTAAAACTGCATTCAAAGAGGGACCCGGATTTGCGAGGTACACCAACATATCGTCCGCATAGGGAGGTATACGTTCCTCTATCTGATCAACTTTTAATCCCTGAATCAGTCGTGATGACCTAATAGCTTGGGCCAAGGGCTCCACCGCAATGGCAAATAAGGTTAGGACCGAATCCAAACCTTTCCAACACAGCCAACACATAGGTCCATTCTATTGAATCGACCAGAGCTCTTTTTACTCTGTAGAGAACAGTTTCACATTGTACGTTTATAGCCCATTCTATTTCTGAGGCTATATAGTTGTTTATTTCTGAACACCATTCATCTGTTGGGCGTGGACTAGGATCCTTTCAGTGTTAGGCTATTAGCTTTCTGGCGATCATGGTTACTGTTTTTGTAAAAAAGATTTCAGCTATGTTAGTTTTGGAATTAGAAATACTAAAAAAGTAAGTTATTCTTCCAACACATAATTGCCAGAGAGCTTTGCATCAGTACATTTTTCTACTTGCCTCCAGAAGCAGTTGATTTGCAGACAGAGCAACCATACGTGTATAGCAGAACTATTAGTCATATAGCATTTCCAACAGTACAGACCTTACTCTGACTACTTTTACTAAGAGGTTTTCAGCACCATGCATCACTTATTACCTCAGTGCTTCATTGTCTTTTTTTTTTAAACAAAAATCACGATAGTTACCTCCCCCCCCCACACACACACAATTTTCTAATAGGCTCCCTAGGGGTAAGTATTAGTCTGACACGTTCATAAAAAAAAGAAAAAAACTTGCTACGAACAGTGTGGAGTAGTCTGGAAAGGGTTATAATACTGGAAGTTGCACATATTCTGTATAAACCTGTATTGAATCTAATATCATACTGTATATTGTACAGAGAGTGACACTTATTGCCACACTGGTCTGAAATATAATAACCGCCATGGCTGAGCATTAGGCAGCAGACCAGAGTGTACAGCGGCCCAATGACGATCGCTAAATATCTGGCATGTTGGACCTTTGTCAATGCCTGAGCATCATCCATCAGCATTGTTCTTGGCATCTCCCCACCCACTGGAAGCTGATCTGTAGGACACTCTTGTCGTCCCTCTGCCTCACCACATAGCAACAGATGTGTGGTCAGCCAAAGGCAACGGTGCACTAACAACGCTGTACAGACGTGTCATCAGCCTTTGCACACGATGGGTCTTTTGATATGCAGGGGGTAGCGGAAAAACGATTAGCATGTGTAACGGAACAGATTCTGGTGGCGGGAGCAGCGAGAACAATGCCATTGTGCTGTGCTCGGACATCGCTAAAAATCCAACAAATAAACATTGGACTGTATTTATTTCTGCATCTGTAGATTTATTTCGTCATCCATATTTGAAGAGGATTTTTCTGTTTGTGATGATTAAGTTTATTTTAGAAATTTGAATGTAATTTTTGGACATGATTTTGTATTTGAAACTTTTATTATACTCAAAGTGGATACTAGACCCTTGCTTGGTGGATTTTAGTAAGTTGCAAGCAAACATTTTACAAAAATTAACTGAACCATTTATCGCACAGAAATCCTGTAGAAATCGGCGTATCTGGGTATCTGGGTATAATTGCACCTATGGCAAACACTGAAATTTGAGCCCCCCCGCAGGCATTAGACTATGACCATGGTACGGATTAGATTGTGAGCTCCTTTGAGGACAGTCAGTGACATGTTTATGTGCTCTGTAAAGTGCAGCAGAAGATGCCAGTGCTGTACGAATACATAATAATAAAGTAGGACATTAGACTGACTATGGTAGGAATTAGATTGTGAGCTCCTCTGAGAACAGACAGTGACATGACTATGTACTCTGTAAAGTAGATTGTCAGTGCTATATAAACACATAATAATAATAATATGGTAGGACATTAGACTATGACTACGGTAGTATTTAATTGCTAGCTCCTCTGAGGACAGGCATTGACATGACAGTGTACTCTGTAAAGTGCTGCAGAAGATGTCAGTGCTATATAAATACATAATAAAAATATAGTAGGACATTAGACTATGACTACGGTAGTATTTGATTATCCGCTCCTCTGAGGACAGTCAGTGACATGACTACATATTAAAGTGCTGTAGAAGATGTCGAGGGGGGGTGGGCAGAGGGAGCGATGGAACCAAAGGCAGCCACTAATGGTCCAATTTCCTGAAGAATGGATGAAAATCGTCCAGGAACACTAATGGGGAATTAAAATCTGCTAGATCCAATCCGATCGCTGGAATTGATTCCATAGTGTTCCTGATCAATCACTTGTGGCCGATTTTCAGACAGTTAATCGTTCACGAAATTGGACCATTAGTGGCCACCTTAAAGAAAGATTTTAAGGGAATGTAATGTTGCCAGTTACTTTCCTGGGGCCTTTTCTAGCCCCCTGAAGTCCTTCTGGTCCCTGGTTGTCATTCTGCCCTGCTCCATTCAGCCACTCGGCCCCTCCGAAAGCTGTATGTGCGACCCTGTGCCCCGTGCCTCCTCCATTGCGCTCCCATGGCTGGAAGCATTATGCGCTTGTGCTGTAAGAAAAGATTGCTTCTGCGCAGCCATAAAACACTCCCAGCCATGGGAGCGCGATCGAATAGGTGGGGCAGGGCATGTGTCGTGGCCAGTGACTGGTGGACTCTGCCAGCTTTCAGAGGGTGACAGTGGCTGATCCGAGCAGTGCAGAATGACACCAAGGACACAGGACTTAAACCACTTGAGGACCGTGGGCTTTAACCCCCTTAAGGACCAGGCACTTTTTTTCCATTCAGACCACTGCAGCTTTCACGGTTTTTTGCTCGCTCATACAACCTACCACCTAAATGAATTTTGGCTCCTTTTCTTGTCACTAATAAAGCTTTCTTTTGGTGCTATTTGATTGCTGCGGCGATTTTTACTTTTTATTATATTCATCAAAAAAGACATGAATTTTGGCAAAAAAATGATTTTTTTAACTTTCTGTGCTGACATTTTTCAAATAAAGTAAAATTTCTGTATACATGCAGCGCGAAAAATGTAGACAAACATGTTTTTGATGAAAAAAAAACCCATTCAGCCTATATTTATTGGTTTGGGTAAAAGTTATAGCATTTACAAACTATGGTGCAAAAAGTGAATTTTCCCATTTTCAAGCATCTATGACTTTTCTGACCCCCTGTCATGTTTCATGAGGGGCTAGAATTCCAGGATAGTATAAATACCCCCCAAATGACCCCATTTTGGAAAGAAGACATCCCAAAGTATTCACTGAGAGGCATAGTGAGTTCATAGAAGATATTATTTTTTGTCACAAGTAAGCGGAAAATGACTCTTTGTGACAAAAAAAAAGTTTCCATTTCTTCTAACTTGCGACAAAAAAAAATGAAATCTGCCACGGACTCACCATGCCCCTCTCTGAATACCTTGAAGTGTCTACTTTACAAAATGGGGTCATTTGTGGGGTGTTTACTGTCCTGGCATTTTGGGGGGTGCCTAATTGTAAGCACCCCTGTAAAGCCTAAAGGTGCTCATTGGACTTTGGACCCCTTAGCGCAGTTAGGCTGCAAAAAAGTGCCACACATGTGGTATTGCTCACGTACTCAGGAGAAGTAGTACAATGTGTTTTGAGGTGTATTTTTACACATACCCATGCTGGGTGGGAGAAATATCTCTGTAAATGACAATTTTTTGATTTTTTTTACACACAATTGTCCATTTACAGAGATATTTCTCCCACCCAGCATGGGTATGTGTAAAATACACCCCAAAACACATTGTACCACTTCTGCCGAGTACGGCGATACCACATGTGTGGCACTTTTTTGCACCCTAACTGCGCTAAGGGGCCCAAAGTCCAATGAGTATCTTTAGGATTTCACAGGTCATTTTTGTTTCAAGACTACTCCTCACGGTTTAGGGCCCCTAAAATGCCAGGGCAGTATAGGAACCCCACTAATGACCCCATTTTAGAAAGAAGACACCCCAAGGTATTCCGTTAGGAGTATGGTGAGTTCATAGAAGATTTTATTTTTTGTCACAAGTTAGCGGAAAGTGACACTTTGTGAAAAAAAAAATACAAATCAATTTCCGCTAACTTGTGACAAAAAATAAAATCTTCTATGAACTCACCATACTCCTAA
The DNA here is from genome assembly GCF_040937935.1 of Hyperolius riggenbachi. Taxonomy (NCBI): domain Eukaryota; kingdom Metazoa; phylum Chordata; class Amphibia; order Anura; family Hyperoliidae; genus Hyperolius; species Hyperolius riggenbachi. The sequence continues at coordinate 289,452,338 of NC_090646.1, read as the reverse complement.
CGAAATACCTTTGGGTGTCTTCTTTCTAGAATGGGGTCATTTGTGGGGTTCCTATACTGCTCTGGCATTTTAGGGGCCCTAAACCGTGAGGAGTAGTCTTGAAACCAACAATGTCGCAAAATGACCTGTGAAATCCTAAAGGTACTCATTGGACTTTGGGCCCCTTAGCACACTTAGGGTGTAAAAAAGTGCCACACATGTGGTACCGCCGTACTCCGGAGAAGTAGTATAATGTGTTTTGTGGTGTATTTTTACACATACCCATGCTGGGTGGGAGAAATATCTCTGTAAATGACAATCTTTTGATTTTTTTTACACACAATTACAGAGAGATTTCTCCCACCCAGCATGGGTATGTGTAAAAATACACCCCAAAACACATTATACTACTTCTCCTGAGTACGGCGATACCACATGTGTGACACTTTTTTGCAGCCTAGGTGCGCTAAGGGGCCCAACGTCCTATTCACAGGTCATTTTGAGGCATTTGTTTTGTAGACTACTCCTCACGGTTTAGGGCCCCTAAAATGCCAGGGCAGTATAGGAACCCCACAAGTGACCCCATTTTAGAAAGAAGACACCTTAAGGTATAAATGACAATCTTTTGATTTTTTTTACACACAATTACAGAGAGATTTCTCCCACCCAGCATGGGTATGTGTAAAAATACACCCCAAAACACATTATACTACTTCTCCTGAGTACGGCGATACCACATGTGTGACACTTTTTTGCAGCCTAGGTGCGCTAAGGGGCCCAACGTCCTATTCACAGGTCATTTTGAGGCATTTGTTTTGTAGACTACTCCTCACGGTTTAGGGCCCCTAAAATGCCAGGGCAGTATAGGAACCCCACAAGTGACCCCATTTTAGAAAGAAGACACCTTAAGGTATTCCGTTAGGAGTATGGTGAGTTCATAGAAGATTTTATTTTTTGCCACAAGTTAGTGAAAAATGACACTTTGTGAAAAAAAACAATAAAAATCAATTTCCGCTAACTTTTGACAAAAAATAAAATCTTCTATGAACTCATCATACACCTAACAGAATACCTTGGGGTGTATTTTTTTCTAAAATGGGGTCACTTGTGGGGTTCCTATACCGCCCTGGCATTTTACAGGCCCAAAACCGTGAGTAGTCTGGAAACCAAATGTCTCAAAATGACTGTTCAGGGGTATAAGCATCTGAAAATTTTGATGACAGGTGGTCTATGAGGGGGCGAATTTTGTGGAACCGGTCATAAGCAGGGTGGCCTTTTAGATGACAGGTTGTATTGGGCCTGATCTGATGGATAGGGGTGCTAGGGGGTGACAGGAGGTGATTGATGGATGTCTCAGGGGGTAGTTAGAGGGGAAAATAGATGCAATCAATGCACTGGGGAGGTGATCGGAAGGGGGTCTGAGGGGGATCTGAGGGTTTGGCCGAGTGATCAGGAGCCCACACGGGGCAAATTAGGGCCTGATCTGATGGGTAGGTGTGCTAGGGGGTGACAGGAGGTGATTGATGGGTGTCTCAAGGTGTGATTAGAGGGGGGAATAGATGCAAGCAATGCACTGGCGAGGTGATCAGGGCTGGGGTCTGAGGGCGTTCTGAGGGTATGGGCGGGTGATTGAGTGCCCTAGGGGCAGATAGGGGTCTAATCTGATGGGTAGCAGTGACAGGGGGTGATTGATGGGTAATTAGTGGGTGTTTGGAGGAGAGAACAGATGTAAACACTGCACTTGGGAGGTGATCTGATGTCGGATCTGCGGGCGATCTATTGGTGTGGGTGGGTGATCAGATTGCCCGCAAGGGGCAGGTTAGGGGCTGATTGATGGGTGGCAGTGACAGGGGGTGATTGATGGGTGGCAGTGACAGGGGGTGATTGACAGGTGATTGACAGGTGATCAGTGGGCTATTACAGGGAAGGACAGATGTAAATAATGCCCTGGCGAATTGATAAGGTGGGGGGTCTGAGGGCAATCTGAGCGTGTAGGCGGGTGATTTGGTGCCCGCAAGGGGCAGATTAGGGTCTGATCTGATGGGTAACAGTGACAGGTGGTGATAGGGGGTGATTGATGGGTGATTGATGGGTAATTAGTGGGTGTTTAGAGGAGACAATAGATGTAAACACTGCGCTTGGGTGGTGATCTGATGTCGGATCTGCGGGCGATCTATTGGTGTGGGTGGGTGATCAGATTGACCGCAAGGGGCAGGTTAGCGGCTGATTGATGGGTGGCAGTGACAGGGGGTGATTGACAGGTGATTGACAGGTGATTGACAGGTGATCAGGGAGGATAGATGCATACAGTACATGGGGGGGGGGGGGTCTGGGGAGAATCTGAGGGGTGGGGGGGTAGTGATCAGGAGGGAGCAGGGGGCAGGGGGGGGATTAAAAAAAATAGCGTTGACAGATAGTGACAGGGAGTGATTGATGGGTGATTAGGGGGGTGATTGGGTGTAAACATGGGTCTGGGGGGTGGGCAGGGGGGGGGGGGAGTCTGAGGGGTGCTGTGGGCGATCAGGGGGGGGGGAAATCAGTGTGCTTGGTGCAGACTAGGGTGGCTGCAGCCTGCCCTGGTGGTCCCTCGGACACTGGGACCACCAGGGCAGGAGGCAGCCTGTATAATACACTTTGTAAACATTACAAAGTGTATTATACACTTTGTATGTGGCGATCGTCGGGTTAACATCCCGCCGGCGCTTCCGTATGGCCGGCAGGATATTGCGGCGGGTGAGCGGAGCCAGGCGGTGGCGGAGGATCGCGTCACGGATGACGCGATCGCTCCGCCCATGCCCTTACAAGGACCGCCGCCTCTGTGGGTGAGCTGGTCCTTGCGGACTCCACTTCCCGGCCGCTGCTGTGCGTTAGGCGGTCAGGAAGTGGTTAAGGGGCTGGAAGAAGCCCCAGGTCCCATCTGAATGTGGAAATTACAGGACAAGCAGTGGCCTGCTTCTTTCAGATGAGATCCCTCTTTGACTGTCTTTGCCTAAGAGTAAGCACTCGCTGTCTGTACACTCGCTGTCTCTTATTCTCCTCTCCAGCCCCCATCATCCCCAGCAGCAGGACTCCACACAGCCAATCAGGAGGGGATCAGGATGCAAGTGGAGCCGACGTTGCAGGGCGATAACCAAGCAGCAGGAAGTTGAATGGGACGCAGCAATGAAGTGTATCCTACTACTGTACATTGCTCACTGCCTGCTAAATCTTCACCATGCGAATGAGCTAGGGGGTGCTTGGACCTGGGAGGGTGGGTTTGATGTACTCCACTTATAAGCCCCCCTAGGAGGTGAGTGACAAAGGACACCTATAGCAGGAGCCCTATGTGCACCCCTCTAGATCCGCCTCTGGTCTCCCATGCAGGCTAGTTTAGTTGTAGCAGCTGACTAGCTGAGGGGCTCCACTGCCTGAACAATACTAGCCTAAATAGTTCATGCCCTGGACTGCAAACAGTAGCAGAAATCTCTTTTCCTTCTATCTGTCTTCACACCTCCCTGTGGATAAATAATGGGCAACTAGAAGGGGAAGGGGGAACATGGCAGCTTCTATAGCTATTAGAAACCAGAAAAAAAAGTGGTTCTTGGTCCCCTTTGACATGTACAAGAGTGATTTGCAAGGTTAACAGGTCATCCCCATCTCGGGAGGAGGTCTGTGCATAGGTATACTCAGCGCTTAACATGCTTACATGTCTGGTTTAATACATTTTAACCAGCTTCTGGTATTCCATAAGGTCTGCAATTTAGACCAGCATAGCTGAAGCTTGTGATTCTCATTACCTGACTAATACATGACAAATAAATACATATCATTTTCTTACCCTTTCTTTAACTTCAAGATGATTCCGTTCCAAAAATATGCAATCTTTTTCTAGGAAACCCAATTTATTTGCTAGCAGTCTCCAGTCTCTTTTCCTTTTAGCCATGAGTGAAGCCACCTGCTGAATCTGCTCATCACTTATTCTCCACTTGTCATTCAGGTCGGTGCCTATCTAAAAGATAGAGAAGTTAAGACCTGATATACAGTAAATATGATTCTCCTCGCAGTCCCACATTGCATGAGACAACAGTTTAAAGGACAACTAAAGGGAAAAGAGTATGGAGGCTATACATTTACGGACATTGTACTACCGCTATCCTATGCCTTTTAAACCGGTGTCTTTTTTTTTCAAATGTACGCAAGCTAGGAGTCGTATGTTCTGCATGCAAAAGATTGCCCCTCAGGGCTCTATTTTGAGAGAATTGTTGGTTTACGGACTTTGTACCCATAAATCTGTGAGCTTGTGGGTAAATTGCATTGTACAGGACTGTTGTTTGGATGAAACCTGCATAGTACATTACCCAGTGAGACAGGTAGGCCCACACAGCTGAAGGTTTTTGTTTCTGTTTTGTACTTGTTGTATTGTGAATCTTAGCTGTGCAAAGTGGAAATAAACAGCAAACCGTTGTGTCACTTGTTCAACTGTTTGTGCAGGTCACTTGTGGAACCTACAACCCTAAACTTTCCAGGACTTCAGAACTAATTCCACCACAACAAATCATGATTTTTTCAATACATTAGAAACAGTTTAATGGCTTACCATTCGGAGAGCCATACTGAGGTGACACCTATTGTGGCTTTACTTACTGGTATGTAAGCCTCATTTCTTTCTGAAGACGTTGCTGTATCTGGTGGCAATATTGGGAAGAGGAGTGCTGAGAATACTTGAGCTTGAGGTATATTCTGAACCCAGGAAACAAACTGATCTTCAACAATTTCACCTGCATTAAATTATAAAGGATTACAATGAAAGTATATCTATGCTAAAACCCCAAAAATATAAAATCATGCCATAATTGATAATGCAGTGTACATTCAATGCTAAGTTCACAACTGTGTCAAAATAAGACTGATAGTGTGATTGTTTACACTCATCACCCTCGCACAACCCTTAATAGTATTAAGTAGCCTTTATTCCTCCTTGTCACCTCCGCATATAGTAGTGAGTAGCTTTTTGGTCCCCTATTGACACCACCCTTTCCCAGATAGTATTATGTAGCCAGGTGTACACCTAGATATTATTAGGTAGCCAAATGTGTCCCACAGTTAACAGAAATGATACGTACCTACCCCCCCCCCCCCCACGGAAATATTAGTTAAAGGTGTCCCCCAAATAGTATTAGGTAGCCAGAGGTTCCCCCAGCATTAGATAGATGAAGTTAGCCCTCCAGTTTAGCTTCTTCAGTCTTTGTAGTTCACATATTTTACTGTCCATATTTATTTCAATTATTTTTTAAAGTAAATAAATAACTGCACTGGTTTTTCATATTGGTCACAGATTTCTATACTTATTACGTTTTATGTTAGTTTACCTGCTAATTGATTGCCCATCTTTAGGGATTAAGAAAACTGCTGCAATTTTGAGATTTTTTAAAGTTTAACTATCAGGCATAAAATAAAAATCAATTATTTCTTTTTACCTTGTAAACAAGTAATAGGGATGCTAACCAGGAAATTCAAGGTTAAAAATCACTCTTACTTTTCTTCTCCATAAAACATAATTTCCTTGGCTCTTATTTGGTACATCTGCTGCACAAATAAGTTGCAGCCCATGCTGGGTTTTCTTTTTCTCTTCTTTACTTTCCCCTCAGACATAGTTAATGCAACCTGATTGGCTGAAGCCTCTTTCCCTCCCGTTTTCCCCTCCCACTCCTCTGTTCCTCTGTGATAAATATTTCTCATGCTGAGACAGGCCTAGTGCACACCAGAGCGGTTCGGCTGCGGTTTGCGATCAGCTTGCGGGTGCAGATCCGCTAGGGTAATGTATTTCAATGGGCTGGTGCACACCAGAGTGGGAGGCGTTTTGCAGAAACGCATACTCCCGGGCTGCTGCAGATTTTGGATTGCGGATGCGTTTCTGCCTCAATGTTAAGTATAGGAAAAACGCAAACCGCTCTGAAAAACGGCACTTCAGAGCGGTTTGCCAGGCGTTTTTTGTTACAGTAGCTGTTCAGTAACAGCTTTACTGTAACAATACATGAAATCTACTACACCAAAACGCTTCACAAAACCGCAAAATGCTAGCTGAAATGCTACAGAAAAATAAGAAAAAGCGTTTCAAAATCTGCTAGCATTTTGCGGATCTGCTAGCGGTTTTTGGTGTGCACCAGGCCACAATGCACTTTCTACTACAGAGCTGGGTGGGAGTGTCTGAAGACTGGGAGGAGGGCGGGCATTAATACACAGACAGAGTAAAATAGGCCTGGTTCACATTAGCGGTCGCTGTCCGGATTCACCTGATCGGCTCCGGACCGTATACTGTACAAACGGAACGTACGTTCCGCATAGCAATGCAAAGTCTATGCGGACGTTCACATGCGTCCGTTCCGTACAGAACGGAGCCGGATCGGATCCGGACAATTTTCCAACATGCGCTATTTTTCGGATCCGGATCATCCGGCCCACGCACCCGGACCGGAGCCTGACTGCACCATCCGGAAATAGAAACCAATGGGAAACGGAAAGCACAGAACACACTGGCTACAAACACCTGACATTCTACCCCACTTCCTATGCGTATTCTAGCGGCCATTTTGGATGGGGACACATGGGCCAAGCATTTCTGGAGTGGGGCAGCAGTGACTAACGTGCTGGAGCTGTTTGGCAGTATGTCGGAGGTGGAGGTGAGGCCTAAACAGCGGGGGACCTGATTCTACAGGTGCACCTTCTGCTGACCTCCCAGACCCCAACAATTATATAGTATTATTTTACCAAACGGATCCGGATCGCAGCCGTATACATACCTGATGCAACCGGACCGGATCCGGATCGGATCCAAAATCATCCGGTCTGGTCATCCGGTCCGTTTGGCACAGAAACGCAAGTGTGAACTAATGTGAATCTAAGGGAGGAAATTATGTCAGGATTGGCTTCAAGATAGACAGAGGCAAAATGGAAAATCCTAAGAAGGATTTTCTCTTTTTGTTTACTATAGAAGAATCACTAAAATCAAAATGTGGACACTGTAATACATATATAAGTAGAGCAAGTATTTATCTACTTATATGTGTGTTTTTGTTTTTTTCCTGAGATAGTATGGCTGACAGGTCCTCTTTAATATTGGAGTTTTTTTTTTTTTAATCAAAACAAAGTTTAGGCACTAATTCAGTTTCTCAGGAACTGCTGGCTGATCGCTGCCTATCTTATTCAGAACAATTAGTAACTTTCATAAAATGTCTAGGTTTGAAGTTTAAAAATAAAATATGCAGACATAGTTTCTTCTGGACCACCAGTAGGATGAGAACATAATTATAAAGGTTATTAATGGCTTTCTCCCTCATGCTGCTGCAGTTACTATAATAAATTAGTTCTTAATGCACCTTCATTCCCCTCATTTTTTTCTTTTGGCAACAGCCATGTAGCTCCTGTGGTGCAATAACCCCTGCGGGTGGTGAAAGTATCTATGTCGGAATTTTATCTGGAAATGGCTGAAAATAGAAATAAATCTGCATCGTATCTATGATAGATCATATTCTCTAAACTTGTGGCTTTATGCTTTCTGCTTCTGGGAAATGGACATTGAGCAGCCAGGAATGCTGTATAATTTATATCCATGGGTCATAATACACATTTAAATTCTTTCTATGAACTTTGGGTGATGACTGAGAACGACATTCATTTTAATTGCGTGCAATTGTTTGCTTTTACAAGATCAGGCTCAACTGTGAAAAGGTACCCACCATTATTTTTTGTATCTATTTCTGACAACAGGAGATGGCAAAGGTCACTGATAACTTGTGGTTCTTCATTAGGGTATACGTGGTAAAGCAGGATCTTCAAAGACTCTTTAGTCAATGTACTTGAAGTCAAAGTTTGGTAGAGTCCTGGTGAAGTAAATAAAACCAACAAATAATTTTTTGTATATGGCAACTGTATAATTTCATACTTTTCAGTTAGCATAGATTATTCTAACAGAAAGCAAACTTAGAGTACTTCTAGTAGCGCACGCTTGATTTAACCTGTCTTTTTAACTACTATACGACCGCTCTACGCAAATGGGCATGGCCGGCGGCAGCCCTAGGACCGCCTAACGCCAATTGGCGTCAAGTCCTGGAGATGCGGTTTCCCAGGGAACGGTCTCGCGCATGCGCAATCATTACCTGCTCCGTGACTAGCCTGCTAGCCGCCAATCGCGGCTAGCAGGCTGTTTGTAAACAAAAGGGGAAAGAAATCCCCATTGTTTACATGCGTACAGCGCTGCGGTCTCCAGTAGCGCTGTACGAGATCGGCAATCCCCGGCCTTTGATTGGCCGGGGATCGCCGTCCTCTCATAGGCTGATGCCTATGAGAGGCAGAACAGGACGGTTCGCCTCCCTGTTCAAAACCGGATAGGGGAAGGAGGAGGGAGGGAGGGAGAAACAGCCTATACAGGCTGAAGAAAGAAAAAAAAACAAAAACTGCCACAGCGATCGGACACCATAGCTGGGCTTTGCAGGAGGCTGAAAAGCCTGCATAGCCCAGCTGAGAAATAAATAGCCTGGTCGTTGGGGGGGGGGGGGGGGGGGCTTAAGCCTGGGGACATCAAGTGGTTAATGAGTTGCTGTATAAAGAGTATTGTTTGATATAAAGCATTTTCTAGGAGCGCATCTTTTTACCCAGGCTTGAAAGTTACACAATTGCAGGTTTTGGTAAGTACATAGCAAGGCCTCATTTCCACCAGTGCGTTTCTGTCCGCTTTTCAGCAACATGTATCAATCTGTAAGGCATCGTTCTTATCTATGCAGCGCAGATGGCCGTGCAATTGGAATGCAACGTGTACGATAGCACGCCATCTGCGCCGCTACCCGCTGCGCTGCTGATCTCATCCATCGACAGTGAATGGGTTGAATGGGTCAGCTATGCACTTGCGTGCAAAATGCATGCAGCAGTACGCAAGCGCATCATAGCGCCTCGTACTGCTGCTCAACGCCTTTGATGTGAATGGCTGTCTGTGCCCATCTGCCGTTCTTGCGTGTCACCACGTCATACGCACTTCTAAAAGCGCATGGAAGCATGTTTGATGTGAACAAGGCCTAACATTGATGTGCTGATAAAAAATGGACAGAAGTGCACGTGGAAATGAGGCTTAAGGCCTCGTTCACATCATACGCGCTTCCGTGCGGATATGGAAGCGTGAATGATGTGCTGAAACGCAGGAACGGCAGAAGGGCATAGACTGCCCTTCTACCGTTCACATCTACTGCGCTGAGCAGCAGTACGATGCGCTGGGAAGCACTTGCGTACTGCTGTCTGCATTTTGCCCGGAAGCGCAGAGCTGATCCCATCACTGTCATGGATGGGATCAGCAGCGCAGCAGGCAGCGGCGCAGATGCCATGCGATCGGATGCGCTGCGTTCGGATCGCACAGCCATCTGCGTTGGTAGATGTGAACGAGCCCTTAGTCTTTCACTGTTCATGTAGAATCTAACAGCCCCTTCTTTTTCTGTAGCGCTGCATTACAATTAATAGGCTCAGATAGTTAAAAAAAATGGTGTTTAGCAGGGCTGTTCTTGGCAATTTTTGTTCTAAATCAGGTTCTTCATAATTTTGAATGTAACCTTCAGCTGCATGGCCTAAAAAGAAGTATCCATGTATTACTTACCATAGGGAGATACATCCTGATGTCCACTATTACTACAGCAAATTCTTTCACGTATACTTTATTTATGATGGCAAATGCTGTTGAAAGTTTAAACTGGATTTTACCTAAACTGCAGTATAACAAAACCACGACAAGATGTCACTGTGTGTAAAATGTAATGATGATCTTTATGGGAATGTTATTTTTTGCATTCTCATTCTGTGTTCCTCAATGTTCTAAAATAAGCTGCATTTTCTGATGGTGGTGTATGATATATCTCTGCATGTTTTTCTTCGGTAAAGAGTTCTAACTTGGTGCTTATCTGCGTGTACAGACCACTCTACTCCATCAAGTGCAAAGTATAATCATCATATAATTTCAATATATTTTCCATCATTATATAAATTTATATATACATATTATGTATATTCATGTATTTACATTTTTGTACTTTTTTTTTCTCTCCTCTTTTGTCTGCTGTAGCCTGCCTCCCTCTGCTCACACTGACAAAACAGACAGATGCATATGTAATGTTCACTATTAACACACATTACCTCATTAAAGGAAAAAAAGCAAAAAAGTAAGCAGTTAAAATCTGACAGAACTGACACGTTTTAGACTAGTCCATTTCTTCATGGGGCTCACAGGGTTTAATTTAATTTTAAAAGCATTCCCTGGCCCTCCTTGCCATATTATGTGGCTCTCAAGGGCTTCCAGTATCCATCATTGTAAGCCACAAAAGTAAGACAGCGAACTGCCTTCCTGTTAGGAAGAGCACATCGGTTACAGTGTTTCTGATTTAAAGGGAAGGTTCGCGCAGACTATAAAAAACAAACTGCACTTACTTGCGGCTTCTCCCAGCTCCTGGCAGTCGATCGGTGCCCTCGCCGCAGCTCCTCTCCTTCCCGGTGTCCAGCGGTGAAGAAGCCGACCTCGCCAGGTCGGCTTCCAGGTCGACTTCTGTGCGCTTCATGGCGGGCGGTCACGTGGTGTAGGGACGTCATCGGGTCTCTACTGCGCAGGCGCAGAATTACTGCGGCTGCGCAGTAGAGACCAGATGACGTCACTTACACCACGTGACCCGCGCCGTGGAGCGCACATGAAGCCGACCTGGCGAGGTCGGCTTCTTCACCACTGGACGCCGGGAGGGAGAGGAGCTGCGGCGAGGGCACCGATCGACTGCCAGGAGCTGGAAGAAGCCCCAGGTAAGTCCAGGTTTTTTTTTTATAGTCTGCGCGGATCTTCCCTTTAAACATGGTCAGTTTGTGCTGGGGTGCAGCTATAACTCATGCGATATTCCCTAACAAAATTGGCATCGGCCACCTCCTTGGTTCCAAACCCTGCCCCCCCTACCCTGGTAACTGGTAAGACACACACACCTGCACACATAGCAAAGCAGCGAAGTGGAACAGTGTAATATTTACATGCTCCAACGATGCATTGTCTCTTCTGTTCTTCCTGTCTGTCACTAGCTCTGTGCTTCCAAACATCCTTCTCCCGATGATGTGATTTTCCTCAGGAGACAGAGGTATGCAGCATAGAACGTGTGTCTGTCAGGAAGATCAGAGGAGACCTGAAGCAGCACTGGAGCAGGTAAATATTAAACTGCTCCACTGTGCTGGAGCAGCCCCTCCTCATGGTCCTTATAGTTAAATAATGTGTGTCGGGGTGTCTTCTAACAGCATATATTGTATGCTGCCTAATGCAGCTATTCAGAGTGGTGCAGGAAACTTTTTTTTTATATAATTACCTGTTCTGGGCGGCTGTATCGGCTTCTCCTCTTCATCCACCCGTGGCCCTGCACTCCCAGCATCCTCGTCTGAGTTCCGATCACATGATATGGCATGGTATGTGTTAGCTCCGGTGGTGGAAGAGGGGTGATGAAAGAGACTCTTCCATCACCCCTTTTCCTCCACCGGGCGGCGCTGCAATGCTGACACTATCCCCTGGGTTACAATCACCTCATATCATGTGATTGGAACTCAGAAGAGGATGTCGGCATTGCAGCGCCGCAAGTGGAGGAGAGGAGAAGCCGATCCAGCTGCCCGGAACAGGTTAATATGACAGCTCCCTGCACCTATCTGCTGCTTTTACTAATCCACTTCTCTGGAAACTACAAGTGCCAGCATGCACCATCACCCAAGCACATTGTCATTTATGGCTCTGTGGTTCATGTTTTCCAAAGGCATGATGGGAATTGTAGTTCTGCAGGTGGACAGTCACGGGCTGTATAATGTTTTAACTGCATCCTCTGTAGTCATTTTCCAACTTACTCTGCCAGGCTGGGGAAGGCACGGGGTAGGCACACTTCCTTAGCGGCAAACATATATTTTTGCTATATGTGTCTGCTAAAGAGTTACATCTTCCTAACAATTTGGCCTGCGACTTATACTATATTTTAGATTTTGGCCCCTTACGTGATTGAGTTTGACATCCCTGGTCTACATCATCAAGAGGTGTCTGAAAGTGGTGCTATCACTGGGTGGAGTTCTTTATCGGTGGGAGGAGGATGGCTTGCATGCCAGATGTTGATGCTAAAATGGATGATGATGAGTATTGGTTAGGGTTATTTGTTAGAGAGGCATAGAGTAGAGTTGGTTACTGCTATTTCCCACAATGCAACCAAATTCACAGACCGCAAACTGTCAGGACAATGATCATGAGGACTTTCACCCCAATATCAGGCACACAGACCCCATGATAATCTATTACAGAAAAGGTAAAGATTTTCTTGGGAAATGGGGTATCAGCTACAGATTGTGATGAAGTTCAATCCTTGGTTCCACTTTAATGGGGAATGATTTCCCTTATTGGAGAGGTCAAAGTTAGGCATCAAAAAGCAAAGCAGTTCATCTGGGTGGGGCATATTTGATGTTTCCATAGTGCCAAAATGTTGGCTCTGTGGTCCTAAGAGGAATAATTTGGGTGCTGTGCTTGGTTAATATATAGTGAGTGCCAGATATCACCAACAGTATACACTCACCTAAAGGAGTATTAGGAACATCTGTTCAATTTCTCATTAATGCAATTATCTAATCAACCAATAACATGGCAGTTGCTTCAATGCATTTAGGTGTGTGGTCCTGGTCAAGACAATTTCCTGAACTCCAAACTGAATGTCAGAATGGTTAAGAAAGGTGATTTAACCAATTTTGAGCGTGGCATGGTTGTTGGTGCCAGATGGGCCGGTCTGAGTGTTTCACAATCTGCTCAGTTACTGGGATTATCACGCACAACCATTTCTAGGGTTTACAAAGAATGGTGTGAAAAGGGAAAAGCATCCAGTATGTGGCAGTCCTGTGGGCAAAAATGCCTTATTGATGCTAGAGGTCAGAGGAGAATGGGTCGACTGATTCAAGCTGATAAAAGAGCAACGTTGACTGAAATAACCACACAACAAAACATTTGTGAAGCCACAACACACACAACCTTGAGGCGGTTGGGCTTCAACAGCAGAAGACCCCACCGGGTACCACTCATCTCCACTACAAATAGGAAAAAGAGGCTACAATTTGCACGAGCTCACCCAAATTGGACTGTTGAAGACTGGAAAAATGTTGCCTAGTCTGATGAGTCTCGATAGTCAGAATTTGGCGTAAACAGAATGAGAACATGGATCCATCATGCCTTGTTATCACTGTGCAGGTGCAGGCTGGTGGTGTAATGGTGTGGGGGATGTTTTCTTGGCACACTTTAGGCCTTTAGTGCCAATTGGGCATCGTTTAAATGCAACATCTATCTGAGCTTTGTTTGTGACCATGCCCATCCCTTCATGACCACCATGTTCCCATCCTCTGATGGCTACTTCCAGCAGGATAATGCACCATGTCACAAAGCTCGAATCATTTCAGATTGGTTTCTTGAACATGACAATGAGTTCACTGTACTAAAATGGCCCCCACAGTCACCAGATCTCAACACAATAGAGCATCTTTGGGATGTGATGGGACGGGAGCTTTGTGCCCTGGATGTGCATTCCACAAATCTCCATCAACTGCAAGATGCTATCCTATCAATATGGGCCAACATTTCTAAAGAATGCTTTTAGCACCTTGTTGAATCAATGCCACATAGAATTAAGGCAGTTCTGAAGGTGAAATTGGGTCAAACCCCGTATTAGTATGGTGGTCCTAATAATCCTTTAGGTGAGTGTATAAATTGGGTGACAGGCCTTGGCTCAATGCAGTGAATATATTAGCTGTCTATACAATAGTTTGAGTGCCAGCAACCATCTGTGGCTCATACAATATATACAATGGGAGAGTGCCAGTACTCATAATAATACACCTGTGGTACCAGTTTGACTACTAGAACTGGGGGAACCAAATGACAGAAGGATAATGTTAGAGATTAAGGACAGAATGAGGACTCCTAGTCTTAGGAGGTTAAGGTTTGGTGTCAGGAAGACATTTTCATTGGGGTAAAGTAAACATTAAGGCTAGGTGCACACATAGCAGAAACGCTGCGCGTTGCGGAAACCGCTGCGGTTTTGCTGCTTATGGAAGTCTATGGGCCGCAGGCAAAAATGCATATGCGTTTTAAATGCGTTTTCAAACCTGCGTTTTTAAAAATGCTGGTTTTGTTGCATAATATTTATAGACGCATCAAAAACGCACATAAAGAATGACAATGTAAACGCAATGGTATGCGTTTTTCATGTGTTTTCCATGCATTTTTCTATGCTTTTTTTGGGAAAAAAATTTGTTTTATGATGTATTTCTGCTTTCTTTTGAGTGATTTTCATAAAACGCAAAAGAAAAATGCCTACAAAATACATATCTGTTTTGTATATGCGAACCACAAACGCATTAAAATGCACACAAAACCCTTAAACGCATCTGTGGTAAAAAAAACTGCTAATGCAAACGTACCAAAAACACAGCGAAAATGCACACATTAACATAAAATATGACATAAAACGCAGCCTTTCACGTTCTGTTATGTGTGCATCCAGCCTTAGAGAAGAGGCTAAGGTTAGACATCAAAAAGCGGTTAACATGAAAGGAGAAGTTGGGGTTAGGCATCAGGAAGAGAATTTTAAGGGGAAGGTTAGGGTTAAATGACATGAAGAAACCTTTCACTAAGGGGTAGTGTTAGGCAATAGATAGGGGAGATGCACTAAAAACACAGAGGAAACAAAAATACAGGTCATTCACTTTACCAATGCTTACAGTTTTAACAATCATTTTGCTGATACTTGCCGCTTACACCGAATGTAGTGGCTTTAAAACTTGGGTTGCTATTAGCAACCTGACTGTGTTGTTTAAAATTTGCTTAAAGCCAATGTAACCTGTCCGCTAAAAAAAGAAACCAAATACTTACCTAAGTAGAGGGAAGGCTCTAGGTCCTAATGAACCTTTCCTCTCCTCTCCTGGGCTGCGCTGTCCCGGGGAGCAGTATTTGACTAAATTGTGCAAATACTGCTCCTTCCGCCGGCGAAGGTGACTTCGGAAAGTCTTCGGGAGCCCAAGTACTCCTGAAGACGGGCCGCTCCACACTGCGCACGCATGAGCACCTTCTCTTGCGCACTCGCACGTGCGCTGTATGGAGCTGCCTGTCTTCGGGAGGACTTGTGTAATGATCGCTGCTGCAGCAGCTATTACTGGAAGTAGTAGTGCTGCAGCTCAGGCAGTTCTGATCTATTTCCATGCAAGTTGCATAGCTTTGTCTGTCTTTCCCTGCTGTCAGCTTGTGACTGATTATCATTCACCTGTGTGGGAATCTGCATGTCTGCTCCCATTGGATGACCTCAGTATAAAGATCTGCTTCCTGCAGGGTTTCCTTGGGTTTTCATAGCTTCAGTGTAAGCCAGTCTTGCTGTCGCTTTAGCCCCCGATCGTGTTTCTTGTTATAAAGATACTTTGCTGGTCTTTGCATCATATATTGGTTCATTGCCAATATATATGCATACCAGCACGTTTATTATTTTCCTTGTATTTGTGTTACGTGATACATCAGTGTCGCTGATGTATACGTACACGAACTGTTTATATCCTGTGTGCAGTTAGTCAGCTTTCCAGCACGTTTTGGTAGGTTGCGCGTACCGTGACCACCCGTGCTGAGGTAGTTACCCTGCTCCTGGTTACCGTTTGTGGATTGCGTTCATCTCTGCGAAGAGATAACGAATCCTTCTGAATCCTGTTCTGTTACTGTTTGTGGATTGCGTTCATCTCTGCGAAGAGATAACGAATCCTTCTGAATCCTGTCCTGTTACCGTTTGTGGATGCGTTCATCTCTGCGAAGAGATAACGAATCCTTCTGAATCCTGTTCTGTTACCGTTTGTGGATTGCGTTCATCTCTGCGAAGAGATAACGAATCCTTCTGAATCCTGTTCTGTTACTGTTTGTGGATTGCGTTCATCTCTGCGAAGAGATAACGAATCCTTCTGAGTCCTGTTCCCTGTGTTACTCCATTCCTAGTCAGCGTTCCTGCTTATGTCATATATCGGTTCATTGCCGATATATACATATGTTAGTCAGACGTAACAAATAGTTTCATTGATAGCTGTAATTGTAATACGCTAGGAAAACATACTTATTGTATATTTATCTGTGTTACGTTCATCTATCTTAATCCTGCTATTTTCTGACTATCCTGTCCTGTCTTTGTGAGGCACGCCATCGCCGCATCGCATTGGCTGCCTCATTCCAGTCTGTCTTGTTTTGGACGCTTGCTGTCGCTAAGTAGCCGCTAGCTAGCAAGCGTTCATTCTGTCTACCTGTCCTGATCTCCTCAGTTCTGGTTTATGCGCTCAGCGCTACTTTGCGCTGAGACGTTATAACGAAAGCATTGTTTGTGGCTGTCAGATCTGCACCGGCTCCGTGCGCCACAATCTCCTATTGGAGTCAGTCCTCCCCTCCACTATACTAGGGATAGCCTGTTTCCTGGTGCTAGTGTGTGTACCTCCTCCACGCCAGCTCATGCGTTGCATGCTGACTGTGGAGAATACACCACCAAGCCTCACATTATGAAAACCCCATTACCAATCCCCATTGTGGGGGGGATTCCCAGAAAGTATGACACTGTTAATTATGGTTCCTGTTCCTTTAAGAAATTTGAAGAACTTAGCTCTGAAACAGAAAATGAGTTTTTCTCTGAATGTGCCAGGTTCCTGACCAATCCTGATCTCCAAGCGACTCCTGTTTCAACCTGGGCACTCCAACTAAGTTATATTTTGTTTAAAGGGGAATTATTCCAGTGGGCATTTGATGTTCTCAATCATTCCGATTTGAAAGAGAGACCACTGGAATTTCTAGCGTTTGTGATCCATAACTGGTTGCACATAGATCCATTGCCTTTTCCTCTAAATGAACTCCTGGCAGCAGGCCAATCAGCTGCTCCTTCAATTGCTTGCAAGAATGAGCAGCAAGCAGAAAGTGTTACTGATAATTTTCCTGCAGCTTTGAATAAATCACCAAAAACCGCAAGGTCAAAGGCAAAACGCAAACGTTCTAAGAAACGTGTCCAATCTGCAGAATCGTTATCCTTAGCGACTGAGACCTATAATGAGATTCTGCCATTAACAGATAATGAAATGCAATTGTCTTTCAGGGGAGTTAAATGGACTTATGAAACTACTAATGAACTTTCCTCCCTGGCTAGGGAAAATAAAGATTTTTGTTTAAAAGAATTATCTGAGTATGATTATGATGAGATATTACAGAGTATTGAACAAATCAACTTATTTGTGAAGCAAGGAAAGTTTGCATACACTACAGTTCAACACTTGCTACAGGTATTGGAGATTCTTAAGAATAAGGAATCTGCCAATCACCTGCTAATTAACCCTATACATGTGCCTGCCACAATCATATCTGCAGACTGTGATCAGCCTAAATGTTTCACTGTTAAGTATGCATGGGATCCTCCATTCGAGAGGGGAGAGATGGAAGCCCTGGTCTGTGAATGGAAGAATGATTCAAGTTCATTTTGTCAATTTTACAGTGCAAAAAGTGAAATGGTATTGAACGCATGCATTAAGTCAGCCTATAACCTAATAGAGGCTGGTGTGTGTAGGTATGACTGTGTGGCTCCCTTGATTGATGTGTGGGAACTGATTTTGGATGATTTTTATGTGACTCCGAATTCGCAAATTTGGCGTTCTGACCCGCCTGCTTCAGCACCTTTCGCTGATTCAGCAGGTGATTCGGAGCTCTTTCTGTGTGAAATTGAAGTTCCTGCAATTCCACCCTGTACCATGGATAACTCAGTGTTACTTCCCAGTAAAACAGAAGCCACTGATACATTCTTAACCTTGCCCTGCACAAATTTCTCAGCAGAGAATCCAGAGGTCCTGCTGACTTCCGAGTCTAGCCTAGCCAGTACTCATGACTCTTTGTTTAGTGAAACAGACACCAGAAAAATCTTGCCTGTCTCTGCAAACACTTCTGCAGAAATTACCTGTGTTAATAAAGTTCAACTCCTGTCTGATCCAGCAGATGCCAATAGATGCACTACATCAGTTTCCGAGTCCCAGCAATCCTGTCTAGTAAACTCAGAACCCCAGCATCTGAATTTTCCAATTTTACAAATGAATGGTGATTCAGATGCGCAAACATTGTGTCTTGATCTTCCTGTTTCTACACCTCGCTCTAGTTTCGTGAATAGCTCAGAGCATCTGCTATGTGAACCTGAAATCGCAGAATTATTACCTTGTTCAGAAAATTTTCCAATGAATTTGCCCTGTACCATGAATTGTGCAGTAGATCTCTCCAATGAAACTCAGGTCACAGAATCATTATGCTGTCCAGCAGGTGCTTCCATGGTTTTGCCCTGCAATATGGACTGTTCAGTGATCCTGTCCAGTGAAGCTGTGGTCGCAGAGTCTTATGCTTCACCCAGTACTTTGGATACTTTAAACCCTCTAGCAGAGGAGGCTGAAGCACTGCTTACCTCAGTTGGTGTTGCAGTAATATTCACTTGTCTAGCAGCTGTTTTGGAATTACAGTCTGCTCTAATAAAACTTGATGAATTTCTGCCCAGCAAAGCAGAAGCCATTGAAATATTGTCCTCGTCAGCAAGTGTGTCAGATACCTTGCCCTGTACACAGTCTGATTTAACCAATGTTGTTGAGTCCCTCTCCAGTGTTGTAACAGCCGAGGAACTCCAGCCCTGTCCTCTGAATGTTTCAGAAGTCTTGCCCTGTAACATGGATAATTCTGATTCTCTGGTCAAAATAATAGAAATCTCAGAATTTCAGTCCGGTCTGATGAGTGTTCCTGAAACCCAGCCCTGTATCCTGAAAGATTCTGGTTCTCTGACCGCTGTGGCAGAGGTTCCAGAGTCCCCTTCCTGTCCAGGGAATTCCTCAGTTTTGCCTAGTCCAGTGGGGGCTGCTGCAATACTGACTTGTTCTGCAGCGCCTCATGAGCTCCAATCCAGTGTATTAAATGAGTCTCTGTCCAGTCCAGAGGTAGTTGTGGAGTCCCTATCTGGTTCAGTGCATACATCAGAAGATTTGTCCGGTCTTGTTAGTGCCCCTGAATCTGATTTGTTACTGACTTTGCTGGAATCAGCGACATCTAAGTCTGATCCAGCATTCTCGTGTAAAAGTCCAGTGGTTGCGAAGTTTAGTCATGATGATTTTTTTTTGGCCAGTCCTGGTTTTGGTCCTGTCTTGGCTGACCCTGAGGCTCACAGTTCCTTGACATGCCCAGAGGTTTCTCTTGTGCCGGTGTGCCCAGATGTTCTTTGTGTGCCAGAATGCCCAAGTGTGTCTAAGGTGTTAGCGTGCTCTGATGCTTCCTTAGTGGGAACATGTTCTGATGTTGCCAGTCTGCCTGCATGCCCAGAGATGGTTCTGGTCCCTGAAAGCCCTGATATTGATGTTTGTCCTTGTGGCCCTGACTCGGGAATTGCCCTAGGTTCCATAGGGGTTCTTGATAGTTTTCCATGTGAGCCTAAGGGGCGTTCTGACCTATGGGGATCTCTTTGGAGCTTCAAGGTGTTCTGGCAGGTCTCTGAGAAAACCTGTCCTGGTGCCTTGGACTGGTTCAACAGTGGGTTTTGTGTTGGTAAAGACAGTACCGGTGGGCATTGCAAAGGCTTTGGCGTTTCTGAACGGTTCCTGGAAGGCGGTGGGTATCGCTCAGGGAATTTCGGAGGGCTTTCTTCTGGAAATCATGGTTCTGATGGGTGTCACACTGGGGCTTGTGGTACTGATGGGCGTGGTTCTGTAGGTTCTGGTTCTGATGGGTCCAGTCTTGTGGGGACTGATTCTGGAATTCGGTCTTGCCGGGCTGTCCCGGTCATCATGAATTATCAGTCAGACTGTTTTGTTGGGAATTTCGGTTTTGAAAAGCGTCTGGAATCCGCTTTTAAAGGCGGGGGTACTGTAATGATCGCTGCTGCAGCAGCTATTACTGGAAGTAGTAGTGCTGCAGCTCAGGCAGTTCTGATCTATTTCCATGCAAGTTGCATAGCTTTGTCTGTCTTTCCCTGCTGTCAGCTTGTGACTGATTATCATTCACCTGTGTGGGAATCTGCATGTCTGCTCCCATTGGATGACCTCAGTATAAAGATCTGCTTCCTGCAGGGTTTCCTTGGGTTTTCATAGCTTCAGTGTAAGCCAGTCTTGCTGTCGCTTTAGCCCCCGATCGTGTTTCTTGTTATAAAGATACTTTGCTGGTCTTTGCATCATATATTGGTTCATTGCCAATATATATGCATACCAGCACGTTTATTATTTTCCTTGTATTTGTGTTACGTGATACATCAGTGTCGCTGATGTATACGTACACGAACTGTTTATATCCTGTGTGCAGTTAGTCAGCTTTCCAGCACGTTTTGGTAGGTTGCGCGTACCGTGACCACCCGTGCTGAGGTAGTTACCCTGCTCCTGGTTACCGTTTGTGGATTGCGTTCATCTCTGCGAAGAGATAACGAATCCTTCTGAATCCTGTTCTGTTACTGTTTGTGGATTGCGTTCATCTCTGCGAAGAGATAACGAATCCTTCTGAATCCTGTCCTGTTACCGTTTGTGGATGCGTTCATCTCTGCGAAGAGATAACGAATCCTTCTGAATCCTGTTCTGTTACCGTTTGTGGATTGCGTTCATCTCTGCGAAGAGATAACGAATCCTTCTGAATCCTGTTCTGTTACTGTTTGTGGATTGCGTTCATCTCTGCGAAGAGATAACGAATCCTTCTGAGTCCTGTTCCCTGTGTTACTCCATTCCTAGTCAGCGTTCCTGCTTTTGTCATATATCGGTTCATTGCCGATATATACATATGTTAGTCAGACGTAACAAATAGTTTCATTGATAGCTGTAATTGTAATACGCTAGGAAAACATACTTATTGTATATTTATCTGTGTTACGTTCATCTATCTTAATCCTGCTATTTTCTGACTATCCTGTCCTGTCTTTGTGAGGCACGCCATCGCCGCATCGCATTGGCTGCCTCATTCCAGTCTGTCTGGTTTTGGACGCTTGCTGTCGCTAAGTAGCCGCTAGCTAGCAAGCGTTCATTCTGTCTACCTGTCCTGATCTCCTCAGTTCTGGTTTGTGCGCTCAGCGCTACTTTGCGCTGAGACGTTATAACGAAAGCATTGTTTGTGGCTGTCAGATCTGCACCGGCTCCGTGCGCCACAATCTCCTATTGGAGTCAGTCCTCCCCTCCACTATACTAGGGATAGCCTGTTTCCTGGTGCTAGTGTGTGTACCTCCTCCACGCCAGCTCATGCGTTGCATGCTGACTGTGGAGAATACACCACCAAGCCTCACAACTTGGCTCCTGAAGACTTCCGAAGTGCCCCGCGGTGGGGGATTTGAACAGGGGGAGCCAACGCAGCACTGGGGGCACCGGCAGAGGAGAGGGAAGGCTCATTAGGACCTAGAGTATCTGCATTCTTTTTTTTGGTGACGGGTTACAACAGCTGGAGGGCCAAGTTTGCCCATGCCTGGCCTAGCACAAAGACCTTTATGGAGCACAAGTCAGGAGGAGACCTCGCGGGCAATTGCCCCCTTTGTATTTATTATAGTGCCGGCCCTGTCTGTGCTCATGTCAATGTCACTATATGTTATGGAAAATGTCACTTTGATATAAATTGATTAAATATTTTTAATTTGAGATTAAGTGGGAAAGGTGTAACAAATCTGCCAGGTTGTTTGTGCTTCCTCTGGACATAATTCTTCACAGCTCTTATGATGGTGCCCCCAATTTATTAAGCAAAGAGTCAGTGCAAATAGTTTTGGAGACATTTTCTCCACATCCTATCAAAATAGGAAAAGAGGAATATTTAGTGCAAAAGTGAACATAGACTGAAGTAAATGCCTGAAGATCAAAATTTGTTAAACATTTTGGTTGGAGCCAGACTTTAAGGCTGTTTTATAAAAAAGATAAATGTATACATTATCTTTATAAACTTAGTTTTCTTTTAGTTAACTTTTGAACTTTAGCGATTCTGTTTAAATTAAAACAGAGGCTAATGTAACAACACAGGTTTACCGCAAGGTGGCAGAGACATTTTACCTAGAAAAAGAAAATCAGTATTCAGGAACTAACCTTGTCTTATGCATTGGTAAGAAAAAAAATTGTGAAAGCTTATACTTATTTAGCACAGATAGAGTAACGTGTATGGTTTGGAGGCTCATGGCTTGGTTGTAGAGCGGCATTAGCACAAGTATTGCTAAATGGATGCAGTGGATTGCCTTAAAATCATATTAGTATGTTACAAGATAGTTGTTGTGCCTACAGTACGGGAATTCAGCCAATGATATGACCTGTAGGCCGAAGGCACAGGCCCTCAGGGGCAAACCCAGGATTTTCAAGGGGGGGATTCCTGAAATGTCTCCCTCAGCCACACACAATACAGTATAATAAAATGGTAGGACATCATGCTGGGTACACATAATGCAATTTCCTGTCCGACTGACAGGTTCTGTCAATTATTTCCTAAAGGTCCGATCTGCTCCCGATCGACAACGGGATTGACCAGGAGCAGTTGGGATACAGATAATGAGGACAGCCAACATTGGTAATGAAGAGGAAAGTGAAGCATTCACACAGCAGGGCAAAGGGCTGTGCTCATACCTGACTCTGCAGATATTCTGGTGTCTCAACTTGTGCCTGTACCCAGACACTGCACTGGCCCTGGTCTGAGGGGGGATTCTGGGCAGCTGTAATCCCCCCCCCCCCTACATTTGCCTATGGGCCCTGGTATAACTTTACAGTAAATCTAGGCTCTTGCTGAAAGGTACATCTATTATTGATACAATAGACATGTTGTAGATTGTTATGAAAAAATGTCCTTTCCTCTTTAGTCTGCAGGCAACTGAGATTTCCCAGGCATAGCAGATTAAGCAAAATATGCTTCCTTACTGCCATGAGACTGGTTCATTGCTTCTTAACTATTCCACCACACTCACGTGCCATCAGAACATTAGTACATTAGTACACTATCATTCCGAAATCAATGTTTACTAAATGTATCTGACAAAGGAAAGTAAATAAAAGATAATGTTATCACTTCGGATGTGGCCAGAAACTGCCCACTGAAGCAAGGTGCTTTCCTCTGAAGAACAAAGTGCTGTGTTTAACTGTTTGAATGCTGCTCTGCTACAAAATGTTTTGGTGGTAGTACATTTTATGCTGTAAATAATCTTTTAGATCAAAGAGGAAATGCTGAGTTTCATACCATTTGAGGGCATAAATAACATTTAGCAAAATAGTGTTTTTTTTGTTGTTTTTTTTTTTACCATGAGTGGGGAGTTCTCACAACCAGGATAAGCTCCGTCTTGGTAAGGAGTCCCCTTGTTAGCATCCCTGTATTGGATACATTTACTGCTGGGACTTAGTTACGGTACCTACATCAAAAATAGCTGCTGAGTGGCCAAATTCCCCACATGAGAGATGGTAGCTACATATAACTCTAATCTGATAAACATATAAACAAATGTTTGCTGTGGCTAAGTCACCAGTGAGGCAGCCAATCAGATACTTTGTCTACCACTGAAGATCCATGCCTTTTATATAAACAGCTGTGGAATATTGTGAGACTATGCGGACTGTGCTTACGGGATAGGCTACAATCATTCTGAAAAAGCCTGAGCAGAACAAACATTAATTTGAGATTATAATTCAGTTACATGATCCTCTTATCCTTGGCAGCACGTAAGGGTTTAGTTTTTTTTTCTCCTTTTTTGCAAGGAGCTCCATGGTCACCAGCTCAGCCATCTTTGCAACATTCACCTACATTGGAATTAATGGGACTAAAAAGGCTTTTTTTTTTAAGGGGGAAGGGGGGGGGGGGCACTTTTTTTGACAGCAATAATTTAATCAGGAATTAAAATTGCTGCTAGTTTTATCTGCTCCTTGTCATGTCATCTGGCAAGGATTGGGAATCAATCCTTCGGGCTACATTGCACGGCCAAAACTGTACAGACCTGCTAAAGCCCTGCAGGCCAGTGACACCATGTGTTGCTATGCAGGGATTGGGAAGGTTAGGAGTAGGAGTGCTGATAGTGCAACGTGTGAGTAACGTCACGTGTAGAGATGGCCTGAACCTCTGATTTTCGGTCCACGAACCTCCTGCGAAAGTTTTGTTCGCGCGAACTTTTGCGCACCGCAATAGACTTCAATGGGGAGGCGAACTTTGAAAACTAGAAAAATTTATTTATGGAAAAGATGTTTCAAGGGGTCTAACACCTGGAGGGGGGCATGGCGGAGTGGGATATACGCCAAAAGTCCCCGGGAAAAATCCGGATTGGACGCAAAGCAGCGTTTTAAGGGCAGAAATCACATTGAATGCTAAATTGCAGGCTTAAAGTGCTTCTTGCATGTGTATACATCAATCAGGGAGTGTAATTAGAGTACTGCTTTACACTGACATACCAAACTCACTGTGTAATGCACCACAAACAGCTGTTTGTGTAGTGACGGCCATGCTGGACTGGTGCGCACCATGGCCAGAGTGCAGTGGCGGTTTTCAAGCTCATATGGTTGCCGGGCTGTGGTAGCTCAATGATAGATGATAGAACAACAGTGACTGTCCAGCTGGTCAAATTTGGTCTGTCCACAATGAAGCAACGACCTTATTATCTTTGGTATGCCACCCCCCGAGACACTCATATAGCTGGCGGTCATTGCTTCATTGTGATACGCAAGCCCCTTCACCGCGGCAAGGTAATGATCACAAAGGGGAATGGGCACATGTACATGCCTTTTGTTTTGTTATTGCAGCTGCACTGCAGCTAGAAAAATTAGGCAGGCATGTACATGCACCAGAAAAATTGTTATAGCGGCCGCTGCTAGCAGCGGCCTTAAAAATTCAGGAATCCGCCTGGAGTCCTGGACCCTGTTGGTGGTGGGTCGGAGAAGGCAGTCAAGCGGCCTGCAGGCAGATATGCTGTGTGGGGAGCAACTTAGTCTTGGGGCAGGCAGTCACATGGCGTGCAGGCAGAGATGCTGTGTGTGGGGACTGATTTAGTCTTCGGACAGGCCTGAGCGTGCTTTGTAGACCAGGCATCCGTGGTCAGATGGACCCTTGACCCAACGCTGTGTGCCAGAGATGACATCACTTGTCTTTCAACATCACGGTACAGTTTAGGTATCACCTTTTTTGAGAAAAAATTGTGGCCTGGTATCTTCCACTGCGGTGTGTGGCTTTGCTTTTGTGTGCTGCTTTTCCTCAGGTGGTCATCCCATTGCAGTTTGTGCTTTGTAATCCTGTGCCTTCGTAAGGTAGTTGTCCCTACGCGGGTCTTGGTCTTTCCACGGCTCAATTTTCGGTGGCAGAAAGCACAGATGGCATTGCTCTCATCTGAGGCAGACAAACAAAAAAAATGTCCACACCGCTGACGCTGAGCCCTGGGGTGATGGCACTTTGGTGGTGGAGGCCGACTGAGTGTTAAGTGGGGTGCCAGAATCAGAGCAGGAGAAGGAAGATATGTCATGCTTCCGTGCGGAGGCTGAGAAAGATGAGGTGTTCTGTGTTTAATAGTCAACTACATCCTGGCAATATTGGGGGTTGATGGCATGTACTTTCTTCTGAACACTGTACTTTGGTCGAGGGCCACACGACAGCGTGACTTTTGTTTTGTCCATATTGGGGGGATGAAGTGAAAGGTATGCACTGACTTGACTAATACAATGTGCAGTCACACAGGTGCAGTTAACAGGTATGCACGGAGTGGTATATCACACTGCGTGCACTAACGTAGGTAGGTGGGTGCACTGAACACAACAGGTAGGTATATGCAGTAATGGGTATTACAAGGTGCACCTGTCACACACAGACAGGTAGCGGACAGGCACAGTGACACTGCTTGCGCTCAGCTCACCTAGGTAGGTGTGGACAACAGGTAGGTAGGTATACGCAGTACTGGGTATTACAATGTGCACCTGTCTCACATACAGGTAGTCACTGAATGTGCTGGGCCTGGCAGTGGCACACACAGTATGAATTATTAAGGCTGTCTATGCAACACAAGTGTCAGTGGGACACACAGGAAAAAAAAAAAAAAAAGATCACAAGATTAGCTCTCAAAAGAGCTGTTGTGGGGTGCTATTTTAGCAATAAGAATCAGCAAGGAGCAAGCTAACAAGCCTACAAGAACTTAACTAATCTTTCCCTATGAGAGTCTGTTTGCGGTTCTCCGCGATTGCGAACCCCCGGAAGTTCGCCGGTGAACCGTACGGGCCATCTCTAGTCACGTGGTGTAAGTGGGGAGAACTATGCCCTTGACCAATGTTCTACCAAATCAGTCAGCCAGGTTAATTGCTGGCTGTGGCATCTGGGAGTTGCTGTACACACTCTAGACTGTCAGCAGAGGTGGTTGTTATTGGTCCCCTTGGCTGAGTTTCCTTTAGTGTGTGTACACTTTTTATCACCCAACCACAGCCGTACAATGGCTAATTGGATCAGACATAAGTACGGTACTTGTCTGATTATTGGCTGCTAAAGCTAGCAATAGCTCTTAGCAAAAATGATAGTTGTAAATGCTTCATGTCCCAAGTACTCTAGAAAGGTTCAAATTATATCTTTGGTGACAGCACATTTTCAGTAGAATCTGATCTGTAATATGACCTGTATTGATGGATACTAATTTACTCCTAGAGATTATTTTATATGACAGATGGAAGAGTTTTTCCATCAGACCATGTCTTTGTGACAAAAAGGTCTCATTCCTATATCCAAATTCAGGGTAATGGCAATGTTTCATTTCCAACACTAGATGCTGCTCTTGCTTCCATTTGCTCGCTCATCCTATCACCGCTATGCAGACAAGCACACTTATGCCTCAGGATTTTCTGAACTAATTATCTATCTATGCTTTGGTGCAATTACTCCTTCTCTTTCCTCTTTATAATTCCCAGTGATGTATACATTAATCAATGCACAAGCGCACTTCAGCTTATTTTATTTATTATCTCATTTCATTTTTTGGGAACTACAACATCTAGCACTTTACACAATGTGTGTTTCTACTTTTTGCTGTTCATGGGGTTTGGTTATTACAAACATTACTAATTCCAGGGCATGCTTATCACAGACTGAGAGCTGTTCTCAGAACAGGAATCAGAATCCATAGAATACACACAGACGGTCACCCCAGGAGGCCCCCAGTTGGCTGCAACAATTCCTGTCTCTAATTGTCATTTTAAAGCACGGGTATTTGTCACATGATTGCAAATCATGTTTAAGCCATGGGGGCAATTACAAGCCTTCTGTGTATTACCGATATTTATACCACTAGTGTCCTTAAAGGACAGGTGCAAGCGCAGAAAAAAAAACCCAAGATCTACTTACCTGCCTTGGCAGTCTATCTGTCCCTGTCGCTGCAGCTCAAGTGTCCCGGGATCCCCTCCGGCCTCCATTGCAAATGCCGACCTCGCCAAGTCGGCATCCGCTGTGCCTGTGCGAGCGTGTGCTTGCGCAGAATGCCCCAGGCCACGTAAGTGCAATAGTGAGCGGCGCGATAGTAAAGCTAGATTTAATTTCTTGCCTCGTAAATGCTGTAACCTTTTTGGCGGTAAACCCGAGCTGAGTTCGGGCTATGCCACCGGAAGGCACCGCTCAGGCCCCGCTGGGCCGATTTGCATATTTTTTTTTTTTTGCTACACGCAGCTAGCACTTTGCTAGCTGCATGTGCAATCCGTTCGCTGCCGATCCGCCGCTATCCGTCGTGCCGCAGCCGCCCCCCCCCCCCCCAGACCCCGTGCGCTGCCTGGCCAATCAGTACCAGGGAGCGTTGAGGGGTGGATCGGAGTCCCCTTTGACGTCACTACGTCAGTGACGTCATCCCGCCCGTCGCCGTGGTGACGGGGGAAGCCCTCCAGGAGATCCCGTTCTTTGAACGGGATCTCCTGATCTCCGATCGCCGGAGGCGATTGGAGGGGCTGGGGGGATGCCGCTGAGCAGCGGCTATCATGTAGCGAGACCTTGTCTCGCTACATGATATTAAATTTTTTTTTTTTTTAAATGGCTGTGCTGCCCCCTGGCGGATTTTAATAAACCGCCAGGAGGGTTAATAGTAGGGGCTGCCAGATCACCCCTAGAATGGGTGCAGCCCTCGGTCATAAGCAAGTCCCAAAATTAGCTGGCTTCACTTGTGCACTTTAATTTAATCACACTATACTTTGCTCTTCATATGAATGTCTCTGTGCTGATAAGTCAAAATCTTTACAATTTAAATAAGCCCTTAACTCAGCCCTTAATAATATTTTGTACTTGAGGTTGTTTGTTGCTATCATATAAAGAGAGATTGTCGCATTTATAGGTCCAAGAGGTATTCAATCTTTGTAAATGTTAATTCTTTATTATTTAAATTTGTATTTTTTTAATTTATTTTAATTCTTTTATATAGGTTCCCATCTTTTAGACACTGTACAGTTATATCCTATGTCATAGCCGGCCTTTGATATGAGTGACCTGAGTGGTCGCTCAGGGCGCCGGCTTCCAAGGGGGCGCCTATAGCTGGTTGCCTATACTGAGGGGACCTATAGCTGGCTACCTATACTGAGGGCTCCAACACCTGGCTACCTATACTGGAGGCACCTACGCCTGGCTACCTATTGGGGGGTGGAGACCTTCAACTGACTTCCTATACTGGGGGCACCTTTGCTTGGCATCCTATATTGAGGGCACCTATTCATGAGATCCTTTACTGGGGGCACCTATTCCTGGCTACCTACGTATACTGAGTCTGAGGGCGTTGGGGGGGGGGGGGGGGGGGCACTGCGGCTATAACGCGTGGTGCAAATTGTCATTGCTGTGCTTTCATTCTAAATGGGGGGTAGGCGGCTAACTGTCCCACTGACTGTTTTTATTAATATTCCTGAAAGGTGCTAGCCTTCATTTTTAAGTGTATTCAGGATAATGCACTCTTTCCATTCATTCGTGGTTATTAATAGTATTTTTTCTATTATACATACGTGACGTGTCACAGAGATCTGAGCATTTGTGTCACAACGTCAAAAAGGTTGGGAACCACTGTCCTAAGAGATATCTCAGGAGAAAAGGTGAATTCCATATGGGCCTGTGTGTGTGTGTATACGTGCGTGCGTGCGTGTATATGCACGTGGGAAGAGGATGGAGGGGGGGCACAAAAATCAGGTTTTGCTCAGGGCGCTGTGAAACCTAAGGCCGGCCCTGTCCTATATAATAATATCCCTGTGTCTCTGCGTCCCATGTCCCTGTGTCTATGCTGAAAACCATCGGCGCATGTGCGCGCAGTTCAGCCGTCTCTAACAGCTCTGCGCTCGTCCCTGTGGTTGCTAGGGAAACAGGGACGCAGTGCGCAGAGCTGGGAACATGATGCAGGGTTCAAAGTTGTGTGTAGAGATGGCCCGAATGGTTCGCCGGCGACCTAGTTCACGTGAACAACGGTGGTTCACGGCAAACCGCGAACACATAGCGAGTTCAACCCGCCCCCTATACTACATCATTGGGCTAAACTTTGACCCTCTATATCACAGTCAGCAGACACATGGTAGCCAATCAGGCTGCACTCCCTCCTGGACCCCCCTCCCCCTTTATAAAAGGCAGCAGCATCGGACATTTTCTCTCTCTGCTGCTGCATTAGTGAGAGAAGGGAGAGACATTGGAGAGATAGAGAAAGCGTTAGTTAGGAGGTCTGTTAGCTTGCTCCTTGCTGATATTTATTGCTGAAAAAAGGTATTGGGTTGCGCTAGGGCATTTTATAGTTCCATAAACCCCAATGAAAAAATCAGTTTGGGGGAGCAAACTCTTGTGACAAAGAACGATGCACCAAAAATACTTGCAAGAGATGTCTTCAAACAGATATCAAAGTTTATTAGAAAAACATCATAAAAATAAAAAAAACCCATCCCCCCATAAAATCGATACACGGCCGTGTATTGCACAAGTCAGCTGACCTTACACGCTGGCATTCACACTCCGCTGATTATGATGTCTCCACTGGACATCATGCTTTACACGCTTTTTAACAAAAAATTTTTAAATCATTTTGGCCGCCATGCATAGAGATACATATGCCTTCATGTACCTATACGTCACAGATTATTTACATAGACAGGCACGTGACCTCCGACTCCCGTCATCATGACGGGGGACGTTCTCATGTTCGTGTGCGCGGCCGCGCACATTTGAACCGCTATTATGCGGAAGTGAGAGGACCAATTAGGAGCCCGGAGGGAGGTCAGATGACAGGAAAGGGGAGGTAGTTTCTCAAATTTAACGGAGGACGGAACCTTTAGCGGTTACCTTCTGGAGAAGTGACAGGTTCATGGACCGCGTGAAGGGGGCACAGGTAGCAGCGGACCAGCCATTGCAGGATTGGGTAATACTTCTTTGTCACCTTCCATATGCAGGGTGTTTTCTTAGATCCTATTGCAGAGGGTGCAGATACGTGCTAAAACTTCTTTCGCCAGCATATGTATTATAGGGGACCCAGCCTTCTAGAGTTGCCTGCTATTTGAATTACATTGGTTTGTAACTGCATGGCCTGTGCACTGTATTGTTTTTAGTGTTATTGAGATAAGTCCTTTAATACATTTGTTATATATTTATACTATGGCTTTGGTGGCTTGGTTATTAATCATGGTAGCCTAAGATGGATACTTTTCTTTGTACACAAGTAGCTTATCGGTCCCTGGCTTTAGCCCTATTTGTTGTGGGCAATTTGCTCTCAAATTGTTGCAGTACAGCCATGGACAAATGTAATTTCTTATAGCTCACAATGCAGTGGACCTAATTTCCAACTTTACATCCAAGCAACTAAATAATGACATTTCACATAGCAGGTATGTGTGACCCCGGCCCCGACCATTTTATACGCCTAAGGACCGCGGCCCAACAAACCCGCATATTGTTTTAAGCACTTTGACCACAGCACATTTAAAGCGGACCCAAACCAAACATTTTTTTATTCAAAATATTTAGTTGCACCACTCTGACACTTTTAAAGATAAATAAACACTCCTTCAAGCCTATGAGCATTTCAGTGCATGCTTTTCACTCTTCTCTTTTCATAACTAGGATTATACTGGGGGCAGCCATTAGCAATTCCTCCATTGCCGGACACTACTTACTCCAGCATTTTGCCGTATTCTGTCCCGGCAATTTGAAAGGAAGGGAGGGGTTTCTCTAATAAATGTAAAATATTTTATATTTGTCATCATGCAGCTGCTATTTATTATTCTAATTTAGAAAATACAGTTTATTTCTGAAATCTTGGATTTTTAATTTGGGTCCACTTTAAGGAGACCATCTGTTCACATTTTTTGCATTTACCCTGGTCTTTTAGATTCCACCATATAGTGCGCACATGTCCCATATGATCCAGTGCCCGTCCGGCTTTTAGATGTCATGCCGCAGCGGGTACAGCAGATCATCGAGTCATGTTGAATTGCACCCTAGCGTGGCAGAAAGGGAACAAGTGATAGATCAGTATTAAGGCCCCTGGGTGATAATGTGTGCAGTCTAAAGATCCACTTAATCTCCATTTGACGCAACATTCTTTCATAGTCACCCCCCATCGGGGCTAGATTCATTTTATGGAATCTTTTAAATTAAAATTTATCTGGGTTGCTTGCATGAAATTTTTAAAAGTGCTCTCCCAATCGAGTTCCAATCATGGCATTATTGATGTTACTCACGTGTTCCTGAATGCGTGATTTTAGGGGGCGTGTCATTTCCCCCACATACTTGAGTCCACAGGGACACGTGATCATATAAAGGACAAATTTGGTGTTGCAGTTGATAAATGAACGCACACCAAATTCATGCCTTGCGTCAGCATCAGTGAAGACGTCAGTTTTTTCAACTAAATGGCACACACTGCAGCTAGAACATGGAAACATGCCCTTAGATTGTTGAGTGGCACACAGCCACATAGTTGTTGCCACCAGGTGATTCGGTTGGAAGTCAGACTGCAACAGAAGGTCCCTTAGGTTTGGAGCCCTCCTGGCTGTCATTCTGGGGTAGTCTCCCACCAAGCGAGCAATGGTAGGGTCCAGCTGCAGTATGTGTCAGTGCCGAGATAGAATTCCTTTTAACTGGCTCCAGTGGGTGCCATACCTTGTAATTAACCGGGCACACCCATCCGCCTTTTGGGAGTTCTGACAGTTTTTTCGTACCAGTAAGCTTTCCCTTGGTGTTGTCTGGGCTTTTATTCTAGCTTCTTGTAAAAACATTGTCCTGATAGCCCCTTTGTTTAAATTTACCCTCCATGGCTTCAGATTCACGTAAAAAATCACTTTCTTTGGAACAGTTTCTGTGTATACGCAAAAACTGTAGGTATACCTTGAATCTGTGCCTGGGGGTGAAAGCTTGTTGCATACAAAAGCATATTACCGGCTGTTGGCTTTCTGAATGTACATGTTGATATGCTAACATCATCCTTTTGAATCAAAAGATCAAGAAAACTGATTTGATTATCATCAACCATATGAGTCAACAATATGTTCCTGTCGTTCATATTAAGGTGGTCCAAAAAGACTGCCAGATCACCTTTTGTTCCCCGCCAGACCAGGAAGACGTCATCAATATAATGAATCCAGTAGGCGGCGTGTGCCCTGAAAGCTGCATTGACATACACCTCGTCTCCGCTCCCAGAGCTCGAGGTGCAGACATGCATACGCGGGGGCACACGCCGCCCCCATTGACATCCCCCTGATCTGGCGGTAAAAAGACCCACCAAATTTGAAACCATTCCATGTCAACACCATCTCAAGCAGGTCCAAAATGAATTGTTTCCTCTCATCCTGCATGTGTTCTTCTTGTGTTAGAAAGAACTCATTTGCCGCAATCCCGACATGATGTGGAATGGATGTATACAGGGCCTCAGCATCGATTCCCACCAATATATCTGTTGAAAGAACCTGGAATCCATCCAAGAGGGCCAGCACCTCACCCGTGTCCCTTGCGAATGAGGGAAGCCTCTCCACAAGTGGTTTGAAATCTTGATCCAAAAACATACACACCTTTTCGAAAGGTCCCTCGATCGCGGACACAATGGGCCTCCCCGGTGGATAGTCATGGCTCTCATGTATTTTGGGAATCAAGTATAGAATGGGTATACAATATGTGGTGACCTTCATATACCTTCTCTTATGGGTATTGATAATTCCTGCTGAAAAGGCGGCATCAAGCTTTTTGTTTAGAGATTTTACTATGTCAGGGAAAGAGTTTCCATTACTTTTCAGATATACTTTTGAATCGCTCAATTGCCTTTTTGCTTCATCCATGTAGAGATCTTTACCCTAAAGAACCAAATTTCCCCCTTTGTCGCTTGGTCTAAGTACTACTCTCCATATCTTTTAATTCAATTAGGGCCTGTTGCTCTGCTGTACTGAGTGTAATGGATTGCGGAGACACCGCCGCGCGGTCTGACAGCGAGGCGGCTGATTCCGCGTTCAGACCGGCGGTTTCTCCGCATCAGCATGCGTCTGGTTTATCTGAGCCTAGTAGTGCACACAGATGGAGAGATACGCGCGCACGCGCTAACAGGCAGGCCCTTTATGCCAATAGGAGAGGGATCAGCTGATCAGGATGATCAGCTGATCCCAGCGCAGTAGGCGATTGGTTGAATGGGACTGGGCAGTGCTGAGGAGCGCTCTGCTATATAAACTTCTTGCCTGTCAGTTGCTGGTTGTCTGCCGTTGCGAATGCTTATGTGTTAGCACTCAGACCATAGTCAGATCCCTCAGTGTGTTAGAACCAGGTGGACCTGGGAATTCACACTTAGCCAGATTACTGTGTTATTACTGTGT
This sequence comes from Hyperolius riggenbachi, assembly GCF_040937935.1. Lineage (NCBI taxonomy): Eukaryota > Metazoa > Chordata > Amphibia > Anura > Hyperoliidae > Hyperolius > Hyperolius riggenbachi. The sequence continues at coordinate 289,418,567 of NC_090646.1, read as the reverse complement.
TATACTTTAGACCAGTTCCAGGGTGTTGAGACCACGGACCTCACACCCAAGATTAGGGATACTGTGTCATTGCTGTGTTATTCTTTAGACTAGTTCCAGGGTGTTGAGACCACTGACCTCACACCCAAGATTAGGGATACTGTGTCATTGCTGTGTTATTCTTTAGATCAGTTCCTGAGTGTTGAAACCACGGACCTCACACTCTAGACTAGGCCTCTGCTTGATATCTGTTATGACCTATTGCTCTCTGGACTCTTCTCCTGCTCTCTAATTCGGTACCTTCGCATATCTGATTACCTGTTGCCAACCCTGCCTGTCCCTGGTTACTGAATCAGCCTTCTGTCTCTGTACCTTATCTGCTCGTGTGTTGCCGACCCGGCCTGGCCGACCCTTCTACCTGTGACACCCCCCCCCCCCGGTGGGGTGTCCAGTAGCTGCAGGGACTCCCTGTCTCTCAGAGGGACCTCTCTGCAATCCAGTCAGGGACTCTATCTCATAGGAGTCCTTTGACTGCAGTAGAGTCTGACTCCCAGCTGTTCAGGGAATCACTGGCTCTCTGGTTATCTCCAACCCTAACTAGGAGATACCCATTATACGGAGTCTAAGCAAAGTTTGAAGAGGCAGGATGTGTGTGTCTGATTGCTGCATGGGGTGTAAGATGTTCTGAAGGGTAAATAATGTTTTAAAAATGTCAATGTGGTTGCATTGTTTTTGTCAAAGTTTTGTTTGTATTACGATCAATGTCTGGCAGTTTCCAGGTTCCAAGATGGTGACCCAGCTCAGGGAAGGGCCGCCCAACCTTCGTGATGTATGGAGGTGCCGTAGGTAGGGAAAGGGGGGTGCTGGAAGAGCCCACGTAAAGGCATGCCCTCAATGCTTGTAGATGCTGGCAAGCTAGAGTCATGTCAGCGAGTGAGGGAGCCAGGGATCCTCATCCGGGCCCGTGCAAACGGGCACCTTGCATGGAGCAGCTGATCGGGGGATCCATAGAGGGGACAAAGATATTCTACTGAGTATCTGCTTCCAGATTATTTTCCCAGAGAGTGGGCACAGGGAAAAAGAATGCCAGAATATGTGAAACAAGCAGTTTCTCTGAGACAATCATGGTTACGGAAGTCATAGGAAGTGTCTTCAAGCAAGGTACATGGAGAAACATAATGTCAGATATTTCCCGGGGGAATGATTTGCAAGAGCGGATCAGGGTGGTATCTGGACAGGGTTACTTATGGGATTATTCCTTTAAGTCAGGCACCTTTAAACAGTGGTGCAACATGAGTTCCCAATAGAGAAAGGGGGGAACAGTACATAAGTGTACAGGAGGTGGAAAAAAATAAAAAAAAGAGTTGACCAATCCAGGTGTCCGTCGCCGCGGCTGCAGAGCGGTAAATGTTTTTTTCAGGTTTTGTCGTGGACAGGACCAGAGATTGACAAAGAGGTCGATGCTGGGCTGTTTGTGTATTTTTTAGGGATGGGACGACGAATCCGGCGAATCCACGAATCCCTCGAATATTAGGAAATATTCGAGATTCGTGGACTCGAATCCCGACGCCATTTTCCGTTCGCCGAATCCGCCGAATCCCGACGCTGCATCGCCGCGCATCCGCCGCTTCCCCCGCTCGCAATTGTCCTTCTCCCGTTCCCCGCAGCCGCCTCCGCTCGCCCGCCGCATAAATAAGAGGAAGCAGCCTCTCACCTCCAGCGTGGAGCCCGGAGCGGCAGACCTCCTGCACACTTCCTTATTCTCCCTAGTGACCGGCTCTTACTACGCGTCATCAGTAAGAGCCGGTCAGGTGGCCACTAGGGGGAACCAGGAAGTGAAGGGAGAAGTCTGCTGCTCCGGGCTCCACGCTGATGCTGGAGGTGAGAGGCTGCTTCTCCTTATGTATGCAGGGAGACGAGTGGAGGAGGCTGCGGGGGGAGGGAGGAGGATTACCCAGCTACCTATACTGCAGCCCCTCATAGCCTGCTATCTATACTGAAGCCCCCCATAGCCTACTACCTATACTAAAGCCCCCCATAGCCTGCTAACTATGCTGAAGCCCCCCATACTGAAGCCCCCCATAGCCTGCTACCTATACTGAAGCCCCCCCCATAGCCTGCTACCTATACTGAAGCCCCCATAGCCTGTTACCTATACTAAAGCCCCCATAGCCTGCTAACTATACTGAAGCCCCCCATACTGAAGCCCCCCATAGCATGCTACCTATACTAAAGCCCCCATAGCCTGCTAACTATGCTGAAGCCCCCCATACTGAAGCCCCCCATAGCCTGCTACCTATACTGAAGCCCCTCATAGCCTGCTACCTATACTGAAGCCCCCCATAGCCTGCTACCTATACTGAAGCCCCCCATAGCCTGCTACCTATACTGAAGCCCCCCATAGCCTGTTACCTATACTGAAGCCCCCCCATAGCCTGCTACCTATACTGAAGCCCCCCCATAGCCTGCTACCTATACTGAAGCCCCCCGTAGCCTGTTACCTATACTGAAGCACCCCCATAGCCTGCTAACTATACTGAAGCCCCCCATAGCCTGCTACCTATACTGAAGCCCCCCATAGCCTGCTACCTATACTGAAACCCCCCCCATAGCCTGTTACCTATACTGAAGCACCCCCATAGCCTGCTAACTATACTGAATCCCCCCATAGCCTGCTACCTATACTGAAGCCCCCCATAGCCTGTTACCTATACTGAAGCACCCCCATAGCCTGCTACCTATACTGAAGCCCCCCATAGCCTGTTACCTATACTGAAGCACCCCCATAGCCTGCTACCTATACTGAAGGCCCCTATACCCTGCTACCTATACTGAAGGCCCCTATACCCTGCTACCTATACTGAAGGCCCCTATACTCTGCTACCTATACTGAAGGCCCCTATACCCTGCTGCCTATACTGAAGGCCCCTATACCCTGCTACCTATACTGAAGCCCCCTATACTCTGCTACCTATACTGAAGGCCCCTATACCCTGCTGCCTATACTGAAGGCCCCTATACCCTGCTACCTATACTGAAGCCCCCTATACCCTGCTGCCTATACTGAAGACCCCTATACCCTGCTGCCTATACTGAAGACCCCTATACCCTGCTGCCTATACTGAAGGCCACTATACCTGGCTGCCTATAATGAAGGCCACTATACCCTGCTGCCTATACTGAAGGCCACTATACCTTGCAACCTATAGTGAAGGCCCCTATACCTTGCTAGCTATACTGAAGACACCTTTACCTAGCTACCTATAGTGCGGGCAACTATTGCATGGATCGCACAATTCTTATGTGCAGGATTCGTTAGATTCGGGATTCGAAAGGTTCGAGATATTCGAGAACCTTTTTAGATTCGGATCCGGATTCGGATTCGAAGAAATTGTGGATTCGTCCCATCCCTAGTATTTTTCCTCGTCTGCTGATTGGCCGAATATATTTTTTTCCAGCTCCTATCAAGTTTAACATAAAGAACAGAACTCAAAGCAGTTCAAGGGGCAATTACAAAGAAGCAAGGAATTGCCATTTACAGAGTCACGGTGTATCAGTAGAATGTTTGCCATAGGACTACCTACCTAGTGGGCATTCAGTGATTCTCATGCAGGCATATGAAACTGGCATGCATAGCCCTAAACCCGGTGTAGTTCAAGTGCAAAGCCCAACTTCCTACAGGGAGGTAGCCATTTTGTGGGCAAGTATAGATGTAGTAGCATTGACAAACATTGGTCAGAGGGTACAACAAACAGGACTTCTAGCAGAGCTGGTTGTGATCAATAAAGTTCTAGGTAAGTAAAAACTAAAATGAGTAAGAGCATTGCAAGCTCAGATGAAAAGCAGTCTGCAGGTAGCAGCAATATGTGTGTGGCATCCGTACTCACTACATACTGCGGCCGAGTATGTACAGGGGGGGGATGAGGTAAGAATTTCCAATGAGGTAAGAGCTTCCAAAGGTGAAGTCCGTGGGAGCATATTTTAAAAAGGTAAATACTTATGACATTGTACATAAGGTAGGGGAGAGGAGTGTAGCTCCAATCTACCAAAAGGAGTAAACAGAGTTTAAGAGAACTATAAAGAAATATATACAAAGTACAAGCCCGCAGGGCAAAACCCAAATCGTTAATAAGAATTGATTGGTTTGTATTTCGGTTTCAGAAGTTTTGGCAATATGTATTCGAGAAAGCTGAGGTGCTGGCAGCAGAGACAGAGACAGACATGTCAGTCGGATAGGATCAAGCAAGAAACAGAAGTTCCCTAAAAAACCGCACCACTCAAGAGGTCTATATCTGCGTTATCAAATCTTTATTTAACAAAAAATAATAAAAACACTTAAAAACAATGCAGGGCAGCCATGCTGAACACTAAGCCAATCATTAATATTGTTAAATACAAAAGTGATGAAGTCACTTTTGTATATTTTTAGGGAACTTCGGTTTCTTGTTGATCCTGTTGATTCTACAGTTCCTTTCTGCACACTCGCATACCATTACATTTGGTAATTAATTTTGTGGTTGATGGTGCTTGCCCGATTGTGTGTGTGTGTATTATGTCAGTCGGATAAGCAAAAATTTCCAGAGGCCAATCCTGGTTTGGAGAACAGTGAGATTTCCGAGATCAGAAAGAGACTAAAAAAACTGACTGAGCAAAGCATAATGCAAATTGCTAATGTTTTTCTTTCCCAAGGAGGTGCTCTCATAATGAAGAGTACCGTGCTGATGGTGATCCTAGGTTGCCATTTCATCCTAGGAGACCGAGGAGAGGACATTCTCATGAACAATGAGGGGTTAATGAGAACACAAGGCCCAAGCATGTTAATGTTTGGAGAAAAAGGTACTGATCCTTTTGCACTTCCCTCTGATTGGCCCGACTGGACCGAACAGGGAAGGAGGAAAAGATCACTTGTGCCAGGTGGAAACAAATTTCATGGCACAATGTTGGTGAAAGGTATGAAGGGTCAAGGATGCTGGAAGTGTGATGTGAACGGCAGCTTAAATCTGCTCTGGAATGTCACACTCCCGGAACCAATGCACCGATCCAAAGTCTTGTTAAAAGGTACATTGCAGTCCAATGGGCACATGCAAAAGGTGGCGTGTGTTGTTCAGGATCATCTTGTCTTGGTTCTGTGGAGTGAGATGGTTCTAGATTGGAGAGGAACAAACAGTAAGCGTAACTTATGCTCCAGGAGAGAAGCAGTGAACAATATCACACTCTGGAGCAACCAACAGAGGGTGTCTCTGAGACAACTATACACACGTAAAGGCTGGAAAGCAGAAGGGTTTTGGTTCTTGGAACATGATTAAGGAGCCTTGAGCTCCGATACGCGTCAGCCTTTTCTACTGATGTGCTAATAAAATTGAAGAATACTTTTTACCCACCCATGGTGCAGCGGGATTTTTTCTTTTGCCTGAACATTGAGACCCTTGATCCCTGCTCCTTTGGGTTGTGTGTCGGTGGTTGCAGCGATTCCTCCCCTCCACGTTCTTGGAACAAGTTGTAAGAATGGAGATCCAGTAACATTTACAGGTAACCAAGAGGGTGGGGAGAGTGATCCCAAGGAAGGGAGAGCCACCACAGGTAACATCATCCTCACTACATGGGTCACAATATGAGACAATATTACACAGCCCATATTCGGCCACTTTTCTTCATGATAGATGGGTAAGTGAGGAGGTACTCTTAATTGAAAGATTGCAAAGAGTACATTCTTCCCGACCTAAAGTACGCACTTTGCCTCAGGATATAAGGGGAGCAAAGGTTCAGTCAGGACAGTTGGGAAAATCTTTTGTCATTGAGATGCTAACCAATTTTGCAGAAGAAAGAGTACCAACAGTATTCTTCTGGGGAGGGCCACAAGGGTTAGCATGGGATGTGAGTTTAATGGATCAGGGGACTTTTTGGTGTAGAGAGGTGGAATCCTGGGATACATCAGGTAGCACCCCGGGGAATCTCTATGATGGAAGGGTGATTGGACTAAAACGAGGGAGTTTAAAAATAGCGCCCTTAGTCCGGGAGGATGAAAGACCATGGACATACGTTTTTTTTCATCCCACAGTCCCTAGAGTTTAAAGGTCCAAATAGATCTTGCATAATGAGAAGGGCAACCGTGACAGTAAAAGTGGGGGTTCCCACGACTCCTAAAGCTCAGGTAGTCGCCCTGCCAATGACTACCCAGGAACCCCGCCTACCATCATGTGATACACATCAAGTTGTAAAAAGTGGCCCTTTTCAGTTTAATCAACTGAGGGTGACTCCAGTTACCATGGAGGCCCAGCTTCAATTGATCACTTGGCACATTAACTTAGAAGAGTGGGTAATATCTACCCTAACTGCAGCACTGTAGCTGCCACCCTGGTACAGGCTTTTATGTCATGGGCACATTCCGCAGGGAATAGTGTAGCCAGAAGAAGGTCCCGGGATTTAGCAGATACAATCTTGGGAGGCATGGGCGCTGGAATGGGGGTAGCAAACAGTGTAGACATAGAAGGTATGACAGAGGTCATTCAACAATTAGGCACATTGGGACAACAGAATGTGGGCACCCAACTGTGGTGAACATTACGGAAAGTCGTGTGCGTAATTGCCAACGATTTTCGTATGGTCCCGCACCATCACTGTCAGTGCTGTGTAACTGTACAATAAATGCCTTTCCTTTCTCTTTTCCCCCCTCTGAGAGCATTGCAGAGAGTACAGTAACCTTCCCCCCCACATCCTGTGTCAGGTCAGGAAAGAATTTCACACGTGGCTAACCCCCTGGGTAGAGCCATTTGGCTACACAGCTCATCTCCCCCAAGACAGCTCAAACTGGCTCAGATAAGAAGATTCCCTCCAAACTCATAAGCTTCAAACAAAGAGATCTTTAATTTATGAATAATTCAAAATCGGTTTGGCACAGCAAGACAAAAATTACATTTCCTGATACCTAGAAATCAGTTCTATCATTCGCCTGAATTGCAATTTTCTAGCTATAAGGAATCAGTAGAGAAACCACTGTATCCGGCCTGCGTAGAGCGAATGCGATAGACTAGGCATGTATAGCCTCGTTTAATACAGGGTCGCAGGCTGCTTATGAATATAGTCTCGGATTTGCGATGCACCAGTCTGGGGCGGAGTCACACAGATTATTAATAAATTGGTACATTTCTTGCTCTGAGTCTGAGGGTGGCAACCTTGCTTCCAGGAGATAACCCTGCCTTAAACACACCTACTTTCCAGGTAGTGACAGCCCCAAACTCAGGTCCTATAAAAGTGGGGCGAGACCAAACCTGCGCAGTTCTTCAAATTCCATCGATCAGGAATGTCCATGCAGGCGCTAAGGAGAGCCAGTGCCTGCTGTGTTCAAGGACTCTTAACCTGAATGCCTACTTTTAAACTGGACTCTGTTTCTTCATTCTCCAAATGGACTATAAGCCATAACTAAGTAAGAATTTTCTGATTTTATTCCCTTTTATTTTTAAGCTTTGTGTGTATATGTTAATTGGTGTATATAACTGTATGTAATGCATTTTTGTTATTAAACGTTTAAAAATCGTTTAGCGGTTATGACCTGTTGCTGAACATACACAATCGTACCTATTCTCTTGAAATCGCTACCCTGTGTTTAATAGAAGTGTGCCTTTATAACCCATATGCGAGAACCCGGCCCAGATATAACGATCTGACCCAGGTTCCTGCATACTGCTAGGAGTTAATAGAGCGTTCTCCAAGTCCTAGTATAATTACAGTAGCGGGCTGTGTAACTCGCTTGGTGGCAGATCTTTGAGTTGGATGTGTGAGGTGAATCCGTTGGCATCCGAACGCTCCCTTCGCGAGTCAGTTCATCAAATTGCGAACTCGGGTTACCCCTTGTGATGAACAAATGACCGTGTGAGAGGATTTCTGACGCTGATCGATTGACCCCATCCGCAAACCGGCCTTGCGGTCTGTGACACCAACATCATCTGGACTTGGTTTTGGAACAGTTAATGCACAACACCTATAAAGTTCAGCGGTACACACAAAGGCACATTCGAATATTTCTTCAGAAGATGATCGCACATGATAGGGGTACGGCATGGGTAACAGCATGCCTGTCTATGCAGACCGAGTTAACAGTGGATTTTAACCACTTGAGGACCGCAGGGCTAAACCCCCCTAGTGACCAGGCAATTTTTAGCTAAATTGGCCACTGCAGCTTTAAGGCCAAGCTGCAGGGCCGCACAACTCAGCACACAAGTGATCCCCCCCCCCTTTTCTCCCCACCAACAGAGCTCTCTGTTGGTGGGGTCTGATCGCTCCCCCCATGTTTATTTTTTTTTAATCAATATTTGTGTTGCTGCTTTTTAAAAAAAACAAACTGTTGCTTTAAACCCCTTCCCTCCCTCCCTCCCTCCCACCCCACAGCCGGCCAATTACGGCGATCGGCTGTCATAGGCTTCTGCCTATGAGAGCCGATCGCTCTCTTGTCCCCCATGGGGACAGCCGTGTCACACGGCTGTCCCCAGTGCAGCGCTGCTGCTCATCGCAGCGCTGCACCAAGTAAATAGACGGCGTGATCGCCGTCTAACTGAAGGCGGGGCGGAGCTCCGCCCTCCGTGCATGAGATGCGCGCGCACCATGCGCGCGATCTCATGCAAAACAGAGCCCCAGGACTTTACGCCAATTGGCGTTAGGCGGTCCTGGGGCTGCCGCCGCGGCCACGCCTACTGGCGTGACGCGGGCGGCAGGAGGTTAAGATAATGGCTCAAGCCTTATCAGAAGGTAAAACTCCTTTACAACTGAGACTTGACAAGGAGAAATTTATCGATTTTCCTGGGGAAGGATCTTTTGCATGGAGGCACCGAGATGTCTGGGTAAACAGGTGGAAAGGGTGCAACGATTCTTTATGCACCGCTACTTTTAGTTCCTACCGATGGAAAAACCCAGGTAGTTTTTCCAGTAGTATCACTGGGGACACCTGTTTCATCCACACATGTCTTACACCATGACCTGAGAGGTCAACATTTTTTGGTGCCAGGTGGGGGGAGGGGGGGGGTAAAACAAGTAGATTTGTCGTCATGCTGGCAATTCTCAGAGAAGTATCTGTGTTTGCCGGGGCAAGTCAGATTTAGTGAGGAAGCATGCTGGCTCAATAACACAGAATGCACAGCTGCCATTCAAAAGATCCACCCTAAAGCCAAACCAATATCTCCGGTGACTGAAGGAAACATTTGTTTTTTTAAACATGATGTCTACTGACACATTCATGGTACATTTTCATAATTGTTCCGACAAAGTTGATTTTCCAAGGGGAACTTATTGTGCGAGCGGAGATCCCATATGGATCCAGTCGTCAAGGTTTGACTATGTTATTCCTCAAATTGTTAAGAGAACTTAAAAGTTCAAAGCTCCACTGGAAGTGCCTATCCTGAGAGATAAAACGCCATGGGACAAATGGGTACAGGTTTTGACACAAGACCACACTTTGTTACAACGGTTAAACAAACAGAACACTAAACTAGAGGTGATATTTCACCATGATCAAGGGGATCTTAAAGAGGTTGAACACAAATATAATCAGGTGAGTTCCAGTCTGACCTGGTGGAAAAGGTTTCTGGCGATGTTCCAGGGACACTCGGACTGGGCCTCTGCAGTTCAAAACTTCTTTCTACACCCACTAGTCCTAGTAATGGGGATAACAATCATAGGCATCCTTACACAGGTGAGTTTGTGTGTGAAATTACGCAAACAAATCAACATGGTTAGGAGATTGGTGTCAGATAAACAATCTCATAAGCCAATATTTCCAAGCTAAGCGATCTACAAGGGTAGGTGTCTAGCTTTCAGTAGTACCTATGAGGATGGAGCTGATTGTTTAAAGGTGTTATTTTAGAAGACACTTGGCACTGCTCCATTGCTTAACAGACAAACAAGTTTCACTTTTACCAAGTTTGTAAGGGATATGCATGTGACACAAATGTGGAAAGTTTGGTCAATAGGGACCTAGAAGTAGGGCACCCCTAGAGAGCCTGGTTAAAAATGAGGCCAAGAGGTCTTGCTCTTTCTCCCAGGGATCACCACCTAGAGCACAGAAAGTGTGTGAGTACGAACATCGAAAAGTGAAACATAAAGAAAAGAATCATGGGTACTGTCTGGACCAGAAGAAAGGATCTGCAGATCAAGCCTTTTCAGGGGGGACTGTTAGAATTTAAGTATTATATGTTTGAATTCGTAGGCCTCAGTTACTTTAACTGAGTTTAGTTAAGACTTGATGTGCAGAATCTACCTTTAAAGAGACACTGAAGCGAAAAAAAAATTATGATATTATGATTTGTATGTGTAGTACAGCTAAGAAATAAAACATTAAGATCAGATACATCAGTCTAATTGTTTCCAGTACAGGAAGAGTTAAGAAACTCCAGTTGTTATCTCTATGCAAACAAGCCATTAAAGGGAACCTTAACTGGCGAGCAAAAAAAAATTCACTTACCTGGGGGCTTTCCCAAGCCTCCCGCAGCCGTCCGGTGCCCGCGCCGGTCCTTCGGTGCCCTCCGGTCTCCCTCCGCCGCTAAGTTTCGTTTTCGGACGACTGCCAGTCGTCCTCGGGCCTCTTCCGCACTCCTCGTCGTAAACTGCAGTAAAGCGCGTCCGCATGACGCCGAACGCGTCATGTGCATGACGCCAAACGCGTCATGCGGCGCGCTTTACTGCAGTTTACGATGAGGAATGCGTAAGCGGCCCGAGGACGACTGGCAGTCGTCCGAAAACGAAACTTAGCGGCGGAGGGAGACCGGAGGGCACCGAAGGACCGGCGCGGGCACCGGACGGCTGCGGGAGGCTTGGGAAAGCCCCCAGGTAAGTGAATTTTTTTTTGCTCGCCAGTTAAGGTTCCCTTTAACTCTCCGACTAAGTCTTAAGGTAGCCATACACTGGTCGATTTGCCATCAGATTCGACCAACAGATAGATCCCTCTCTGATCGAATCTGATCAGAGAGGGATCGTATGGCTACCTTTACTGCAAACAGATTATGAACCGATTTCAGCCTGAAACCGTTCACAATCTGTTGTGGTGGTGCTGGTGCTGCTGCTGCTGCCGCCGTCCCCCCAGGCCCCCCCCCATACATTACCTGCTCCACCGGTGCGACTGCCCCCGGTCACCGCTGCTCTGTCTGCGCTCTGGTCTCCAGGTCCGGCATGCCTCACTTCCTTTAGCCCGGCAGGACGTTTAAACAGTAGAGGGCGCTCTACTGTTTAAACTTCCTGCCGGGCTAGAAGAAGTGAGGCATGCCGGACCTGGAGACCAGAGCGCAGACAGAGCAGCGGTGACCGGGGGACTGGAGTCGCGCCGGCGGAGCAGGTAATGTATGTGGGCTCTATTGCGTCGGTCGTCGGGCACTCGAACGCCGCTAGCGACGCGCTCCCTACCCGCGGGCGATCGACAGTAATTTTCCGCACGGAGCGATCGACGGGATCAGATGAAATGGATCGAAATTCGGCGTGTAGCGCAAACGATTGGCAGCAGATTCGATCCCAGTGATCGGGCCAGTGTATGGCCAGCTTTAGTCATGGAGAGGGCTGTTATCTGACTTTTATTATCTCAACTGTAAGTGAACTGTTTACTTTTTCTCTGCTAGAGGAGAGGTCATTACTTCACAGACTGCTCTGAAAGACTCATTTTGAATGCTGAGTGTTGAGTAATCTGCACATAATATAGAATGATGCAATGTTAGAAAAAACACTATATACCTGAAAATAAAAATATGAGAATATTTTCTTTGCTGCTAATCTTCTAGTAATTATTTATAGTACACAACCAATTCACTATATCATATATTTTTTTTCGCTTCAGTGTCTCTTTAAGGAGATTTTCTCTTAGAGATAAATAAAGACTCCACACTGTATTATACCAGTCACTGCATACCTTTCACTGCACCTGTGTGACTCCACACTGTATTATAACAATAACTGCATACCTTTCACTGCATCCGTGTGACTGCACACTGTATTATACCAGTCACTGCATACCTTTCACTGCATCTGTGTGACTCCACACAGTATTATACCAGTCACTGAATACCTTTCACTGCATCTGTGTGACTGCACACTGTATTATACCAGTCACTGCATACCTTTCACCGCATCCGTGTGACTCCACACTGTATTATACCAGTCACTGCATACCTTTCACGGCATCTGTGTGACTCCACACTGTATTATACCAGTCACTGCATACCTTTCACTGCATCTGTGTGACTGCACACTGTATTATACCAGTCACTGGATACCTTTCACTGCATCTGTGTGACTCCACACTGTATTATACCAGTAACTGCATACCTTTCACTGCATCCGTATCATTGCACACTGTATTATACCAGTCAGTGCATACCTTTCACTGCATCTGTGTGACTGCACACTGTATTCTACCAGTCACTGCATACCTTTTACTGCATCTGTGTATCTGTGTGACTTCACACTGTATTATATCAGTAACTGCATACCTTTCACTGCATCCGTATGACTGCACACTGTATTATACCAGTCAGTGCATACCTTTCACTGCATCTGTGTGACTGCACACTGTATTATACCAGTCACTGCATACCTTTCACTGCATCTGTGTGACTCCACACTGTATTATACCAGTAACTGCATACCTTTCACTGCATCTGTATGATTGCACACTGTATTATACCAGTCAGTTCATACCTTTCACTGCATCTGTGTGACTGCACACTGTATTATACCAGTCACTGCATACCTTTCACTGCATCTGTGTGACTCCACACTGTATTATACCAGTAACTGCATACCTTTCACTGCATCTGTGTGACAGCACACTGTTTTATATACCAGTCAGTGCATACCTTTTCACTGCACCTGTGTGACTCCACACTGTATTATACCGGTCACTGCATACCTTTCACTGCATCTGTGTGACTCCACACTGTATTATACCAGTCAGTGCATACCTTTCACTGCATCTGTGTGACTCCACACTGTATTATACCAGTCACTGCATACCTTTCACTGCATCTGTGTGATTCCACACTGTAATATACCAGTCACTGCATACCTGTCACTGCATCTGTGTGATTCCACACTGTATTATACCAGTCACTGCATACCTTTCACTGCATCTGTGTGACAGCACACTGTTTTATATACCAGTCAGTGCATACCTTTTCACTGCACCTGTGTAACTCCACACTGTATTTTACCTGTCACTGCATACCTTTCACTGCATCTGTGTGACTCCACACCGTATTATACCAGTCACTGCATACCTTTCACTGCATCTGTGTGACTCCACACTGTATTATACCAGTCACTGCATACCTTTCACTGCATCTGTGTGACTCCACACTGTATTATACCAGTCACTGCATACCTTTCACTGCATCTGTGTGACTGCACATTGTATTAGTCAAGTCAGTGCATACCTTTTACTTCATCTCCCTAATATAGACAAAACAGGCAGAGGCAAAGCCAGAGGAAGGCCACCAGGCAGGTCTGTTCGAGGTCATGCTGACGTGATTTCATGCGGCCCTCGACCTGCCTAATTTTTCTGGCTGCACTGCGGCTGCAACAACAAAACAAAAGGCATGTACTGTACATGTGTCAATTCCCCTTCGTGATCGTTACCTTGCCACGGTGAAGGGGCTTGCATATCACAATGAAGCAATGACCTATATGAGTGTGTTGGGGGGCACGCCTGACCCAAGATAATAAGGTCGTTGCTTCATTGTGGACAGACCAAATTTGATCAGCTGGACAGTCACTGTTGTTCTGTCATTGAGCTACCTTAGCCCGACCATATGGGCTCGAAAACCGCCATCACCTGCACTCTCGCCATTGTGCGGACCAATCCAGCACGCCCATCACTACACAAACAGCTGTTTGCAGTGCGTTACACAGTGAGTTTGGTCTGTCAGTGTGAAGCAGTACACTACTTACACTACCTGCTGATCCATGTCTACACATGCAAGGTGTTTTCAAGCACTTTATGCCTCTAATTTAGGAATGCAATGTGATTTCTGCCCTTTAGGGATTATAACGCTGCTGTGCGTCAAATCTGTAATTTTCCCCCGGACTTTTGGTGAGTATCCCACTCCACCATGCCCCCCTCCAAGTGTTAGACCCCTTGAAGCATCTTTTCCATCCCTTTTGTGGCCAGAAACAGTGTTTGTATTTTTCAAAGCTCGCCTGCCCATTTAAGTCTATTGCGGTTCGCATGGTTTGCGCGAACACAAACTTTTGCGGAAGTTCACGTTCGAGGTTTGCAAAACAAAAATTAGAGGTTCAAGCCATCTCTAGTTGTGTGACCCCCCCAAGAAAAGGGGTAAGGGAGCCCCATGACAATTGTGCTGGGGGCCATGGGAGGTTGATATTACGCACCTGCGTGAATGCGTGAATGTGTTGTGAATTCGTTGAAAGCAGATATGGTATTGACTTTTTTTTTCTTTTGCTAGTTAGAGGCCCAGAGAGTTATGACTGCTATTACAACACGAGCGAGCCAGTACATTATACATAAGCACCCTATGCTAGGCACTGTGGTTGGCTGAATATATTTTTCAGCAACTGCAGCCAAGGATGATTTCCATGGGTTTGACTGTTTTCAGTTCTGTAGAAAGGCAGAAAAAAAGTGTGACCCCCTCCCTCTGTGGCTGGGAGACCCCTGCACACACGTCAAACAATGTAGCTAATGCACTCTCTGATATCTTTGTGTATGGCACATCTATACACATTGCTGAAATGCACCTAGCAATGCATATAATGACTACGAGCTTTAAATGTCTGCCGTGTGCAGGTGCTAACCTACTTTTTCAGCCACGTATGACAGGAGCTGTAAAGTCATGAATCTGTCAGTAATGCCAAATGTGTTAATTTACATGCAAATTATGCAGATATGTTAATCTGTGTGCATAACTACATGCTAAATAAAGGCAACATTTTGCTCATGGCTATATGGAGATTAACAAAATCATAAAAAAAATAGATAAAAAGGTGTTAATGGTACCAGACAAATTTACTGATTTACCTCTGTGGAGTTCTTTGGATTAAAGTCTCCTTTTATAGAGAAAAGCATCTTGTAGTTGTAGATGGCTTTCTCTGTGACGGCTAACACACTCCTGGTTGCTTCCTGACAGAGTTTCCCAGTCTTGTCTAGAAAGATGGTATAGTCTAAATCCCTTTTCCATAATGTTACGTGTGGTAACTTTGTTATGCTAGCAAACTAATGCCAGCAAACTAATAAAGATATCAAAACTTTGTATGCTATTCTCACTTTGAATAAAAAGTTCAAATTATGCTGACGATTTCATATCCGTATATATATTCAAATCCAGACTAAAACTAGGAAGGTGCATTTAAAATAGTAATTCAGAGTATGACAAGTGAAGTGAATATTTCACAGAGATCTGGAGAAGGAACTACAGATCATTGTTTAATAACCAGTCAGTATCAAGAAAAATACCTCTTTCTTTACAGCTCAAACTAGAAAATTAGCTCATGCTTGCTGTTTTTTTGTGCACTAGAAGACTCACTTTTTTTTCTCCCCCAAAAGTGGGAAAAAAAAGGTCACTGTGTCTTATAATCCAAATGCAGGGTGTTCCTGAATTGTTATCGCCTGCCAATATGAACCTCCAACCCGTCACAGTGTCGGGGACTCCCTGTACTGTGCCGATGCGGAGGAGGACACAGGGGGACAAACGGAGGACACGGGGACACAAAGGGGCATAGAGGAGGACACAAGGATGACAGAGGCAGACACAGGAGGACAGCAAGGGGACAGAGGAGAACACAGGGAAACACGAGGTACAAGGGGGCATGAGGTACAAAGGGGACATACTCCACAAGATGCCCCTTCACCATGGATGCACCAGGTTTAGTATACATTTTTTTTCCCTCTGGTTTTTGTCCTCTAAACCTAGGTGCGTCTTATGGTCAGGAGCATCTTATAATCCAAAATATACAGTATTTCTAGCTGGTGTCATTTTTTTGGTTTAGTGATTTTTGTTTTCATTTTTTTTAGGAAATCATTAAATATTAAAAATGAAAATGTTTTTTTTTATTTTTTTAGAGCTCCAATTTATAGTATGACTGGCAGTTGTATTAAGAATTGTACACATGTGCAACTATTCGGTCTGTTGGACGATAGTTGGGCATGTGTACACATGGCAAATGACTAGAGAAGCGACTGAGAATAGGCGGGCTGCCCAATCCAACTGTTGGATCAACTCACACGACTGTTGGGTGGATATCGTGCAGTTGGCCAAGTGTGTACAAGTTGTTTGAATGACTTGTACTTGTTTTTGAATGTGGCCGTATCATGCAGTCCATCAATCCACTTGGGGTGCAGTATGCAAATGAGTTGGGCATTCAGTTGGTTAGTGTACGGAAACAGGGGGCACAGCTAAGTTTTTTTTTTTTGTGTGGTCCCAAGCAGTACATAAGCTGAGGCCCCTCCCTGAAGGAAGTGCACCACGGTGAAAAGTGGACATGGCCCCGCTACTGAAGAAAGTGACGTGCTCTTCTAGTTCTTTACTGTCGCCGGACCCAGTTTTGCTCCTACCACCATGGTTACTTCCAGCTCACACCTCTGATGTCATGAGTCGACACCAGGTAACCATGGTGACAGGACGTGAAGCCAGGCCTGGCGACAGGAGAGAGCGAGGAGAGTGCGGTGATAGGACGCGTGTACGAGGCTTAAAGCGAACCCGAGGTGTGTTTAAAGAATGTTATCTGCATACAGAGGCTGGATCTGCCTATACAGCCCAGCCTCTGTTGCTATCCCAAACCCCACTAAGGTCCCCCTGCACTCTGCAATCCCTCATAAATCACAGCCGTGCTGTGAGGCTGTGTTTACATCTGTAGTGTCAGTCTCAGCTGCTCCCCCGCCTCCTGCATAGCTCCGGTCCCTGCCCCCGTCCCTCCAATCAGCAGGGAGGGAAGGGATGCAGGCGGGGACTGGAGTTCTGCAGGAGGTGGGGAAAGCAGCAGACTGACACTATAGAGATAAACACAGCCAGCTCTGACAAGCTGTTTGTCAGCAGCGTGGCTGTGATTTATGAGGGATTGCAGAGTGCAGGGGGACCTTAGGGGGGTTTGGGATAGCAACAGAGGCTGGGCTGTATAGGCAGATCCAGCCTCTGTATGCAGATAATATTCTTCAAACCCACCTCGGGTTATCTTTAAGTTTGATCCGATCCTCACTTAACCACAGTATGCTAAAGATAAGATACTGTAATACTGTAGTTTCACAGAGTGCAATAGGGCCTAGTTTACAGTCCAAAAGTTTGTGCTATTATGCTACAAAGCCTTTTCCTCCAAGTGCATCAGGTGGTGTTTTTGTGCACACAGGGGTGTGGTGAAAATTTTTACAATGGGCTAACATTGACTAGATAATTTATAAATGTATATTGTACAAAAAAAAGACATTTTATTAAGTTATAGGCAGTAAAGTTCAGTAATTCTTGCATTCCTGCTGTACCACACGAAAGATTCAGTGGTTTGTAGCTTGTGGAATTCGGTGCATGGTAAGAGTATAATAAAAGACTAGGGTTGGATTTACATATGTCAGGAGCCTATAGGCATAGAAGACTTGCTGCCTTAGGGTTTACACTATGTCCGGTGCTGTCAGTATTGATGAACTAGTGTTGGGCGTAACGACTTGTAATTTACAACTTGTCATAATTACAGTTCCGACAAAGAAATCATAATTCGTAATCGGCCGTAATTACAAGTTTCAACTTCACGTACATTTGTAATTAAACTGTGCTGTCCGAGCTGTGTCGAGGGTCCAATTGTGGCTTCACGACCGCTGCCTGCAACCTACTGCTGCCACAGGTGTCTGCCTGATTTGTCACTTGCAAACCTGCTGACATCGGGGGGTGTCTGGGTTGAAATCTGTGCTGTCTGAGCTGTGGCAAGGGCCCAGCTGTGGATTCACTTATGCTGCCTTGAACCTGCTGCTGCCACAGGTGTCTGCCTATCTGATTTGTCACCATACATTTGCTTACTGCTGCTATCAGGGTTGTCCAGGTTGAAAACTGTGCTGTCCGAGTTATGGCGAGGGCCCAACTGTGGCTTTGCGACCGCTGCCTGGACTCCTCCTGCTACGGTTATTGTTTTATTTAACTAATGCTATGGTCCGACCACTAGGTTCCACAACCTATCTTGCTACCAACAACTCCTGCTTCTGCCATCTTATTTAATTAATGCTGTGGTCCCACCGCCAAGAAGTGTGTGTGTTCCTGCCAACGCTACATGCCAAAGAAAAGAAGAAGAGCTCCTCAACATCAAGAAGAAGGTGCACTCATGTCAATGTTACATGCCAAAGAGAAAAAGAAGAGGAAGAGTTGTTTGTGATCAAGAAGCAGGTGCCCTGAACAACTTGGGGGGGGGGGGGGGGGGGGGGAGGGGGTTCCTGCCAACTTGAAAGATATACATTTATATAGCTGTACCAGTGTTCTCCACATAATTTTTTTTTCTGCCAGGTGGCAAAAAAATGTAGCCGGGTGGAGCAAGACAGCGAAGCACGTTATCTATACGTACGCACAGAGATGCATAGTGCCAGATGACGGTGCGGCTATAGCTGCAATGCTATAGTCCATGCTCTGCATAAAGGTAATTTAGAGTTCCGGCAATTGCCCGACCCCAAATGACTTCTCCCTCCGAGTTGCTAAGTCTCAGGCGGGGAATAGTATTAATGCCGCCCAGTGATTCAGTGACAGCGGGTGAGCCGTCATTTGGCTTGCCCTGTGCCCAACTGACCGAGCAGCGTGCTAATACATACCTGCGGGCCGGAAATGTAGGGCTGGAGTTTCCATAAGCGCAACCTGGGCAATGGCCAAGGGCCTCTAAGAGGGCACACAGAGACACACACCCACACACACATAAAAAACAGGTTTGTTTTCCAACTGAAATGGAGCTGTAATGTAGGTTAGCACTGCTTTATAAAATTTCTAAGGCCCAGTGCACACCAAAACCGCTAGCAGATCCTCAAAACGCTAGAGGTTTTTGGAGCAGATTTCAGAGCGATTCTAGGCATTTTTAGAGACGTTTTCTAAACATGCCTAGCGTTTTCCAGACCGGTTTGAGCTTTTACTATACTTTACATTGAGGCAGAAACGCTTCTGCAAATCGCAAAAGTGCTGCAGGACCCACGTTTGCGGTTTGCTAAAAACCGCAAACCGCCGGTGTGCACCAGCCCATTGAAATACATTAGCCAAGCGTTTTCCAAGGCGGAAGCGGTTTGCGGATCGCTTCAAAAACCGCCCGGTGTGCACCAGGCCTAACTGAGCATTCATGACCTGATAAGTACTAAAGTGCTGTGGCTGTGAAACATAGAACAAATACTATAATAAAGGGGTATGCACACAATCCCTATTACTGGCTATAGGGAGCAGCACAGCAATAATGTAGTCTTAAGGTCCGTACACACCGGACTGCAGGAAACGACGGGTCCGTCGTCACCTCCTGCTGGGCGTGTTTTCAGCAGACAGTCCGGCATGTGTACAGTCTGTCGGCAGACTGATACGGCTGTTTCTGAGCGATCCGCCGGGACCTCTACAGGCATTTCAGAAGCACTGGAGGAGGCGGGTCAGTTTGGTCTGCAGTGGATATTAATGAGGATGAGAGGCTGCAGCTCAGCACTCTCCTAGGTGTCAGCAGCATAGAGTGTGAGGAAAATTGTCTGCTGTACAGCACTGCTGCCACCTAAAGGATGCTGCCTGAATTACAAGATTCAGGTTTGCAGCATTGTCAAGCGAGGAGTGGAAGCTGGGCGCTCAGGGAGATCAGATGGGTGGTGGGCCCGGCTGATAAGGCTTGGGGAGAACACTACAACTTTCTCTTCACAATATCCCACAGATTCTCTATGGGGTTCAGGTCAGGAGAGTTGGCAGGCCAATTGAGCACAGTAATACCATGGTCAGTAAACCATTTACCAGTGGTTTTGGCACTGTGAGCAGGTGCCAGGTCGTGCTGAAAAATGAAATCTTCATCTCCATAAAGCTTTTCAGCAGATGGAAGCATGAACCCACTTTTGAACCAGAAACAGCAGCAGAGGCGCCTGACCTGGGCTACAGAGAAGCAGCACTCGACTGTTGCTCAGTGGTCTAAAGTACTTTTTTCAGATGAAAGCAACTTTTACATGTCATTCGGAAATCAAGGTGCCAGAGTCTGGAGGAAGACTGGGGAAAGGGAGATGCCAAAATGCCTGAAGTCCAGTGTCAAGTACCCACAGTCAGTGATGGTCTGGGGTGTCATGTCAGCTGCTGGTGTTGGTCCACTGTGTTGTATCAAGGCCAGGGTCAATGCAGCTAGCTATCAGGAGATTTTGGAGCACTTCATGCTTCCATCTGCTGAAAAGCTTTATGGAGATGAAGATTTCATTTTTCAGCACGACCTGGCGTCTGCTCACAGTGCCAAACCACTGGTAAATGGTTTACTGACTATGGTATTACTGTACTCAATTGGCCTGCCAACTCTCCTGACCTGAACCCCATAGAGAATCTGGGGGATATTGTGAAGAGAAAGTTGAGAGATGCAAGACCCAACACTCTGGATGAGCTTAAAGGGAAGGTTCAGGGTGGCTGTTAAAAAAATAAAAATGCCCTTCCACTTACCTGGGGCTTCCTCCAGCCCGTGGCAGCCAGGACGTGCCCTCGGCGCCGCTCCGCAGGCTCCCGGTCCCCTCAGGTGGCCGACCCGACCTGGCCAGGTCGGCTGCCAGGTCGGGCTCTTCTGCGTTTCAAAATGCGCCTCACGGGGGCGTGCTGACGTCATCGGACGTCCTCCGGGCTGTACTGCGCAGGCGCAGTAGTTCTGCGCCTGCGCAATACAGCCCGGAGGACGTTCGATGACGTCAGCGCGCCGAGGGCACGTCCTGGCTGCCACGGGCTGGAGGAAGCCCCAGGTAAGTGGATGGGCATTTTTATTTTTTTAACAGCCACCCTGAACCTTCCCTTTAAGGCCGCTATCGAAGCATCCTGGGCCTCCATAACACCTGAGCAGTGCCACAGGCTGATTGCCTCCATGCCACGCTGCATTGAAGCAGTCATTTCTGCAAAAGGATTCCCGACCAAGTATTGAGTGCATAACTGAACATAATTAATTGAAGGCTGACTTTTTTTTGTTTTTAAAAAAAACACTTTTCTTTTATTGGTCGGATGAAATATGCAAATTTTTTGAGATAGGAATTTTGGGTTTTCATGAGCTGTATGCCAAAATCATCAATATTAACCACTTGAGGACCCACCCTTTACCCCCCCTTAAGGACCAGCATTGTATTATGTCATCTGTGCTGGGTGGGCTCTGCAGTCCCCAGCACAGATCAGGGTGCAGGCAGAGAGATCAGATCACCCCCCTTTTTTCCCCACTAGGGGGATGATGTGCTGGGGGGGTCCGATCTCTCCTGCCTGCGTGTGGCTGGCGGGGGGGGGGGGGGGCACCTCAAAGCCCCCCTCCGCGGCGACATTCACCCCCCTCCCTCTCCTACCTGTCCCCCCGGTGATCGGGGCTGCACAGGACGCTATCTGTCCTGTGCAGCTTGTGACAGGACGTCCCCTGTCACATGGCGGCGATCCCCGGCCGCTGATTGGCCGGGGATCGCCGATCTGCCTTACGGCGCTGCTGCGCAGCAGCGCCGTACAATGTAAACAAAGCAGATTATTTCCGCTTGTGTTTACATTTAGCCTGCGAGCCGCCATCGGCGGCCCGCAGGCTATTCACGGAGCCCCCCGCCGTGATTTGACAGGAAGCAGCCGCTCGCGCGAGCGGCTGCTTCCTGATTAATCAGCCTGCAGTCGCTGGTCCTGCAGCTGCCACTTTGCCGACGCACGGTATAAGCGTGCGGTCGGCAAGTGGTTAAAACAATAACAGGCTTGAACTACTTCAGTTGTGTGTAATGAATCTAAAATATATGAAAGTCTAATGTTTATCAGTACATTACAGAAAATAATGATCTTTATCACAATATGCTAATTTTTTGAGAAGGACCTGTATGTGTGTGTGTATATATATATATATATATATATACATATATATATATATATATATATATACAGTGTATATATATACAGTGGGTTGCAAAAGTATTCGGCCCCCTTGAAGTTTTCCACATTTTGTCATATTACTGCCACAAACCTGAATCAGTTTCGATTGGAATTCCACATGAAAGACCAACACATAGTGGTGTACACATGAGAAGTTCAACGAAAATCATACATGATTCCAAACATTTTTTACAAATAAATAACTGCAAAGTGGTGTGTGCATAATTATTCGGCCCCCTTTGATCTGAGTTCAGTCAGTTGCCTGTAGACATTGCCTGATGAGTGCTAATGACTAAATTGAGTGCACCTGTGTGTAATCTATTGTCAGTACAAATACAGCTGCTCTGTGAGGACCTCAGAGGTTGTCTAAGAGAATATTGGGAGCAACAACACCGTGAAGTCCAAAGAACACACAAGACAGGTCCAAGACAGGTCAGGGATCAAGTTATTGAGAAATTTAAAGCAGGCTTAGGCTACAAAAAGATTTCCAAAGCCTTGAACATCCCAAGGAGCACTGTTCAAGCGATCATCCAGAAATGGAAGGAGTATGGCACAACTGTAAACCTACCAAGACAAGGCCATCCACCCAAACTCACAGGCCGAACAAGGAGAGCGCTGATCAGAAATGAAGTCAAGAGGCCCATGGTGACTCTGGACGAGCTGCAGAGATCTACAGCTCAGGTGGGAGACTCTGTCCATAGGACAACTATTAGTCATGCACTGTACAAAGTTGGCCTTTATGGAAGGGTGGCAAGAAGAAAGGCATTGTTAACAGAAAGCATAAGAAGTCCCGTTTGCAGTTTGCCACAAGCCATGTGGGGGACACAGCAACCATGTGGAAGAAGGTGCTCTGGTCAGATGAGACCAAAATGGAACTTTTTGGCCAAAATGCAAAATGCTATGTGTGGCAGAAAACTAACAATGCACATCACTCTGAACACACCATCCCCACTGTCAAATATGATGGTGGCAGCATCATGCTCGGGGGGTGCATCTCTTCAGCAGGGACAGGGAAGCTGGTCAGAGTTGATGGGAAGATGGATGGAGCCAAATACAGGGCTAATTTGGAAGAAAACCTCTTGGAGACTGCAAAAGACTTGAGACTGGGGCAGAGGTTCACCTTCCAGCAGGACAATGACCCTAAACATAAAGCCAGGACAAAAATGGAATGGTTTAAAACAAAACGTATCTATGTGTTAGAATGGCCCAGTCAAAGTCCAGATCTAAATCCAACCGAGAATCTGTGGCAAGATCTGAAAACTGCTGTTCACAAACACTGTCCATCTAATCTGACTGAGCTGGAGCTGTTTTGCAAAGAAGAATGGGCAAGGATTTCAGTCTCTAGATGTGCAAAGCTGGTAGAGACATACCCTAAAAGACTGGAAGCTGTAATTGCAGCAAAAGGTGGTTCTACAAAGTATTGACTCAGGGGGCCGAATAATTACGCACACCCCACTTTGCAGTTATTTATTTGTAAAAAATGTTTGGAATCATGTATGATTTTCGATCCACTTCTCACATGTACACCACTTTGTATTGGTCTTTCACGTGGAATTCCAATAAAATTGATGCATGTTTGTGGCAGTAATGTGACAAAATGTGGAAAACTTCAAAGGGGCTGAATACTTTTGCAACCCACTGTATGTATGTATGTATATGTATATATATATATATATATATATATATATATATATATATATATATATATATATATATATATATATGCATATATATATATATTGTGACGCTGTGTTGTATTTGCAGGTAGGAAACAGGCGTCACACTCCTGAACTTGCAGATTCCAGCTCTTTTATTTACAGCTTGGCTGGCAAACTATAGCAACAAAATCACGAAATAAAACAAAAGGTAACAGAAATCCTAAGCCTGTCTGGCTTCCTAGTCTTCCTCACTATCTGGAAACCTGACTATACTAGTCAAAAGCAAACAAATGCAACAGTCATTTTGGCCTTCTGGCCCACTCACAGTTCAGTAGTCCCAGGAGCACTCTCTCTGTGTGTCCACTCTCAGGCTTAACATCCACAGTCTGACTTAGAGCAGCGAGCGGCCAATTCAAAAGCTATTTATGCTGCAGCTGCTCTCCCAAGAGTACCAGCCAAATCCTGGCCTGGAGGGTGTGGTCAAGTGTCCCATCCTCACACACTTGACTGGCTCCAGACTCCCATTTCAATCAGGTTTTGTTCCGGTTAGATAAAGCTTGCAGCATCACACCTGTCTGAAGCCTTTTAGCCAATTAACCTGCTCTTTGCCTGAATCCAACATGCAGGTATCTGCCATCTGCTGTGACGTGAGCCAGGCAATGGATCACCCTGTCACACACCCCCTCCCTCTGTCTGACCCTGTTGGGGAGGACATTTTGCGCTACTAAACAGTGCGTTCTGGAGAGGGCATCCGCGTTGCCATGAAGTTTCCCAGGCCGATGTTCCACTGAATACTTGAAATCCTGCAGAGATAAAAACCAGCGTGTGATTCTTGCATTCCTGTCTTTGGCCAGAGCCATCCATCTCAATGGCGCATGGTCTGTGACAAGTTTAAATCTTCGCCCCAAAAGATAATAGCGAAGTGCTTCCAGTGCCCACTTGATAGCTAGGCATTCTCGCTCAATCACACTGTAGTTTTGTTCGGCGGGGCTTAGCTTCTTACTTAGATATATCACCGGATGTTCTTCTCCATTGATTTCCTGGGACAGTACAGCTCCCAGTCCCACCTCTGATGCATCAGTCTGGACTATAAACTCCTTGGAGAAATCTGGAGCAAGTAGGACGGGTTCTTCACAAAGAGCTCTCTTCAGCTCAGTGAAAGCTTTTTCAGTGGTTTCAGACCATGTAACTTTGCCTGCGACTGAACCCTTTGTTAGGTCTGTCAGAGGTGCAGCTTTGGTGGCGAAATCAGGAATGAAGCGATGATAATACCCGACTATCCCCAAAAAAGCACGCACTTGCTTCTTAGACTTTGGACGTGGCCAGTCCCGAATTGCTTGAACTTTCTGGCTTTGGGGTTTCACAAGACCTTTACCCACGACATACCCTAGATACTTGGCCTCTTCCAGACCAATTGCACATTTTTTTGCATTGGCTGTCAGGCCTGCCTTCTGGATTGAACTCAGAACAGCTTGAAGCTTGGGGAGATGGCTTTCCCAGTCCTGACTGTATACCACAACATCGTCCAGATATGCTGCAGAAAACTTGTGATGTGGCCTTAGGTCTTCGTCCATTAAGCGTTGAAAAGTGGCCGGGGCTCCATGGAGCCCGAAGGGCATCTTCTTATAGTGGAACAGCCCTTCTGGCGTACAAAAGGCTGTCTTTTCTCTGGAGGCCGGAGTAAGGGGTATCTGCCAATAACCCCTAGTTAAGTCAAGCGTAGTAATATACCGAGCTGGCCCTAGCCTCTCTATTAGCTCGTCAACTCTGGGCATTGGGTATGCGTCGAACTTAGACACCTCGTTCAACTTCCGAAAATCGTTACAGAAGCGTAGTGTGCCATCTGGTTTCGGTACAAGCACAATTGGGTTAGACCAATCACTGTGCGACTTTTCAATTATATCGAGCTCAAGCATTCGACATACCTCTTCCTCTACCGCCTTCCTCCGTGCCTCCGGGATACGATATGGTCTTAGTCGTACTCGAACATGTGGATCTGTCTTAATGTCATGATGTATAAGACGAGTACAACCTGGTCGATCTGAAAACACCTCCCTGTTCCTCATCAGAAACTCCTTCACCTCTTGTACTTGGGAGGCAGAGAGGGTCTCTGACCACTTCACCTCGGGGGTCTCTCCCAACTGAGCTACTGGTATTGCAGCTGTTGCTACTCTTACTGGATCCTTCCATGCCTTTAACAGATTAATGTGGTACACCTGCTCCTTCTTACGTTTGTCCGGTTGAAGAATTTTGTAATTCACCTCCCCTATTCGCTCCTTTACTTCGTATGGTCCCTGCCACTTGGCTAGAAACTTACACTCCGTCGTTGGAACCAATACTAGGACTTGATCTCCAGGTTCAAACACCCTGACTCTGGCATTTCTATTATAGACCCTGGCTTGGGCCTCCTGAGCCCGCTGCATATGTTCACGGACGATCGGTAAAACGGCCTGAATGCGATCCTGCATTTTGACCACATGTTCAACGACTGATTGTCGCGTAGGTCGCTCCTCTTCCCAAGTTTCCTTTGCCATATCTAGGAGTCCGCGGGGCTGCCGACCATAAAGTAATTCGAAGGGGGAAAACCCGGTAGAAGACTGGGGCACCTCCCGGATGGCGAACATCAGGGGGGGAAGGAGACAGTCCCAGTTCCTGCCATCCACATCGACTACTCTCTTTAACATGAACTTCAAGGTCTTATTGAAGCGCTCTACGAGACCGTCTGTTTGTGGGTGGTAAACCGACGTCCTCAGCTGCTTAATTTGAAACAGATTACATAAGCCCTTCATGACTCTTGACATGAATGGGGTCCCTTGGTCCGTTAAGATTTCTTTGGGCACTCCGGTTCGGGTGAACATTTGGAAAAGTTCTTTGGCAATATTTTTTGCTGCTGTATTTCGCATGGGTATTGCCTCCGGGTATCGGGTGGCATAGTCCACAATAACTAGAATATATTGGTGGCCTCGGGCGGACTTGACAAGTGGCCCCACAAAATCCATTGCAATTCTCTCAAAGGGCACTTCGATAATCGGCAGGGGCACTAGAGGCCCACGATAGTGCGGTGCAGGAGTCGTTAGCTGACATTCCGGGCAAGACTTGCAATAATCCGTGACCTCTGCGTATATACCAGGCCAGAAGAAGCGTTGCAGGATGCGCTGCTGCGTCTTTTCTGCGCCTAAGTGTCCCCCCAAGGGGTTCCGGTGAGCTAAGTCTAGGACTACCTTTCTGTAAGATCGTGGCACTACCAGCTGCTCTACCAAATCACCCTCCACTTTGTTGACTCGGTACAAGAGTTCTCCTTGCACTGAAAAATGTGGGTATCTCTCCCTAGCTCCCTCTGACTGTGGCACTCCCTCAAGTACAGAGACATTTTCCCAGGCTCTCCCGAGGGTAGGATCCTGCACCTGAGCTGACCCAAATTCTTCCCGATGAGAGGACCTATCGAGCAGGGGAGCTTCATCTTCTGCTTCTGAGACCCCTTCAGGCTCTCCTGCAAACACTGCTAGGGGAGAATCAGACAATCTTTCCAATTATTAAAATTCACACATAGCCAGTTAAGCTTTGCTTTTTCTTTTGTCAACCTAGGCCATGACTGTCCAGAGTCTCCTTTTCGTAAACAGCATAACACAGATCTGTCTGTTCTTTTGTGTTTAGACTCATTAGGTTCGATAGACTGGTAGAGATCAACTTCGTTTAAATGTTTAGTGTTGTCAGGTCCACCTACACAACTGAAGGTAAATTTAGTCTTTTCAAAGTCTACTTTTACTTCCTTGCTGTCTTCAACACAGAATTCAATGAATACATAATCCCTCCTGTCGTACCATTTAGCTGATGCAGGTTGCATGTTGCTGCTGCAGTTCCCCCGGCTCTCCTCACACGCTCCACGCTGCTCCTCTCGTCGTGTCCGCCGCACGCTACCCTGCTCCTCCCCGCGTTCTCCCGGGCCTAGTACTGATTCACGGACCAAGGTGATTAGACTGCCTGAATCCAAGAGTGCATGTACAAGCCGCCCATCAATCTGGACTTCAACCAGGTGCAAGTCGGGTGAGGTGACAAAGGCTGGTCTGGCAAACAGTGACACTCTTTGTGTGGTATCGCACTCCATTGGGACGGCTCTTCCTGGGCAATGAGCTGTGATATGACCCCCTTCCCGGCAGTTCCAGCAGACAGGAGGGGTGGGCTCCTTTCTACGCCCAAAGCGTGGGGAAACAGGCTTTTCACTATGCTGGTTTTCCATATGGGGTTCCGGTGCCAGACTTTTCTTCGTGGTTGCACCCAGCAACCGACGCCTTACTTCTCGAACACCAGTATTTCGATCCCGAGCTGAGTAGTCCTCTGCACTCAGGTATTTTTCAACCAGCTCCACCATCTGATCTGCCGACCCTGGGTCTGCTCGACTCACCCACTTCCGCAACCCAGATGGAAGCGACCTTAAGAAGTGGTCCATGGTTACTCTTTCAACAATCTGGGCTGGCGTCAGACTCTCAGGCTGTAACCATTGCCTCACCAGACGGCAAAGGTCATGCATCTGGGAGCGTGGGGAAACGTCTGATGCAAATAGCCACTTGTGCACTCGCTGGGCCCGCAAGGCTGTTGTGACTCCCAAACGAGCAAGGATCTCATTTTTTAGAGTGTCATAATTCTTGGCCGCTTCTGGATCCAGGTCCACGTAGGCCTTCTGGGCATCCCCTGACAGAAAAGGTGCTACTAGGCTGGCCCACTGTTCCGGGGGCCATGCTTCCCTCTGGGCAGTCCGTTCAAAGGTACACAGAAATGCTTCTGCGTCATCTTCTGCAGTCATTTTCATCAATAATCGGCTGGCGCGGGGTATCGGTGAACTCCTGGTATCACCACCCGGACTCTGCTGTGCAAAGTGTTGTACAACCTCGAGTAACAGCTGCCGATCTTTATCAGCTTTCTCAGTTGATGCCGCTAACTGGTCCATAAATATTTTCACAGTCTCTTGATGTTGCTCCTGCTGCCTTTCACTGGCGGCTTGCTGTCGGGCGGCCGCTTCCTGCTGGGACAGCGACAACTGAGTCAGTCGATTCAGTATGTCTTCCATATTGGTGCTTCCTGCTTGACTGGGTGGGACAGACATGTTCACCACGGCCTTCAACCAGGACATATAAAAGGGACTTGTTTGTACTGTCTCTTTAAGACTCAGCCGGATACAAATTTATGCAGCGACCCAAAAAAAAAAATTTTTTTTTTCTTCTTTACTGTTTGGGGCTCACTGGAAAGATAAACTTCAGACTGCTCATCAGGTTGCACAGCATAAGCCTGCCCGCATCCTCCACCAATTGTGACGCTGTGTTGTATTTGCAGGTAGGAAACAGGCGTCACACTCCTGAACTTGCAGATTCCAGCTCTTTTATTTACAGCTTGGCTGGCAAACTATAGCAACAAAATCACGAAATAAAACAAAAGGTAACAGAAATCCTAAGCCTGTCTGGCTTCCTAGTCTTCCTCACTATCTGGAAACCTGACTATACTAGTCAAAAGCAAACAAATGCAACAGTCATTTTGGCCTTCTGGCCCACTCACAGTTCAGTAGTCCCAGGAGCACTCTCTCTGTGTGTCCACTCTCAGGCTTAACATCCACAGTCTGACTTAGAGCAGCGAGCGGCCAATTCAAAAGCTATTTATGCTGCAGCTGCTCTCCGAAGAGTACCAGCCAAATCCTGGCCTGGAGGGTGTGGTCAAGTGTCCCATCCTCACACACTTGACTGGCTCCAGACTCCCATTTCAATCAGGTTTTGTTCCGGTTAGATAAAGCTTGCAGCATCACACCTGTCTGAAGCCTTTTAGCCAATTAACCTGCTCTTTGCCTGAATCCAACATGCAGGTATCTGCCATCTGCTGTGACGTGAGCCAGGCAATGGATCACCCTGTCACAATATATATATATGCATATGTATGTATATGTGTGTGTGTGTGTATATATGTATATGTATATATATATATATATATATATATATATATATATATATATATATACATATACATATACATATACATATATATACATATACATATACATATATACATATACATATACATACATATATATATATACATATACATATATATATATATATATATATATATATATATAAACATATACATATATATATATATATATATATATATACACATATATATATACATATATATATACAGTGGTGTGAAAAACTATTTGCCCCCTTCCTGATTTCTTATTTTCTTATTCTTTTGCATGTTTGTCACACTTAAAGAGACACTGAAGCGAAAAAAAAATGATGATATTATGATTTGCATGTGTAGTACAGCTAAGAAAAAAAACATTAAGATCAGATACATCAGTCTAATTGTTTCCAGTACAGGAAGAGTTGAGAAACTCCAGTTGTTATCTCTATGCAAAAAAGCTATTAAGCTCTCCGACCAACTTGGTCGTGGAGAGGGCTGTTATCTGACTTTTATTATCTCAACTGTAATTGAACTGTTTACTTTTCCTCTGGCAGAGGAGATGTCATTACTTCACAGACTGCTCTGAAAGACTCATTTTGAATGCTGAGTGTTGTGTAATCTGCACATATTATAGAGTGATGCAATGTTAGGAAAAACACTATATACCTGAAAATAAAAATATGAGAATATTTTCTTTGCTGCTAATCTTCTAGTAATTATTCATAGTACACAACCAATTCATTATATCATATATTTTTTTTCGCTTCAGTGTCTCTTTAAATGTTTCTGCTCATCAAAAACCGTTAACTATTAGTCAAAGATAACATAATTGAACACAAAATGCAGTTTTAAATGATGGTTTTTATTATTTCGTGAGAAAAAAAAACTCCAAATCTACATGGCCCTGTGTGAAAAAGTGATTGCCCCCCTTGTTAAAAAATAACTTAAAGGGATACTGTCGGGGGAAAATGAGTTTAACTTACCCGGGGCATCTACCGGTCCCCCGCAGACATCCGGTTCACTTCTGCAATTTCAGACTTTAAAGTCTGAAAACCACTGTGCCTGCGTTGCCGTGTCCTCGCTCCCGCTGATGTCACCAGGAATGTATAGCGCAAGCCCAGTATGGTCTGTGCCTGCGCTGTGCGCTCCTGATGACATCAGGGGAAGCGAGGACACGGCAACGCAGGCACAGTGGTTTTCAGACTTTAAAGTCTGAAATTCCAGAAGTGAACCGGAGGCGGGGTCGGAGCATCGGTGAGTGGCTGCGTGGGCACAGGATGTCTGTGGGGGACCATTAGAAGCCCCGGGTAACTTCAACTCATTTCCCACTCCCCCGACCTCCCTACAGTATCCCTTTAACTGTGGTTTATCACACCTGAGTTCAATTTCTGTAGTCACCCCCAGGTCTGATTACTGCCACACCTGTTTCAATCAAGAAATCACTTAAATAGGAGCTATCTGACACAGAGAAGTAGACCAAAAGCACCTCTAAATCTAGACATCATGCCAAGATCCAAAGAAATTCAGGAACAAATGAGAACAAAAGTACTATAATTGAGATCTATCAGTCTGGTAAAGGTTATAAAGCCATTTCTAAAGCTTTGGGACTCCAGCGAACCACAGTGAGAGCCATTATCCACAAATGGCAAAAACATGGAACAGTGATGAACCTTTCCAGGAGTGGACAGCCAACCAAAATTACGCCAAGAGCGCAGAAAAAACTCATCCGAGAGGCCACAAAAGACCCCAGGACAACATCTAAAGAACTGCAGGCCTCACTTGCCTCAATTAAGGTCAGTGTTCACGACTCCACCATAAGAAAGAGACTGGGCAAAAACAGCCTGCATGGCAGATATCCAAGGCGCAAACCACTTTTAAGCAAAAAGAACATTAAGGGTTGTCTCAATTTTGCTAAAAAACATCTCAATGATTGCCAAGACTTGGGAAAATACCTTGTGGACCGACGAGACAAAAGTTGAACTTTTTGGAAGGTGCGTGTCCCGTTACATCTGGCATAGAAATAACACAGCATTTCAGCAAAAGAACATCATACCAACAGTAAAATATGGTGGTGGTAGTAGTGTGATGGTCTGGAGTTGTTTTGCTGCTTCAGGACCTGGAAGGCTTGCTGTGATAGATGGAACCATGAATTCTATTGTCTACCAAAACATCCTGAAGGAGAATGTCCGGCCATCTGTTTGTCAACTCAAGCTGAAGCGATCTTGGGTGCTGCAGCAGGACAATGACCCAAAACACACCAGCAAATCCACCTCTGAATGGCTGAAGAAAAACAAAATGAAGACTTTGCAGTGGCCTAGTCAAAGTCCTGACCTGAATCCTATTGAGATGTTGTGGCATGACCTTAAAATGGCGGTTCATGCTAGGTAACCCTCAAATAAAGCTGAATTACAACAATTCTGCAAAGATGAGGGGGTCAAAATTCCTCCACAGCGCTGTAAAAGACTTGTTGCAAGTTATTGCAAATGCTTGATTGCAGTTATTGCTGCTAAGGGTGGCCCAACCAGTTATTAGGTTCAGGGGGCAATTTCTTTTTTCTTTTTCACACAGGGCCATGTAGGTTTTGAGTTTTTTTTCTCACTAAATAATAAAAACCATCATTTAAAACTGCATTTTGTGTTCAATTATGTTATCTTTGACGAATAGTTAACGGTTTTTGATGAGCAGAAACATTTAAGTGTGACAAACATGCAAAAGAATGAGAAATCAGGAAGGGGGCAAATAGTTTTTCACACCACTGTGTGTGTGTGTGTGTGTATATATATATATATATATATATATATATATATATATATATATATATGTATATATATATATACACACTGATGGCCCGGCGTTGCCCGGTTATGTATTTGGCTGGTGTTGGCTCCGCCCACTTTTTCTAACCCTAACACACAATTACTCAATTGATCAATGACCTAGTTTGTGAGCTTTGTGGTGTTTGGCATCAATAAATTGCATTGAAATTAAGGAAATCTGATTGGCTGTGGCTCCACCCCATTTTCTGAATTTGAACCCCAGTCATTCAATGACTAACTGTACCAGGTTTGAGGCTTGTGCCATTAACAATTCAAGAATGGCAGCAATTAAATATTCGAGTCTGCACTTCTCAGTTAAAGACAGGACGTTCTTTCTAACAAATTAGACAAATTTCGCCGCGATACCCTCGACTATCAGGCGTCCTAACCATCCTTTGAGTAATCCACCAACAGATTGCTCAGGTGAGGGTTCCTCAGGTTCTACTAGTTTTTTAGGCCCACGCCAGAGAACCAAAGGAAGAGGAAGAGGAAGAAAACCAGGAGAGGCAATAAACGCTCCAGTAGACCCCAGGGTCACGAGGAGCCAAACCCTGACGAGGACCTAATAGTGAACCTCTCTTCACGGACACTGACTGCAACTGAGAAGCAGGTACTCAGACGTGGTTTGGGCTTTGTCCCAACCCACACTGGCAGTAAACTTGAACTGGACTGTGACCTGTATAATTTCTTTAGGACCTTGCGTTTGAAATCCTTTTTTCTTAGGGAGGACATCCGATACAGCCTCTACCTCTAACTCTACCTCAGTTAACCTCTTCCCACCTGAAGTCAATTTAACCATGTGTCGTGCCAAAAGTAAGTGGCTACCTCCTAACACCTCACATGCAGTTGAAACATTTATTGCTATGGTACAGCGTGACATCCACTTGATCAGCGAGGTAAGAGATCAGGCTCACTTTAATATGCCGATCATGGAGAGACAAGCCTTGCGTTCACTTTGCGAGGATCCTAATATAGTAGTGAAGCCCGCTGACAAGGAGGGCGCCACAGTGATCATGAATCGCCTGGATTACAGGCGTGAGGTGTTACGTCAACTACAGGACACTAATGTATACGTTAAACTTTCAGGTAACCCGACCTCCGTAATCCGTAAGAGGAGATTGACGAATTCATCAAGTGTGCCCTTGGGGTGGGCGCAATAACTAAACAAATCCATTACTTTCTTTTGACTCCATTTCCTCTGATCCCTCTCTTTTATGTTCTCCCAAAGATCCACAAATCTTTAGTGGACCCTCCTGGGAGACCTATTGTGGCGGGCACTGGTTCTGTGTTCCAATCTCTTGCTATTTTTCTTGATCCGTTTCTAAGCCCTACGGTTTCTGGCATGCGTTCTTTTCTTTTGTACACCACTGATTTTCTGGCTATAAATTTCTGACTATGGCACCTTCCAAACTCCAGTACTTCTTTGTACTATGGATGTAGTTAGCCTGTATACTTCTATTCCACATTCTGAAGGCATTACAGTTATTGGTGAAGTGTTCTCGAGAATGAACACCTGTCTGTTTTTCTTTTGAGTTTGCTTAACATGGTCCTTACTAAGAACTACTTCTGTTTTGAGGATGTCTTTTACCAACAGCAACGGGGGACGGCGATGGGGAGCAATGTGGCCCTCAGTTATGCCAATCTCTTCATGGACTGGTTTGAATGAACCTTTGTCTATGGGCATCTTATGTACCTTGGCCATGCCATGTGCTGGCTAAGGTACATAGATGACATCTTTATCTGGTCAGGCTCCGAGGAATCATTGTTGGCATTCAAGGGAGATTTGGATCGGTGCTTTCCCACAATCTCTTTTACCTTGGAATACAGCCCAGAATCTGTCCATTTCCTCGATGTCCTGATTCAGATGGAGGGAGGTGAATTACATACATCCCCTTACCGTAAACCCACGGATTGCAATACCTATTTGGCAGCTAAGAGTTACCATCCGCAACGCCTTAAAAAAGGTTTACCTTTTGGCCAATTTTTGCGACTGAGGAGGATTGCCTCAGATGATGCCTCTTTTTTTTTAGAGAAGCAGGGACCATGTATGCAAACTTTTTGGCAAGGGGCTATGATTCTAAGGTACTTGACAGTGCACTTGAGAGACCCACACAGAGGGATAGAGAGACTCTACTGCGGTTTAATCCCCGACGTGAACAATCACGACTCCCATGATCCTAACATATTCTCGACTTTCGTTACAGACGCAAAAAATCATGAGGAAACACTGGCATATCTTGAGCAGTGATCCATCTCTTCCAAACGTTTTCGGTGAACAGCCAATTTGTGCATTTAGACGATCCAAGAATCTGCGTGACACCTTGGTGCATGCCAGAAGCACAATACCCACTTCCACAGAAGGAGGTAATTGGCTTTCTAATTTACCTAGCCCTAAGGGCATGTTCCCATGTGGCCATTGTGCCCAGTGTGGGTACGTCCAAAGGGGTGCATCTTTTCCGCACCCTCGTTCTGGTAGACGTATCTCTTTAAATTGTTTTGCAAGCTGTTCATCGAAGAACATTGTATATTGCCTAATATGCCCGTGTGGCCAATTGTATATAGGCCAAACCTCACGTGATGTACGTACACGCATCAGTGAACACCGCAGCAATATTCGCTGTGGTGCAGTGGATTCCCCTGTCGCCAGACATTTTATGGAGGCAGGACATAATGTGTCCCAACTACGTTTTAGGGTAGTGGAGGTAGTGACTCCCCCATATAGGGGAGGAGATATAGAATTGAAACTACTGCAGAGAGAATTATATTGGATGGATCAACTTAATACAATTTCGCCTCAGGGTATGAATGAGGACGCTGATCTGGCACCTTTTCTCAGATAATTAATATGGGGTTGGGATTGGGGATAGTTTATGGATCTCACCTGTGTATTTGGCTAATTTTAACACTATTATTGTGGCTTAGGGAATTTTGTTGATTTTATTGCTGTTTTAACAGTACTTTCTATCTGTTCCTAGATTTCGCCTGCTGAAAGCCTGGACACTGTTTATTGCGTACCAGCACCACCTACTGGACACAGATTTGTCTGCATTAGCTCTTTAGTTTATGCTGTTTATGTGCCTGGCCGGGAAGCGCCGTATTGAGCATGTGCGGCGGCCATCTTGTGTGTGTCTAACACACTGCTGGATGGCCTGCTGCACTATGCGACGCCAACCGGAACCGGAAGTGATGCCATGGCGCCGCGGCGTACGCCTCGTGACGTCATGCGCGTCAAAGGGCCGGCCCCAGTGTCCAGGCTGGGCGTACTAGCAATTAGTTGCACTATATAAAGGACACTATGACAAATAGGTGGCTACAGCACTCCCCGGGCATCCTCTGACCCTCTGACGAAGGATCTCTCATCCAAAACGGCGCTGTCAGGGTAATGGATGTTTGATACCCTGCCATAGACTTTGTGTGATCCCGGGCTCCTCAGCTCGCTGTATGTGTGCTCTATAAGGATCTTCATTTGCTGCAGTTCCGGGATCTGTTTGGTTAACATCATAGCTGTCTATCTTTTGGCATCCCCGGCATCACTTTGCTTTGCTTTTTCTGCATATACTGCTGTATATAATTCAAATGCTTATAGTGTTAAAGATATCGCTGTGATGTAATACCATTGACAGAGTGTATATTCTGAGTGTTTGTCTTAGCTTGTGCAAAATTGTATGTATATGTGAATGTCCACTTTTTTGATATATATTTAATGTAAAGATTTTTGCAACATAATCTTTGGTGTGCAGGTTTATAATATACTTTTAAGCAATTAAATATTCCCCTTGAAAATAAATAGCTGCATTTTGCTTGGCTTTTGTAGGCTCCACCCACTTTTCTGAATATTAACCCCTGTCACTCAGTGACCAACTGTGCAAAGTTTGAGTACCCTAACATTAACAGTGTAATAATGGCTGCAGTTTACATTTTTCCAGTGAAATTTGTATTTGTCTCTGCCCACTGATGACCCGGCGTTGCCTGGGTAAGTAATTGGCTGGTGTTGGCTGCGCCCACTTTTTCTAACCCTAACAAACCGTTACTCAATGACCAAGTTTGTGAGCTTTGCGGTCTTTGGCATCAATAATTTGCATTGAAATGAAACAAATCTGATTGGCTGTTTGAGGCTCCACCCTCTTTTCTGAATTTGAACCCCAGTCACCCAGTGACCAACTGTACCAGGTTTGTGGCTTGTGCCATTAACAGTGCAAGAATGGCAGCAATTAAATATTCGCCTTGAAAATCAATAGGTGAATTTTGATTGTCTTTTGATTTACTTTTCTGAATATTTATCCCAGTCACCCAGTGACCAACTGTGAAAAGTTTGAGAACCCTACCATTAACAGTGTAAGAATGGCTGCAGGTTACATTTTCTCAGTGAAATTTGTCTCTGCCCACTTTTTGGGTATGGGAATAAAAAGTATCCTATATGTTATTCCAGGTAATGTACTATGTGTGTGCCAAATTTCATTCAAATCCGATCAGCCATTTTTGCGTGATCGAGTAACAAACATCCAAACATCCGAACTTTCCCATTTATAATATTAGTAGGATACATAGACAGACAGAGAGTTTTTCTTGTTTAAATGTATGTATGTACCGTATGTATGTATGTATGTATACATGCATGTCAATTGTAGCCGTAATTACGACCTATTATCGTTACAAATTTTAAATTTCTATTCCTAATTCTGATTACAGTGGTTATTATGGAAATTACAGTGTAGCGACTTGTAATCATAATTGGTCATTACGATCACCACTGTGATGCACTGCACATTGAGTGCAATACGCATGGCAACATCAAAGTCCATTGATTTTCATGTTACCGTTCACAGTACAGCTGTGCGTTCCCGTGCATTGTGATGTGATGTGGCCCAACATATTTTATAGCGCGTCAAATCTGGTTCTATTGGGTTGGGACCCCGTTAGGAACACATGCATGAAATCGTGTTTGTGCATGGGTTGTGTAGCCCTAAATGTTTGACCCAGATGCCACACCTTAGTGGTGCTTGTTTATGCTGATAAACCTGTTGGACAATGTATGATGAAATAATTGGACTGCAAAGAAAGTAACTGTTAGCTGCCACAGAGAAGTCATTTCATATAGCCACAACATTACATATTCAGCCATTATGTGATTCACATAACACAGTCATAACGTGAGCCACCTGTTAGATGTCCTCTTTTTACCCGGTGCAATCAATAAATGTACCCCAATGTGCTCCATGTAACTTGCTTCCTTTTAATCAAACAATACTTTTCATACAGTCAGATAGCTGCGTAATCCAGCTAGCTCCGGATGTGCAAACTTGTTCACAGGTGTACACAATGATCTTTTTAATAGGACAGCATTATTTGTGCTTAGGAAAGAAACTCAAAGAACTAGAGGATAATTTATTGATTTACATTTACTAATATTGCTAAGAAAAACTATAGGCAACAGAGGAGAAACCGTATAGGTTTCAGAGGAAGTACAGGAAACCTTTGCCAAAAAGAGGGCTGTAATGCTTGTCAATTAGAGACTGAATTTACTTCATGGAAGTAGGACTATAAGAACCACTCAATTTAAACTGTTAAAAGTCTTTCATTTTAGCCTTGAGGTCTGCGCAGTAAAGCTATTTTCCATATACGTGGGCTACAGCTCAGCTGTCAACAGTTCTTTTCCAAATCTACAAAAATGCTTCATAAATTGCATGAAGAGTCACACAGTTCCTTCAGGGCTTATAAAATTTGAACAAAGCGTCACATGTTGCTTATAGCAAAGCTATTCCCCTGCACACCACATCTATCGGATTAGTGAATAGCCATCTGAACATATTTAAGTTTCAGCCTGCCTTGGGACATCCCTTTGCTTAGTCACAGCAAAGTATGTGAAGGATCACATGTCCTGGCTAAAGAATTATATTATTTAAGATAAATGCCTGTACCTGATAGCATAATTGTCCTTATTAATCAGTCACTTTGTTAGTCAGGTCTTTCAGCATAAATGTGTGGGCATGTGTTGGAATGTATTTTAAAAGAGATAGATGGGAGCATAGTGTAAGAAGCTAATGTATGTCAGGAAAGTACATAGTATTGGATTCAGACTTCCGTTGAATATAGTCAAGGAACAGGAAGTCTCTTGAAATTTTCATTTTATCCTTAATATATATAGTAACATAGTGGTGGCGAAACCTTTAGATAGTGACGGGATGATGGTCTGAACACTGTTCATTTCTGTGTACAGATTGATATAGCAGTAATTTTTCATACCATACATGAATTACTTATTTACAGAATGCATAACACTTATAGGTGGAGACATTACATTGAATAACCCTAGTGTTGGGCGAACAGTGTTCGCCACTGTTCGGGTTCTGCAGAACATCACCCTGTTCGTGTGATGTTCGAGTTCGGCCGAACACCTGATGGTGTTCGGCCAAACTGTTCGGCCATATGGCCGAACTAAGAGCGCATGGCCGAACGTTACCCGAACGTTTGGCTAGCGCTGTGATTGGCCGAACGGGTCACGTGTAGTGTTGGGCGAACATCTAGATGTTCGGGTTCGGGCCGAACATGGCCGCGATGTTCGGGTGTTCGAGCCGAACTCCGAACATAATGGAAGTCAATGGGGACCCGAACTTTTGTGCTTTGTAAAGCCTCCTTACATGCTACATACCTCAAATTTACAGGGTATGTGCACATTGGGAGTGGGTACAAGAGGAAAAAAAAATTAGCAAAAAGAGCTTATAGTTTTTGAGAAAATCGATTTTAAAGTTTCAAAGGGAAAACTGTCTTTTAAATGCGGGAAATGTCTGTTTTCTTTGCACAGGTAACATGCTTTTTGTCGGCATGCAGTCATAAATGTAATACATATAAGAGGTTCCAGGAAAAGGGACCGGTAACGCTAACCCAGCAGCAGCACACGTGATGGAACAGGAGGAGGGTGGCGCAGGAGGAGAAGGCCACGCTTTGAGACACAACAACCCAGGCCTTGCATGAGGACAAGAAGCGTGCGGATAGCAATTTGCATTTTGTCGCCATACAGTCATAAATGTAATACAGATGAGAGGTTCAATAAACAGGGACCGGAAACGCTAACTCATCACAGATGTTCATTGTTCATGTTACTTGGTTGGGGTCCGGGAGTGTTGCGTAGTCGTTTCCATTCCAGGATTGATTCATTTTAATTTGAGTCAGACGGTCTGCATTTTCTGTGGAGAGGCGGATACGCCGATCTGTGACGATGCCTCCGGCAGCACTGAAACAGCGTTCCGACATAACGCTGGCTGCCGGGCAAGCCAGCACCTCTATTGCGTACATTGCCAGTTTGTGCCAGGTGTCTAGCTTTGATACCCAATAGTTGAAGGGTGCAGATGGATTGTTCAACACAGCTATGCCATCTGACATGTAGTCCTTGACCATCTTCTCCAGGCGATCGGTGTTGGAGGTGGATCTGCACGCTTGCTGTTCTGTGTGCTGCTGCATGGGTGTCAGAAAATTTTCCCACTCCAAGGACACTGCCGATACCATTCCCTTTTGGGCACTAGCTGCGGCTTGTGTTGTTTGCTGCCCTCCTGGTCGTCCTGGGTTTGCGGAAGTCAGTCTGTCGGCGTACAACTGGCTAGAGGAGGGGGAGGATGTCAATCTCCTCTCTAAAGTATCCACAAGAGCCTGCTGGTATTCTTCCATTTTGACCTGTCTGACTCTTTCTTCAAGCAGTTTTGGAACATTGTGTTTGTACCGTGGATCCAGAAGGGTATAAACCCAGTAATTGGTGTTGTCCAGAATGCGCACAATGCGTGGGTCGTGTTCAATGCAGTCCTAGGCCGAAGAGGTCATAGCCTAGGGTCACAAAAACCTGTTTATTTGGGCAATTTCAATGGTAGTGATGCTGACGCACATAAATCTCAGCCATGGCCGTTAGCAACGTCTGAATTTCACGAAATGTCTCATGCAGGTAGAAGACATATTGTTAGACTTGGATTCCAAAGATGGGGTCCCTACATCTCTGCAAACCAGAGTTACAGGGGTGCAAAATTGGTAAAATCCCCCATGGGCTTTCATTGCCTCCCTATTTCACTTTCCAAAATCTCACATCTTTTCAAAGGGCAATGGCTCAGCAGTACCAAATTTTCTAGCATTGTAGGGACTCTTAGGGGGATCATGACTGGTGAGTTTTGCCACTGCTGAGCCATTGCCCTTTGAAATGGTGTGAGATTTTGGAACGGTAAATAGTAGGCCCAATGAAAGCCTATGGGGGATTTTACCAATTTTGGAGCCCTGTAACTCTGGTTTGCAGAGATGTAGAGACCCCATCTTTGGAATCCAAGTCTAACAATATGTCTTCTACCTGCATGAGACATTTCGTGAGATTCAGACGTTGCTAACGGCCATGGCTGAGATTTATGTACATCAGCATCACTACCATTGAAATAGCCCAAATAAACAGGTTTTTGTGACCCTAGGCTATGACCTCTTCGGCCTAGGGGCCCGAAACTCACCAGTCATGTTCCCCCTAAGGGTCCCTACAATGCTAGGAAATTTGCCACTGCTGAGCAATTGCCCTTTGAAAAGATGTGAGATTTTGGAAAGTGAAATAGGGAGGCAATGAAAGCCTATGGGGGATTTTACCAATTTTGGACCCCTGTAACTCTGGTTTGCAGAGATGTAGGGACCCATCTTTGGAATCCAAGTCTAACAATATGTCTTCTACCTGCATGAGACATTTCGTGAAATTCAGGCGTTGCTAACGGCCATGGCTGAGATTTATGTACGTCAGCATCACTACCATTGAAATTGCCCAAATAAACAAGAAGAAAGAGTCAGACAGGTCAAAATGGAAGAATACCAGCAGGCCCTTGTGGAGACTTTAGAGATGAGATTGACATCCTCCCCCTCCTCTAGCCAGTTGTACGCCGACAGACTGACTTCCGCAAACCCAGGACGACCAGGAGGGCAGCAAACAACACAAGCCGCAGCTAGTGCCCAAAAGGGAATGGTATCGGCAGTGTCCTTGGAGTGGGAAAATTTTCTGACACCCATGCAGCAGCACACAGAACAGCAAGCGTGCAGATCCACCTCCAACACCGATCGCCTGGAGAAGATGGTCAAGGACTACATGTCAGATGGCATAGCTGTGTTGAACAATCCATCTGCACCCTTCAACTATTGGGTATCGAAGCTAGACACCTGGCACAAACTGGCAATGTACGCAATAGAGGTGCTGGCTTGCCCAGCAGCCAGCGTTATGTCGGAACGCTGTTTCAGTGCTGCCGGAGGCATCGTCACAGATCGGCGTATCCGCCTCTCCACAGAAAATGCAGACCGTCTGACTCAAATTAAAATGAATCAATCCTGGAATGGAAACGATTACGCAACACTCCCGGACCCCAACCAAGTAACATGAACAATGAACATCTGTGATGGGTTAGCGTTTCCGGTCCCTGTTTATTGAACCTCTCATCTGTATTACATTTATGACTGCATGGCGACAAAATGCAAATTGCTATCCGCACGCTTCTTGTCCTCATGCAAGGCCTGGGTTGTTGTGTCTCAAAGCGTGGCCTTCTCCTCCTGCGCCACCCTCCTCCTGTTCCATCACGTGTGCTGCTGCTGGGTTAGCGTTACCGGTCCCTTTTCCTGGAACCTCTTCTCTGTATTACATTTATGACTGCATGGCGACAAAAAGCATGTTACCTGTGCAAAGAAAACAGACATTT
Source organism: Hyperolius riggenbachi (assembly GCF_040937935.1). NCBI lineage: Eukaryota > Metazoa > Chordata > Amphibia > Anura > Hyperoliidae > Hyperolius > Hyperolius riggenbachi. Next base: position 289,376,454 of record NC_090646.1, on the reverse strand, counting down.
CCCGCATTTAAAAGACAGTTTTCCCTTTGAAACTTTAAAATCAATTTTCTCAAAAACTATAAGCTCTTTTTGCTAAATTTTTTTTCCTCTAGTACCCACTCCCAAGGTGCACATACCCTGCAAATTTGGGGTATGTAGCATGTAAGAAAGCTTTACAAAGCACGAAAGTTCGGGTCCCCATTGACTTCCATTATGTTCGGAGTTCGGGTCGAACACCCGAACATCGCGGCGATGTTCGGCGAACGTTCGCGAACCCGAACATCTAGGTGTTCGCCCAACACTAAATAACCCTGATTGGTTTGACACATTGGTTCAACCCAGTTGAAGGTAAGACCTTGATTTTATGGTGATGTTTTTCTTTATCAAGACACCCTGACATTATGAGATCATTCCGGGTTTCGTCTGCCTCGGTGAAGGGGCAAAGTCCACTTGGAACATACAATACTTGCTGACTTGAGCAGGACATGTCTTATACAATAGCTAACATTAAAAGGGAATTCTATATTACAAGTCTTGTCTGAGATTGGTTCTTCAGAGTATTGCAAGAATATAAATGATTCCTACAAAGAGTTCTTTAATAATTCTCCATGCAACCATCTCTGACCAACAGTGGAATAGAAGTAAAGGTAAGATCCAGGGCCAGCTTTTCTAAGAGTTGTGAGAAGTATGAAGTAGGGAATTCATGTGTGCAGCATGTAGCACTATACAGGAACACATGCAAGGGATGATAAAAAGTGTTGGTCTAGGTTTTTTTGCCCACTAAGTTAGCAATAGGGACCATATAGCCACTATGGGATACAGGACAGATTACCTTTTTAAAACTATTCAAAACCTGGACACACTTATTTTAAATCGTTTTTTTTTTCTGCATCGTTTTGCCTGCAGCAGTGTTGGAATCTCACTTGTATCTCTAACATTTTCCACACTCTCTAGGAGATTCATTGGAGTACTGTAAAGATGTGTATGGGGGTGGTCCACTGAACTACAGTAAAAGTGTTTATGCCAAATACTGACATGCACATTTACTTAGTACAAGTTGGTCAAACCCATGCTGTATGAAGGAATTTGTGAAACTGAATCATGGTCACTGGTAGTAGCACAACATTCTTGTGCTCTATAGCAAGCAAAGATGCTGTGCTGATATATTGAGTATACACCTCCTGTCGGTTGTGTTAAAATGATCTTGGCTCTACTTTTTTTCTGACCTGCATAGCCTGAGGCTGTTATGCCTTACCTTTTCGCTGACCTCTGCCTGGACCTCAACCAATTTTCCAAACTGGTTGCCTTACTCTCTGCCTGAACCTCTAACATCCATGACAGTACCCAGCCTTGATATCAGCCTAAAGCTTTGCATTTTATACCTAGCCACACACCTGCCTTGTATCCTTTAATTTTGTTCTCCGCACAGCCTACTGGTTCTTGCCCATCTCTAGTGGAGTGATCCTTAGGGACGCAACTTGGTGGGACTTACAACAAAGTCGCATGTTGGCCATTAAGGTTAATGGCCCATCACAGCTTGCACAGGTCTCTGTTTTAAGAAGACAAACTGTTGTTTTGCATAACATTTTAGTGACAGGGCTTTTTGGTACTTTGTAGCCCTTTACACACTCCTAAGAGTTCTGGCTCACCATGAGCTTGCTGTGTAGTCTGTAACTACAGGTCTCTGGTAAAACGGCACATAGATTCTGCACCTCAGATGAGACTGCATTTCCTACCTCAGCCAGTTTCAAGAGACTCTGTAACAAAATTTTCAGCCTTAGTTCTTCTATCCTATAAGTTCCTTTGCCTGTTCTAATGTGCTCTGGCTTACTGCAGCCTTTCCTAATTACACAGTGGCTGTGTTATCTCTGTTATATGATCTAATCTGTTTTCTTCTGTCGGCTCTGTCGGGTTAAGGTTGGAATGTGTGGAATGTGCAGGGCTGCTTGTGATTGGATAGAAGCGATACACACCCTCTGCAGGCCCCCTGCAGCCTCTGTATGACTCACTCACACACTCTGCTTATGTGAGCCTATCACAAGCTGGTTAGTTTGTTTGTAAACACTGCCTAAAACTGTTAATTACAAGCCAGGATTGCAGCAGAGAGTGGCAGAAACAGCACAGAGGGGCCCAGGAGAACATAATGAATAGAATGGTATGCTTTTTGCTGTAAAAATTTTAGAGTACAGATTCTTTTTAAGTGTCTCTTACAGGCCACCATTAGGTACAGCTTCAGGGCATCTGTGTTGCTATAGCAACGCTGAGTGTCTGCAGCTATAGCGTCGCCACGCTGCACATGTGCTGACCCAATCTCTCATTCATATTCATTTACCCTCTGGTATAAAGCAGGCCAAAATGGAATCAGAGCCATACCCTCGAGGAATCCGGCTGGCAAATCATGACATGTATAATGGAAGCACTCATCCTCTCTTTTGCTGGTAGGATCCATTCTCCCACTTGGGATCTCTGCTGGGCTTTACTATTTTGGTTGTGTGGTATTTGGGTTCTCATGAGCAGTCTGCTCTCAGTCGTGCACTTTCATTCACTGTGTATGCAGGCATTCCTTGACTTTACATCCATTTTCTGGATGTCGCCAGGGTTGCCAAGCGTCCGTCAAAGGACGGACTGTCCGTACAAAAGCACTTAAAATACAGCTGTCCGTACTGCCCGTATTTCCAGGGTAGTCGTCCGTCCAAAACGCATTAAATGTGCAACTGTATTCTGCGCATGCGCCTTGCGCTATGCACGCTCTATTTTCCCCCTCCCTCAGCCTCCCCCTCCTCGCCGGATCCCTCCTTCCAATCAGGGCCGGGCCGAGGCATAGGCTGGAGAGGCTCCAGCCTCAGGGCGCAGTGTAGGAGGGGGCGCACAATTCATTCAACTGTCATTCCTAATTGTGTTTGAAACAGAAAGAAATAAGAAAAGGAGATACATGGAAGTGACTACAAGCCAGATAACTAGAGAGCCTGGGTGGCAGGGATGGAGGGGCGCACTTTGGTGTCTCAGCCTTGGGTGCTGGAGGACCTTGTCCCGGCTCTGCTTCCAATCAGAGAACGTCTTTTTTGGCGCAGGCACCACTCGCTGCCCAATAAGAGAGATGCAGGCAGCTGGCCCAGCCCACCCAGTCCAGCGAGCAAGGAGGAGGACAGTGAGTGTCACGGCTGGTCGCAGCGCCACAGGCAGCCAGCAGCCGAGCAGGAGCAGGCAGCCTGAGTCCACAGACTGATTGGAGCCCAGCAGCCGCCGCCAGGAGGGACCACCAGGGAGACAAACAGCCGACCAGCACACTGACTGTGAGTCACTCTGTCTCTGTGTCTGTGTGAGAGAGAGGGGGGCCGCGGCTCTATCTGAACTACAAAGCATTCCTAGCTAGCCTGCCTCCTGTCACTTATGTGTCCCCACCCCCGATTCTTTAGCCTGGGTTCCCTACCTAGATCACTGTCAGCCCAGCAGCTGCCATAGGTCCTCCATGGTCTCCTGCACACAGCCCACCTCCTCTCTACAGTCACAGTGACCAAGTTAAGGGTCAACACATAAAGGCAGGTCAAATCTTAATATATTGTGCAAATGTAAATGCTGCTGTTATCCCTGACTGTAATGGATGCCATAAAAGTGAGTGTTTTGAGCTGTGAACAAAGAGGGAAATGGAGGTTCCTAAATTTAAATCCTTTTAAACAATGCAGGTTGCCTGGCTGTTCTGCTGACCCTCTGCCCCTAACACTTCTAGCCATAAACCCTGAACAAGCATGCAAATCAAATGTTTGAATCACACAGCTGAAACAAGCATGCAGCAAAAGCAGTCAGACACTACTGCAGTCTGCAGCCAACGAGCTTGCCAGGGCAGCCAGGCAACTGATATTGTTTAAAAGGAAATAAATATGGCAGCCTTCATTTACCTTACTAGGGCAGTTGTAATTTTAAAGGAAACCTAAAGTGAGGAAATTATGTTTTACTTACTTGGGGCTTCTTCCAGCCTCTCCACAGTCAATGACAACCCTCTGTGTCCCCTCAGCCCACTTGGTTGTGCTGCTGTCACTCCTGGCTGTGTACACCTCCTTTATCGTGCCCTTGTGGCTAACGGCACTGGGAGGAGCTCACAATCTAATCCCTCTCATAGTCATAGTCTAATGTCCTGCCATATTAGGTATTTATATAGCACTGACATCTTCTGCAGCACTTTACAGAGTACATAGTCATGTCACTGACTGTCCTCAGAGAAGTTCACAATCTAATCCTACCATAGTCATAGTCTAATGTCTCACCATATTATTATTATGTATTTATATAGCACTAACATCTTCTGCAGCAATGTACAGAGTACATAGTCATGTCACTGACTGTCCTCAGAGAAGCTCACAATCTAATCCTACCATAGTCCTAGTCTAATGTCCTACCATATTTATGAGAAAAAATTCTTCTCCGTTCAAGAGGGCTGCTTCACATGAGCCCTACGCAGCAATCGCCTGCTTCAACTATGTTTTCTTCCTCCCGAAATTCACAAGAAGTTCCCTAAAAAACCCGCTACTGACTTCGCCCATGACTCTGCCCCCTGCCCGTCCAAAATTTGGGGTGTCCAGATTTTTTTACAATTTTGTTCAGGAAAAATGAGAAATTGGGTTGGCAACCCTGGATGTCGCACTAGCAATTTCTTGTTGTTGTTAGTTGTAGAATCACCTTGAGTCTTCTGCCAATTTCACAACTCCCTCTGCTGGAATTTCTTTCTTTTTTTAAATCAGCCTTTATTAAGGAGACTCTGTAACATGAAAAAGATTCCCTGGGGGGTACTCACCTCGGGTGGGGGAAGCCTCCGGATCCTAATGAGGCTTCCCACGCCGTCCTCTGTCCCACGGGGGTCTCGCTGCAGCCCTCCGAACAGCCGGCGACAGACCCGACTGTCAGTTCAATATTTACCTTTGCTGGTTCCAGCAGGGGCGCTGTGGCTGCTTTCCGCTCCGAACTACACGGAAATACCCGATCTCAGTCGGGTCCGCTCTACTGCGCAGGCGCCGGAAACTTGCGCCTGCGCAGTAGAGCAGACCCGACAGCGATCGGGTATTTACGTGTAGTTCGGAGCTGACAGCCGTCAGAGCGCCTGCGCAGGAGTCGGGAAGGTAAATATTGACGTCATCTTTCACGGAGGGCTGCAGCGAGACCCACGTGGGACAGAGGACGGCGTGGGAAGCTTCATTAGGATCCGGAGGCTTCCCCCACCCGAGGTGAGTACCCCCCAGGGGATCTTTTGACGTTACAGATCCTCTTTAAAGCAAAACGGCAAATATATAAAACAGTATTATGAGGAATAACAAAGGTTTACAGCAGCAGCAAATGTACAAAACAAGGGTAAGAATGGTACAGATGACTCGACATGAAGCATGTAAAACAGAGCAGAGGCTCATTAACTCACAGACAGCCAATAGAACTTTAGAAAGAATAGAGAAATCCACAAGAAATACCTTTGGTATCAATAAACTCCACCACAGCATCTCAACTGCCTGCCATAAATAATCTATCAATAATGAGTGCGCGGTTGGGAAGACCAGGAGTGTCTAGCCAGGGAGCCCACACTTTTTCGAATTTATGGAGTGCTCCTCTGTGCTGATAAACCAACTTTTCTAGTTTTAAAAATGAATTGAGTTGCGATATCCATAAAGATATAGATGGAGGGGCTGGGTTAATCCAGGCAGAGAGAATGAGTTTCCTGGCCTGAAATAGCATTCTATGTAGCATAATTTGAGCTGGTTCAGGGATATTGACCCCAGTAAATAACCCTAAAATACAAAACTGGAAGGTTCTTGGGACAGAGAGTCAATTGTATCTAGGATGGCATTCCAGTATCGATGAAGTTTGGGGCAGTGCCAGAGCATGTGGATAAGATCCCCGTGGTCCCTGCTACATCGGGCACAAATGGGATCAGCTCTATAGTGCTCTGCTGGAATTTCTACTGCTGTAGTGATGCCTCTTAGAGAACCCAAGGTGCCTCCTGATTGATCAGACTTCTGCCAGTAGGAGCCAGTTTAAAGTGCACCTGAACTCTTGCAGAACACACAATGAGAGGTCTTCATTTCACATACAAATACTGTAGAACTCCACTGCTCTGAGCTGTGTGTGTTTGTTTAGCTACATCACAGTTTAATTAGCCTTGTCAGCAGCTGTGAAAGAGAGCACCATGGCTCTGCCTGTACATGAAAAGAAAGATGCTTTAACCATTTATGTGCTCCCTAAAAGTTAATACAGTTAAAACTTCGTTTTTTTTTTCGGATTTTCATAAATTGTAATGAAGATTTCCCCCCCCTCTAAAGGTTATAATGCCTAATATTTTAGAGCAGAGAGGAAGTTGTGAGTTTAGATCCATTTTAAGGTATTCCAAAGCTCCTGTCTGTTGTACTTGCAGTCCTCCAACTATGCTTATGTTAAGCACCATAATATATTCATGGGAACCATTGGCCTGGAGCTTCTAGCTCATGTTAAAGGGGGGTTAAAATCTTAGCGTCTCCACCTTGAAGCCTTAGCTGCGCTGTACAATGACACACTAGAGAATCCACCCTTTGCAACCTTTAACAAGAAGCCAGTGGAGGAGTATATCTCTAATTTCTGCATCCTGGATCCTACTTTATTATTTACTCTAGAGGTAGATACATCTGATTCTTCTGTGGGTACAGTTGTGTCCCGAATCTAGAAAAATGCTGCACTGAAACATGGGGCTGTGTCATGAATATAACTGGGAAAGAGATTTGTGTTCTTAATGGAAATCTTTTTTTTTTTTTTTCCTTATTTTTTTTTCTCTTCCTTATTATTACTAAACTGAACATGGTAGAGGGAAAGTGTAGCGTATGTACCTGTGTGCACATAACATTTCAATTTTTTCCATTTATGGAAATTATTTAATTTGCCTGTGGATATTTTTCCAGTTTTACATGATTTAATATAAATGCCGTATTCTTTTCTGCCAAAGAGTGAGAGATGACTTCTCTATGAATGCTGTTAATTTATATTATATTTAGAGGACAAGTCTCCTCAAATTAAGGCCATGATATTTACAATATTTATGCACACTTAATATAACCATTTGAGCAACTGAAATTTTTATTAAAACCTATTTGCTTTGTTCCATTACTATATGACTTAGTGTTCTTTGGAGGACTAAATAATGGAAATAGATAGCTGTAATGTTTGAAATTATAATCTCAGCACTTGACATGAAAAGGAGAGGTGTTTAAATTGAATATTATTAGATACTGCAAAAGAAATATCCACTAACGTGAGAAAGATGAGGACTGTTCTTACTTTAAGTAAGGTAAATACTAAAGTGACCGATGTGTATGTGACTTAGAAAATATTGAAACCACAAAGCCAGTGTGACAGGCAATAGGCATTTTTAATAGTGTACGTATTAGTATGCTGCCAGTGAGCTGGGTGCAGGGTGAGCTGAATGAGAGCTCACCCTGCTGCCGCTCAGATCCCCAGCAGTGTTAACGAACACGAGGTCTTCTCGTACTGCGCCTGCGCAGGATGCTTCTGGTGACAGGACCACACATGAGAACGTGTGGCCAAGGCTGCGCAGGCACAGTGGCCGTCGACTTGCAAGCCAGTGAACCTGAGCTGCAGCAAGGGGACTGGAGGATCATTGAGTACCAGTGCAGGCCCTGGCTGCAGGGGGCTGACTGAAGCCCCAGGTAAGTGAAACTCTTTTTTTAAGCCAAGCAAACAGAGAAGAAAATGCACCTATAGTGTGTAAATGTTTATTAAAACCGCAAAGCACATAAAAAATATACTTAGCTTAACTCCCAGCCAAGGTATGCGGGCTGTGTGTGCCAACTTGGAGTGTAGTCCCAGCAAAACAGCCATGGCCAGCGGCTGATTGTGTACAAAAAGCCGTTCGGACTTGGCGCCCCTGTCAGCAGGTCATTTCCTCCTCCAACGCACCCGGAGCTACGTCCTACATCACTACGCATTTTGGGAGCCCTGCCCCTTCATCAGGTGACCTGTTATCCTTGCTACGCAAGTTTTTATAGCGGGGATGCATACTAAACGCCATCTTGTGGCAAAAAAGTATAGCTACTAAAATTTAAAAGTGTACAAAAAGATATATATGCGCAACCCCATATACTTTTCGGGAAATTCATTACAAATTAAAATACATTATAAAAATGTTACTCTGACAATGACATGTCTTTCTATAATATCACTATTCCATGTGACCCAAAGGTCACTTTTAAATAGCGATACACATACAAATATACAAGAATAAATAATAAATTGAAGATAATAAATAATAAAAAGTGTATGTGTATGTGTGTGTGTGTATGTGTGTATGTGTATATGTGTGTGTGTGTGTATGTATATATATATATATATATATATATATATATATATATATATATATATATATATATATATATATATATACTGTATATGTGTGTGAATAAATATATATATATATATATATATATATATATATATATATATATATATATACATATACATATACACACACACACACACATACACACATACATACACACACACACGTACACGTACACACATACACATACACATACACATACACATACACACACACATACACACACACATACACACACACACACACACACACACACACACACACACACACACACACACACACATACACACACACACGTACATACATACACAATCTGAAAATAGAATAAGAAAAATAAAAGATACAATTGTATGATAAGGGTATGTAGTACCCATCTTGAATTAATTATGAAATACAAATATACACATGTTTACATAAAAACATACACATACCAATATATGCATATTTAGGGCTCATACTGTTCATCCAAAACTCATATGCACATAGTTGCAACAATCCATACCTGTGTATCACAATGCGTAATCCCACAAGAACTATCTCATTAAAGTGCTTACATCTAGGTTTTCATTCAGCCCTAATAAAGTCAGGCTTTCCACTTTATAGATCCAAAAAGTTTCCTGGGTACATAATTTACGGTATCATCCTCCTGGGTTAAATAATCTGGTATCCACTCTATACCAATTAGCTTTAAAGTATCCAGACTTCCTTGAAATTCTGAGAAGTGTTTTGAGATGGTTAGTTTAGACTATGGAGCCAGAATTCCTCCTTTTGTGATCTTCAAACCGTGATCTTAAAGTTCTGGAGGTTTCACATGCAAGGACATGCAATAAATGGGTTGCTTAATAGGGATAAGATGACCCTTATTATCAGGGAAATTCCCAGCCCATGAGAAATAAATTCACAACTGCCACAATTGTGTATTCTGCATCTAAAATTCCCCTTAAGACGAAAATGATTCCCAGTGTTTCTCCTGCTTCCCCAATATTTCTAGGGACCATCATGTTTTTTAAGGAGCGTGTTTTCCTAAAGATGATAGAAGGATCTGATGGAAATATATTATTGAGCATGGGATCTTCCAATATAAATCTCCATTTGTTCTTTATGATTATCTGAATCGATTTTGTTCTATTGTTATAGGAAGTGCAAAAGACAATCATCTATCACCTCTATCCTCATTGTCAACCTGCTTCCCTTGATCTTGAAGAACTACAGCATTACACAGGATAGAGATGACCACAGCACTGTTTGTTTGTGGACTGGTGTTTGTGCACTGGTACTTGGCTATTACTTGTCCCATGCCAGTGCTTGTAGGGGTTAACAGTTGCCAACAAGTTCTGTAGTCAAAGGTGATTCATTTGGGCAATGAGGGGAAGCTCGGTTGGTCACCAGGGAGAGTTTTCCATTATTAGGAAGGTTAGAGCTAGATTTTCATAAAGGGGTTAATGCCAAGGGGGTTTACTGAATTTAACTTAATAAATAAAATTTCTTATTCATTTATAAATGATGTAGTGTTTGCCCATTGTATCATAAATGTATCATAGGTGGCGACATATTTACTGCTTGCAAGGTGCATCAGTGCTGAATGTTTCTTTGTTGTGTGCAAAAACAACACCTGATCTCCTAGAATGCTCCGAGGCAGAAGTGATGTGTGACTACATAGCTTAGGATTAGCATCACTGGGAGGATGGTATTGTAAGAAATGGTCTGCTTTGACTAACATCTTGCTTTTGTTGGGCAGCCATTGTACCATTCTTAGAGCACATGTTTCTGAAACAAAAGACATGCCTTCCAGAAGTTTCTCCTTCTGGGACATTCTGACCCTCAGGATGTAGATAAAAGAGGGGCCTACTGAAATAATTACATCGGGGAAAGGACTAGAAGGGGCTTCTTGAGTCTGCTTTTTGGGTTGCTGGCTGTCCTCCTGGCTGGGTAAGATTGTATGGGTCTCTGTAATATGGTTTGTACATTATAAGATATTGGGAAGCTGCACTCAGGTTAGACATCAATGTATACATTGTGGGCATTGTTTTCTATGGTTAATGCTTTATATTGTTTAATCCTTCTGTACTTATTGCTTTCTGTAGTTCCTCAATGTCTGTACCTGCATCACAAATATCACATGCAGTATAAAGTTTATTTATACTGTTGTTAATGTGTATAACTTCGCCAAACAACCATCTAGAACATTTGAGGAATATAGATATTGTTGTATTTATTAACCACTTTACCCCCGGCGGTTTCAATTTTTCTGTCCCTTTTTCCATCCTTTCACCCCCAGGGACGGAGAAATCCGTACCTTCCGCGCTACCGACGCTGTCCGCGCTCGTGCGCGCGCACCCGCCGCTCGTGCACGCCGCCGCCCGCTCGCCCGGAGATCAATGAACGGGAAAATCCATTCCCATTCGTTGATCTAAGCCCCCGCAATGATCCGCTGCTTCTATTAGAAACAGCGCAATCATTGTGATTCCCCCAGCCTCCTACTGCTTCCTGTAAGCGTCCTTCCGGACGCTTACAGGTCGCATGTAAACAGACTCACTGTGGCCATCTTGTGGCCAAATAGTAAACTACACCTTAAAGCATTTTACACATACAATTACAATAATACAATACAATACAATAACATTTCTATAGCGCTTTTCTCCCATAGGACTCAAAGCGCTTAGGCTCTCTCAGATTCAGTAATTAGTAGGATGAAGTATTCACACAACAAAAGTTATATTTCTGCAAATGCCAAACTGAACAGGTGGGTTTTCAGTCTGGATTTAAACACGTCCAGGGATGGAGCTGTCCTGATCTGTTGAGGTAAGGAGTTCCAAAACGTAGGGGCAGCATGACAGAAGGCTCTGGGACCAAAAGTTTCCAAGTGGACTCTGGGTATGACTAGATTATTAGAACCTGTTGATCTGAGAATGCGGGGATTGCTACGCAGCTGCAACATATCTTTCATGTATCCAGGGCCTAAATTATTCAGGGATTTAAATGTCAGTAGGCCGATCTTGAATAGGACCCTCCATTCTATAGGTAGCCAGTGAAGGGAGTGCAGGACTGGCATTATGTGGCAGTGACGGGGTTGGTTGGTTAGCAGTCTGGCAGCAGTATTCTGTATCAGCTGTAGTCGGTACAAGACCTTTTTTGGAAGGCCAGTGTAGAGAGCATTGCAGTAGTCCAGTCGGGATGTGATGAAGGCGTGGACTAAGGTTGGCAGATCTTCTGGGGGTATGAGGTGCTTGATTTTTGCAATGTTCTTCAGGTGAAAATAGGATGATTTCACCACAGCAGAGATTTGAGTTCTGAAGTTTAAATCCCAATCAATTAGAACTCCCAGGCTACGCACATGATCAGAGCTGCGCAGATCCGTGCCTCCTATTCCCAGTGGTGAAGACTGCAAGTTAAGTTGTTTTGTTATCATGCTCTGCCCTCCTATCAGAAGGACTTCAGTTTTGTCTGCATTTAGTTTCAGCCAGTTGTCATTCATCCATTGCTGTAGTTCACGTAAGCAGGCGTTTATAGTTAGAGTTGGGTCTGTCACACCAGGCTTGAAGGAAAGATATAGTTGAGTGTCGTCTGCATAGCAGTGGTATGTCAGGCCATGTTTTTGGATTAGTTTTCCCAGCGGTAACATGTAAATCGTGAAAAGCAGGGGAGAGAGGATTGAGCCCTGGGGCACCCCATACCTAAGTGATACAGGGGTGTATTACATCCAATTACATTGGATAACACAATAAATTAACTCATTACCTCCCACATTCCCCAATTTTTATTTTTTTTTTGTAATTTAAAAAAACAAAACAAAAATACAATAAAAAAAAAAACATAAATAGTTACCTTAGCGACTGAACTTTTTAAATATTTATGTCAAGAGGGTATAACACTGTTACTTTATAAACTATGGGCTTGTAATTAGGGATGGACGCAAAACTGAAAAAAATGCACCTTTATTTCCAAATAAAATATTGGCGCCAAACATTGTGATAGGGACATAATTTAACCACTTGAGGACCTAGGGCTTTCTACCCCTTAAGGACCGGCCACTTTTTTCCATTCAGACCACTGCAGCTTTCACGGTTTATTGCTCGCTCATACAACCTACCACCTAAATGAATTTTGGCTCCTTTTCTTGTCACTAATAAAGCTTTCTTTTGGTGCTATTTGATTGCTCCTGCGATTTTTACTTTTTATTATATTCATCAAAAAAGACATGAATTTTGGCAAAAAAATGATTTTTTTAACTTTCTGTGCTGACATTTTTCAAATAAAGTAAAATTTCTGTATACATGCAGCGCGAAAAATGTGGACAAACATGTTTTTGATAAAAAAAACCCATTCAGTGTATATTTATTGGTTTGGGTAAAAGTTATAGCGTTTACAAACTATGGTGCAAAAAGTGAATTTTCTCATTTACAAGCATCTATGACTTTTCTGACCCCCTGTCATGTTTCATGAGGGGCTAGAATTCCAGGATAGTATAAATACCCCCCAAATTACCCCATTTTGGAAAGAAGACATCCCAAAGTATTCACTGAGAGGCATAGTGAGTTCATAGAAGATATTATTTTTTGTCACAAGTAAGCGGAAAATGACACTTTGTGAGAAAAAAAAAAAAAGTTTCCATTTCTTCTAACTTGCGACAAAAAAAAAATGAAATCTGCCACGGACTCACCATGCCCCTCTCTGAATACCTTGAAGGGTCTACTTTCCAAAATGGGGTCATTTGTGGGGTGTGTTTACTGTCCTGACATTTTGGGGGGTGCTAAATTGTAAGCACCCCTGTAAAGCCTAAAGGTGCTCATTGGACTTTGGACCCCTTAGCGCAGTTAGGCTGCAAAAAAGTGCCACACATGTGGTATTGCCGTACTCAGGAGAAGTAGTACAATGTGTTTTGGGGTGTATTTTTACACATACCCATGCTGGGTGGGAGAAATATCTCTGTAAATGACAATTTGTTAATTTTTTTTACACACAATTGTCCATTTACAGAGATCTTTCTCCCACTCAGCATGGGTATGTGTAAAAATACACCCCAAAACACATTATACTACTTCTCCTGAGTACGGCGATACCACATGTGTGGCACTTTTTTGCACCCTAACTGCGCTAAAGGGCCCAAAGTCCAATGAGTACCTTTAGGATTTCACAGGTCATTTTGAGAAATTTCTTTTCAAGACTACTCCTCACGGTTTAGGGCCCCTAAAATGCCAGGGCAGTTTAGGAACCCCACAAATGACCCCATTTTAGAAAGAAGACACCCCAAGGTATTCCGTTAGGAGTATGGTGAGTTCATAGAAGATTTTATTTTTTGTCAAAAGTTAGCGGAAAATGACACTTTGTGAAAAAACACAATTAAAATCAATTTCCGCTAACTTGTGACAAAAAATAAAATCTTCTATGAACTCGCCATACTACTAACGGAATACCCTGGGGTGTCTTCTTTCTAAAATGGGGTCATTTGTGGGGTTCCTATACTGCCCTGGCATTTTAGGGGCCCTAAACCGTGAGGAGTAGTCTTGAAACGAAATTTCTCAAAATGACCTGTGAAATCCTAAAGGTACTCATTGGACTTTGGGCCCTTTAGCGCAGTTAGGGTGCAAAAAAGTGCCACACATGTGGTATCGCCATACTCGGGAGAAGTAGTACAATGTGTTTTGGGGTGTATTTTTACACATACCCATGCTGGGGGGGAGAAATACCTCTGTAAATGGACAATTGTGTGTAAAAAAAATCAAAAGATTGTCATTTACAGAAGTATTTCTCCCACCCAGCATGGGTATGTGTAAAAATACACCCCAAAACACATTATACTACTTCTCCCGAGTACGGCGATACCACATGTGTGGCACTTTTTTGCACCCTAACTGCACTAAGGGGCCCAAAGTCCAATGAGTACCTTTAGGATTTCACAGGTCATTTTTGTTTCAAGACTACTCCTCACGGTTAAGGGCCCCTAAAATGCCAGGGCAGTATAGGAACCCCACTAATGACCCCATTTTAGAAAGAAGACACCCCGAGGTATTCCGTTAGGAGTATGGTGAGTTCATAGAAGTTTTTATTTTTTTGTCACAAGTTAGCGGAAATTGATTTTAATTGTTTTTTTTTCACAAAGTGTCATTTTCCGCTAACTTGTGACAAAAAAAAAAACTTCTATGAACTCACCATACTCCGTACGGAATACCTTTGGGTGTCTTCTTTCTAGAATGGGGTCATTTGTGGGGTTCCTATACTGCCCTGGCATTTTAGGGGCCCTAAACCGTGAGGAGTAGTCTTGAAACCAAATGTCGCAAAATGACCTGCGAAATCCTAAAGGTACTCATTGGACTTTGGGCCCCTTAGCGTACTTAGGGTGTAAAAAAAAGTGCCACACATATGTTACCGCCGTACTCAGGAGAAGTAGTATAATGCGTTTTGGGGTGTATTTTTACACATACCCATGCTAAGTGGGAGAAATATCTCTGTAAATGACAATTGTTTGATTTTTTTACACACAATTGTCCATTTACATAGAAATTTCTCCCACCCAGCATGGGTATGTGTAAAAATACACCCCAAAACACATTATACTACTTTTCCTGAGTACGGCGGTACCACATGTGTGACACTTTTTTGCAGCCTAGGTGCGCTAAGGGGCCCAACGTCCTATTCACAGGTCATTTTGAGGCATTTGTTTTCTAGACTACTCCTCGCGGTTTAGGGCCCCTAAAATGCAAGGGCAGTATAGGAACCCCACAAGTGACCCCATTTTAGAAAGAAGACACCCCAAGGTATTCCGTTAGGTGTATGGCGAGTTCATAGAAGATTTTATTTTTTCTCACAAGTTAGTGAAAAATGACACTTTGTGAAAAAAACCCCAATAAAAATCAATTTCCGCTAACTTTTGACAAAAAATAAAATCTTCTATGAACTCGTCATACACCTAACAGAATACCTTGGGGTGTCTTTTTTTCTAAAATGGGGTCACTTGTGGGGTTCCTATACCGCCCTGGCATTTTACAGGCCCAAAACCGTGAGTAGTCTGGAAACCAAATGTCTCAAAATGACTGTTCAGGGGTATAAGCATCTGCAAATTTTGATGACAGGTGGTCTATGAGGGGGCGAATTTTGTGGAACCGGTCATAAGCAGGGTGGCCTTTAAGATGACAGGTTGTATTGGGCCTGATCTGATGGATAGGAGTGCTAGGGGGGTGACAGGAGGTGATTGATGGTTGTCTCAGGGGGTGGTTAGAGGGGAAAATAGATGCAATCAATGCACTGGGGAGGTGATCGGAAGGGGGTCTGAGGGGGATCTGAGGGTTTGGCCGAGTGATCAGGAGCCCACACGGGGCAAATTGGGGCCTGATCTGATGGGTAGGTGTGCTAGGGGGTGACAGGAGGTGATTGATGGGTGTCTCAAGGTGTGATTAGAGGGGGGAATAGATGCAAGCAATGCACTGGCGAGGTGATCAGGACGGGGTCTGAGGGCATTCTGAGGGTGTGGGCGGGTGATTGAGTGCCCTGGGGCAGATAGGGGTCTAATCTGATAGGTAGCAGTGACAGGGGGTGATTGATGGGTAATAAGTGGGTGTTTAGGGTAGAGAACAGATGTAAACACTGCACTTGGGAGGTGATCGGACGTCGGATCTGCGGGTGATCTATTGGTGTGGGTGGGTAATCAGATTGCCCGCAAGGGGCAGGTTAGGGGCTGATTGATGGGTGGCAGTGACAGCGGGTGATTGATGGGCGGCAGTGACAGGGGGTGATTGATTGGTGGCAGTGACAGGGGGTGATTGATGGGTGATTGATAGGTGATTGACAGGTAATCAGTGGGTTATTACAGGGGAGAACAGATGTAAATATTGCACTGGCGAATTGATAAGGGGGGGTCTGAGGGCAATCTGAGCGTGTAGGCGGGCGATTGGGTGCCCGCAAGGGGCAGATTAGGGTCTGATCTGATGGGTAACAGTGACAGGTGGTGATAGGGGGTGATTGATGGGTGATTGATGGGTAATTAGTGGGTGTTTAGAGGAGAGAATAGATGGAAACACTGCGCTTGGGTGGTGATCTGATGTCGGATCTGCGGACGATCTATTGGTGTGGGTGGGTGATCAGTTTGCCCGCAAGGGGCAGGTTAGGGGCTGATTGTTGGGTGGCAGTGACAGGGGGTGATTGATGGGTGATAGGTGATTGGCAGGTGATTGACAGGTGATCAGTGGGTTATTACAGGGAAGGCCAGATGTAATTAATGCACTGGCGAATTTATAAGGGGGGGGAGGTCTGAGGGCAATCTGAGCGTGTGGGCGGGTGATTGGGTGCCCGCAAGGGGCAGATTAGGGTCTGATCTGATAGGTAACAGTGACAGGTGGTGATAGGGGGTGATTGATGGGTGATTGATGGGTAATTAGTGGGTGTTTAGAGAAGATAACAGATGTAAACAATACATTTGGGAGGTAATCTGACGGCGGGTTTGCGGGCGATCTAATGGTGTGGGTGGGTGATCAGATTGCCCGCAAGGGGCAGGTTAGGGGCTGATTGATGGGTGGCAGTGACAGGGGGTGACAGGGGGTGATTGATGGGTGATAGGTGATTGGCAGGTGATTGACAGGTGATCAGTGGGTTATTACAGGGAAGAACAGATGTAATTAATGCACTGGTGAATTGATAAGGGGGGGTCAGAGGGCAATCTGAGCGTGTGGGCGGGTGATTGGGTGCCCGCAAGGGGCAGATTAGGGTCTGATCTGATAGGTAAAAGTGACAGGTGGTGATAGAGGGTGATTGATGGGTGATTGATGGGTAATTAGTGGGTGTTTAGAGGAGAGAATAGATGTAAACAATGGATTTGGGAGGTGATCTGATGTCGGATCTGCGGGCGATCTATTGGTGTGGGGGGGTGATCAGATTGCCCGCAAGGGGCAGGTTAGGGGCTGATTGATGGGTGGCAGTGACAGGGGGTGATTGACGGGTGATTGACGGGTGATTGACAGGTGATGGACAGGTGATTGACAGGTGATCAGGGGGGATAGATGCATACAGTACATGGGGGGGGGGGGGGGTCTGGGGAGAATCTGAGTGGTGGGGGGGTGATCAGGAGGGAGCGGGGGGCAGGGGGGGGGATAAAAAAAATAGCGTTGACAGATAGTGACAGGGAGTGATTGATGGGTGATTAGGGGGGTGATTGGGTGCAAACAGGGGTCTGGGGGGTGGGCAGGGGGGGGTCTGATGGGTGCTGTGGGCGATCTGGGGCAGGGGGGGGGGGGGGAAATCAGTGTGCTTGGTGCAGACTAGGGTGGCTGCAGCCTGCCCTGGTGGTCCCTCGGACATTGGGACCACCAGGGCAGGAGGCAGCCTGTATAATACACTTTGTAAACATTACAAAGTGTATTATACACTTTGTATGCGGCGATCTTCGGGTTAACATCCCGCCGGCGCTTCCGTATGGCCGGCGGGATGTTGCGGCGGGTGAGCGGTGCCAGGCGGAGGCGGAGGATCGCGTCACGGATGACGCGATCGCTCCGCCCATGCCCATACAAGGACCGCCGCCAATTGTCAATACGGCGGTCCTTGCGGCGTCCACTTCCCGGCCGCCAATTGTATATACGGCGGTCGGGAAGTGGTTAAACGGTTTTATAACCGAGACAAATGGGCAAATACATTTCATGGGTTTTAATTACAGTAGCATGCATTATGTAAAAACTATAATGGCCGAAAACTGAAAAATAATATTTTTTTCCCACATTTTTTCCTATTTTCCCATTAAAACACATTTAGAATAAAATAATTCTTGTCATAATGTCCCACCTAAAGAAAGGCTAATTGGTGGCGAAAAAAACAAGATATAGTTCATTTAATTGCGATAAGTAATAATAAAGTTATAGACGAATGAATGGATGGAGCCCTGAAAGGTGAAAATTGCTCTAGTGTTCAAGGGGTAAAACCCCTCAGTGGTGAAGTGGTTAATATCCCATTGTTGATACAATATTTTCAGTAATATTGGATTTGTTACAGTGTTACATACCAATATTGTGTGCAAACCTCTTCCATAAATCTTTTCTGGTCTTCTGCTTATCAATTAACCAGCCTCAAATACTTTGGCTATTAACCAGCTTCATATAGTAGGATTGCCACATTTTTGCAGAAACATTTTTGCATTTTTTTGCATGCAAATGCTTTTTCATTTGTTTTTTTTCATACATTATAATATTGGTTATTTGTGCCCTTCCTAGATGACCTTTTTTTGTGATATCTATGGATTTGTCATTCACCCTATTTTTTGCTATTTTCCTTTTTGTTATGGATGTTAACCACTTCCTGCAAAATGGATGTATTAAAACATCCTATTTTTTGCAAATAGAACGTTTTATAAATGTCCATATTGCTAAAATGCTGACGTGCACACGCATGCCTAATACTGTGTGATACTGTAGGTCTGTGACCACCCATGATGTTTTTAATAATTTTTTTAATTCTATTCACTAAGGTTGGGATAAGTTCCTAAATAAAGTTGTTTTTTATTTTTGCAGTTTTCTACTAAATTCTTGGTGGTTTGATTAAGCATAGTCTTCTACTGGCCACACGGTGGTGTGTGACCTACTGATGTGTCCAGTTGAGAGGTTAATATGCAGCAGGATTCATAACAACTTGGAGGTTTCTGATATCTAGTGAGGTAAGTATTGTGCAGATGAAAGGGCATAGTGCAAGCAAGGTGACCTGAACCAGCTACAAAAAAAGTAATTCTGGGTCTGCTTAATGTAACTCTTGTACCTCTTCTTTTTAATCGTGTCAAAAACCTGAAATAACAAGGGCAACTTGTCTTCATATGCAGAAAAATGTAAATGAGAAGATAAAGGGGGTTTACCAACACAAAAAACCATTTAGTCTCCTATACATATATAGTGCATGTCATGTGAGAATAAGCAATCCAAGAAAAAGAACCTTTCTGATGGTAAGTCATGATATCAGCATCTGCTTACCTCTCAGTTTGCTTTCTTTGGGGGCTTTGGCCAGCCATGACACAGCGCTGCAGTAAGTCTGAAATGTTATCATTTCATCTCTGTCTGTTGGTATTTGCTTCAGTATCTGAAAGAAGGGCAGTTACTTTTAAACTTTCTGCATTTCATTTAGCCTCTCTGCATTCAGCCTTTTATTTAGACAATTTCACAAATATGACATTTATATTCCAGCTGCACACAGCCTTGTCAGAATAATGTATGCTGGTCTTGAATGCATCTTAGTGAATAAAAAAAAAAAAAAACAGAAAACCAAGTACATTGCTCTTTTCTTTTTTCTTGTACCCCTATACCTTTTTGAATTGTTAAGAGGTTTTTTTTTTTTGGAAGAAAAAAAGCATTGACTGTTCCTTTCTCTTGCCACACATTAAGGATTCAGTTACTGTCTTTTTCTGATCATTATGGGATGCTATGTATGCTTAGGATTGGGTTTTGGAACAAGTTACTGTAAAAAAAAACAAAAAAAACCGCCCCTTACAGATGTGTGTAGAGCTGTTACCTCTAGATAATGCTGAATGTCACATTTAGGTCTCTAACAGAATAAGCAACAAAATAGGCAATAGTACATTTATCAAATGAACATGTATTACTGTAAGTAATAATAAATACATAATGCAAGTCTTCCTTTAAAAAAAAAGTACCCTGACCATTATGAGCTTTACAAACAGGGTGAACGAATCTGAATTTGGGGGATGTCAGAAAAACGGTAAATGCTTACATGAGTAGTGCTAAATTTAAAAGATGTTTTTCATAACCCGAGCTAGACCTTTGTTTTGTAGTTTTAGATCGTGTGGTAAGCAGTTAGAACCTTTGCTAAATTATTACTGTCCTGTGTCTCCATTTTTGTGAATTTTTCCTGTTGAGACAGAAAGTGACACAGATAGCAAAACTAAAATATTTTTTGAAAATTGCGTAATATTTAGAGTCCATAGTTTTTATCTGTGTTCCTAATTTCCCGCTCTCCGCGCTACCAGTCGCCATATTAAAAACACCCACGGAGGCGTACGTGTGTACGTGTCACAAGTGAGTTGGGCACCAGTAGAGCTGAATGACGGCTCTCACTGCTGCTGCAAAACTCCCGGCGGCGTTAAATACTATTCGCCTTCCTGCGCTGCAGATTTAAGTGTGGCCTCTGCCTTAAATAGGTTTTTATCACATAGGAGGGCGGGTAAGTGCATGCAGGTTAATGATGGTAACTAACATTTATAAAAACTTAGGCAGAGGCAATTAATAAAACCACAGAAAAATGTTGAACTTTTTTATATATGCCATAAAATCTGATGAGCTAGTAAGCAGGTGATAAGCCACATTCATTATTATTTTTTTTTTTAGCTAAACAAGATACACACGCTGTCTGCAAATAACCCCAACAGATAAGATGTAGATGACAAAGGCATTCTATAAAGTTTTTAAAAGTATCCTGAATCTGGCAATGAAACTTTAACAAAAACATGCAGTACACATTTCCAGATGATATGATACGTCTCCAAGGCCACATAATGTGGTAAAAGAATTTCATGACGCTGAGGTATGTTTGTTTCAGTGCTGCAACTCACAGATGCTTTATTTTTACCTTTCTATAGACACATACCTATTTCTTCATTTGTTTCATGACAATGGCGCTATAGAGTTGTCTGCTATTGAAGAAGTCACGCCTGTGTTGCTGAGGGAAATGTACTGATTAAATCTGACTTCATTAATCCAGACACATATAACTTTTATTTGTCCTTGGAGAATTGTTTTGCCAGGAGGTGAAAAATTATTGCTTTTTGCTCACTTCACAGCTACCCAGGATTAATAAAATGGGATTTTACACTTGGCAGTGGTTGCAGGGCATATTTCTTCAACACTGTTAAAGGATAAATGCTTTGTGAAATAAACAGCAACCTAGCTAGTCAGATACTTGGATACTTGTGGTGTGTGTGTGTGTGTAGGCAGATATTCACAGTGCATCACTTTGTCCACATTCTGCTATATTAAAGCCTTATTTAAAAAATTAAATTCATTTTTTGCTCTCAAAATTCTACATGCAACACCCCATAATAACGATGTGAAAAGAGTTTACTTGAGGTTTTTGCAAATGTATAAAAAAAATAAATAAAAAAAAAAAAAAAAAATCACATGTACATAAGTATTCACAGCATTTGCTCAATACTTTGTCCATGCACCTTTGGCAGCAATTACAGCCTCAAGTCTTTTTGAATATGAATCCTTGGGCAGTTTCCCCCATTCCTCTTTGCAGCAACTCTCAAGCTCCATCAGGGTGTTCAAGAGCAAGGGTCAGGTTTTCATCCAGGATGTCTCTGCACATTGCTGCAGTTATGTTTCCCTTTATCATGACTAGTCTTCTAGTTCTTGCTGCTAAAAAACATCCCCACAGCATGATGCTGCCATCACCATGCTTCACTGTAGGGATGGTATTGACCTGGTGATAAGTGGTGCCTGGATTCCTCTAAATGTAATGCCATGTGCCTTTTACTAAAGAATGGCTTCTGTCTGGCCACTCTACCATACAGGCCAGATTGGTGGATTGCTGCAGAGATGGTTGTCCTTCTGGAAGGTTCTTCTCTCTCCACAGAGGACCTCTGGAGCTC
The DNA here is from genome assembly GCF_040937935.1 of Hyperolius riggenbachi. Lineage (NCBI taxonomy): Eukaryota > Metazoa > Chordata > Amphibia > Anura > Hyperoliidae > Hyperolius > Hyperolius riggenbachi. The sequence continues at coordinate 289,354,546 of NC_090646.1, read as the reverse complement.
TGACAGAGTGGCCATCGGGTTCCTGGTCACCTCCCTTACTAAGGCCCTTTTACCCCGATCGCTCAGTTTAGATGGCTGGCCAGCTCTAGAAAGATTCCTGGTGGGTTTGAACTTCTTCCACTTATGGATAATGTACTGTACTCATTGGGACTATCAAAGCAGCAGAAATGTTTCTGTAACCATGCCCAGATTTGTGCCTCGAGATAATTGTCAGATCTACAGACAATTCTCTTGACTTCATGCTTGGTTTGTGCTGTAAACTGTGGAACCTTATATAGACAGGGGTGTGCCTTTCCAAATCATGTCCAATCAACAGAATTTACCACAAGTGAACTACAATTAAGCTGCAGACACATCTCAAGGATGATCAGGGGGAACGGGGAACAGGATGCATCTGAGCTGAATTTTGAACTTCATGGCAAAGGCTTTGAATACTTATGTACATGTGCTTTCTCAGTTTTTTTTATTTTTAATACATTTGCAGAAATCTCAAGTAAACCTTTTCACATTGTTATTAGGAGGTGTTGTATGCAAAATTCTGAGGAAAAAAAGTGTGCATTTGATGGTACCCCTATAAAAGATCATAAATTATTGGATTAGAAAGATTTTTCAAACTTGCTGTTTTCTTTATTTATTTATTCTTGCCACTATGGATGTAGAGTCTCTGTACACCAACATTTCCCATAACGATGGTATTGCGGCCTGTCGCAAATATCTTCAAGGTTTGGGCACACCTATAAAGCCAATTGCTGGACTGATGAGATTCGGTCTCACCCACAATTATTTAAATTTTGGGGCGGACCTCTATTTACAGCAAATGGGAGTGGCAATGGGCTCACGGTTTGCACCATAGTACGCAAATCTCTTCATTGCAAAGATTGAAGAATACCTGGATACTTGTCGTATAAAACCCATGGCCTACTTCCGTTTTATAGACAACATCTTGATCATCTGGTCTGCAAGTGAGGAGGATCTTATCCAATTTCACAGGAACTTCAATGCCTTCCATCCCACAATCAAACTGAAACTGAGCTACTCTCACAGGGAGATTAACTTTCTTGACACCACCATATACATCAGAGAGAACAGCTTACAAACGTCCATGTACCGCAAACCGACGGATTGTCCCACATACCTCAGATATGACAGTTTCCACCCCAAACATATAAAGAATTCCATAATTTACAGCCAGGCAATAAGATGCAATCGGATCTGTTCTGACAGGGATGACAAAGACAAACACCTGGGTTACCTGAAGAAGAATTTCATTAAACAGGGATACAATCCTCTAATGGCTGAGACCCAAATCAAGAAAGCTAACAACATCCCTAGGACTCAGCTCCTGGAGTACAAGCAGAGCCAGGAAGAGAGCCATGTCCCACTGGTAGTCACCTACAACCCACGCCTGAAAATCTTAAGAAAGATTGCAAAAGAACTTCATTCTGTTCTACACAAGGATCAGAGACTGAAAAAGATATTCCCTGAACCTCCCCTCCTAGCGTTCCGACAGCCACCCAATCTTAAGCAGATGATAGTGAGGAATGCCTTAAATTGGCCAGAACAGAATGGAACATTTCCCTGCCGAGGAAAAAGGTGTGGGACCTGTAAACACATCCATTCCACTGACAGGATACTAATACCAGGTACACAACAGGAATACAAAGTACAAGGCACCTTTTCCTGCGACTCATCTAATGTGGTATACCTGATCATGTGTGCAAAATGCCCCAAAGGAATTTATGTGGGAGAAACAAGTCAACCACTGCGTGATCGCATGACACACCACAGATCCACTATTAAATATACTGATCTCCCGATACCAACACACTTTTGTTTACCTGGACACAGTTTATGCGATTTTGATGTCACTGTATTAATGGGTGGCTTCAAATCAGGAAACATGAGACTAACACAAGAAACAAAGTTTATACATTGGTTCAAAACTGTACAAGATGATTTAAACAAGGACTCTAACTTCTTGTGTTTGTACGATGGGTTTTAAATGCCACTGTTTTTTAAAATGTTTCTATCTTTTCATTCATTTTTGTGCCATATGTTGTGTAAGATGGTGTTTACTGTCACTATTCATTTTATTTGCTTGCATGTGCTGGCTTTAAATGCCACAATTCTCTTAAGCTTAGAATTAATGGTGCATGTAACCAGCCCAGTTACAATTCGAACTCGGAATTTACGATGTCTCCCCATCACCAGAGTCTGCTTCATGTCATGTTGAAGGAACTATTGATGTTATCAATTTAGCCAGGATGCCTGGGAAAGCCTCCTCAGTAACAGTTGAGGCATCTAATTACATTTGTTTGCTAAAGAATGTTTCTCCTCTGTATGTCAGTGTATATAAGCTGTGTTTTTCAGTTCTGGTCAGGAACCAGTCCGACGAAGGCTTTTTATAAGCTGAAAGCTCACTGTTTATCCATCTCTAAGTTAGCCAATAAATGGTATCATCCTGATTCAAAACTCCTTCTTATTTAGTATAGACATGTCTCTAGTCATACATTCAGCCTATTTAAATGGAGAAGAGTAGTCACTCTGGGTATCATCATTTGTTTCCCACACAGAACATGGATTAGCAAAAGCAGAGAGAGTTGTCTGCAGAGATGTTAAAGGCATATTAAAGGAAACCGTTCTAAGACCATCTCCAATCAGCCTAGCATTCCTGTGACAACAATAGCAAGTATTAGGAAGCAGTTTAAAGGGAACCTGAAGTGAGAGGAATATGAAGGCTGCCACCGGAATTCCCTTATAAACCATGCCAATTGCTTAACATCTGTGCCTCTAAAACCTAGTCACTAGAGTTGGGCCGAACGGTTCGCTTGCGAACGGTTCCATGCGAACTTCCATGGTTCGCGGTCGCGTCCCGCAGGCGAACTTTTGCGGAAGTTCGGTTCGCCCCATAATGCACCATGAGGGTCAACTTTGACCCTCTACATCACAGTCAGCAGGCCCAGTGTAGCCAATTAGGCTACACTAGCCCCTGGAGCCACTCCCCCCCTACTAAAAGGCAGGCAGCGGCGACCATTACGGTCACTCGTGTGCCTGCATTAGTGAGAGTAGGGCGAACTGCTGCACACTCTCTCATAGGGAAAGATTAGTTAGGCTTAGCTTGTCCTTGGCTGCATACCTGTACTGTGAACCCACCACTGCATACCTGTACTGTGAACCCACCACTGCATACCTGGGTCTCTCTCAGGCTGTCAACCTCCCCACCCACACGAAAGGGCACACCCTGGATCTTATATTTCATTCTGGACTTTTAATATCACACATGAATATAAACCCAGTGGTATGGTCAGACCACCACACCATCCACTTCTCTCTGACAGCACCAGCGATAAAACACAGAGGGAAAGAACTCATAAAATACCGTCCACTGAAAGATGTCTCACCCCAGCACGTTCAGAATACCCTCAACTTCGACGCATTAACCAATCATTGCGCAGACCCAGACTCCATGGTCCTGATGTACAACCATGCAGTGTCATCTGCCTATGACGCCCTTGCTCCAGTTCGCATTAAACAGTCTACACCACTTCACCATGCACGGTGGTTTGACAGCTCACTAAAGGACATGAAGAAAGAAGTAGAACTAGTAGAAACAGAAAAGCACAAGGACACCGGGAGCCCGATATCGAGTATTATCGTTGCGTAAATTGGTCTATTATAGTGAAAATATACTCACAATTCTGGGTTGCTTTTATGGCAACCACCATCAGAGCATGTGGAGAAGTACCGTCTCCACTCGGCCTTGTCGGTCGCCGTTCCCGGGGAAAAAAATACCACTATAGAACTATAATGATATAACCCCACGTTGTGAGGTATTATTAAGTATAAAACACTGTGGGAGGCGCCCTTACGATTCAGAATATACAGCACAACATAAATATATATCACAAAGGTAAGCGTAATACGTCTTACCTGGTGCGAAGACTCAAACACATAGAGTAGTAGAATTCGAATTTATTTATTGCACAAGGGACAACGCGTTTCGCGACCGCAAGTCGCTTCTTCAGGTCAAATAACGTGCTGTATGTCAGGGATATTCAGCGTGGGCGCCCACGCTGAATATCCCTGACATACAAATTCGAATTCTACTACTCTATGTGTTTGAGTCTTCGCACCAGGTAAGACGTATTACGCTTACCTTTGTGATATATATTTATGTTGTGCTGTATATTCTGAATCGTAAGGGCGCCTCCCACAGTGTTTTATACATGAAGAAAGAAGTGCGCAGACTAGAAAGGCAGTGGCGAAAATCCCAGAATTCAAAAGATAAACACACCCTTGTCTCTCACCTGGAAAACTACCAAAATGCGATCACCAAGAAAAAATCCTTCTACCTATCACAGGAGATCGCAAAGGCCGCCAACAGACCAGCCCAACTATTCCGCACAGTTGATAGACTATGTAATCCATCCTGTCTAAAACCTACTATAACTCCCTCAAAGGAGCTATGTGAGAAATTTGCGTGCTACTTTGCTGACAAAGTATCCTCCATTCGGTCTCTCATTCAATCCACAGCACCCAAGACTCATGCAACTCCTGGAAATAGCTGCAAAAACAACCTAACACCCTGGACTGACTTCAAAAGTATTAGTGAGGAAGAGATCTCAGACATCCTCCGTCGCCTCCGCCAGACAACCTGCGACCTGGACCCTGGACCAACTAAACATATGCTGAAATGCCCTGACCTGCTTGGTCCAGCATTTCACAAAATAGTAAATTGCTCTCTGCAAGCAGGGAGGTTTCCTACCTCTCTAAAAGAAGGAATCATCAAGCCCCTTCTTAAAAAACCTTCCATGGATCCAGATGCTATGAGCAGCTACAGACCTGTCTCCAACCTCCCCTTCTTAGGTAAAGTTATTGAAAAGGCTGTCTATCTGCAACTTGAAACCTGGCTGTCAGTAAACAACATCCTGGACCCTCTACAATCTGGCTTTAAGAAACACCACAGCTGTGAAACAGCCCTCATCCAAGTCTGCAACGATCTGCTCATGGCAAGGGACAGATGGGAATGCTCCATCCTAATCCTGTTGGATCTCTCAGCGGCTTTTGATACAGTTGACCATGAAATCCTGCTTAACAGACTGCAGGAGTACTGTGGCATCAGTGTATCAGTCCTCCAGTGGTTCAGATCATTCCTGACTGACAGAACACAGAGAGTATCCCTAGGACCCATAATGTCCAAACCTGCACCTCTACAATTCGAAGTGCCACAAGGATCAATCCTATCCCCTCTGCTGTTTGCAATCTACATGTTGCCACTCGGCACACTTATCCAACGACATGGCCTGACGTACCACTGCTAAGCCGATGACACACAGCTATACCTGTCCTTCAAACCTGGTGGAACAGACCCTACCCCAAAAATAAACTCTTGCTTAGCTGAGCTACAGGCATGGATGAATGATAACTGGTTGAAACTGAATGCTGACAAAACTGAGGTCCTGTTTGTCCAAAGCCAGTGCCCGCCATCAAAACAGCTCTATCCTAAAGCAACACCAATCAGGATTGGGAATTCAGACATAAACAGCTCCAACTTTGTGCGCAGCCTTGGCGTACTAATCGATGGGGAATTGAGTTTCAGAAACCAAATTTCATCTGTAGTTAAATCCTCCTTCTTTCATCTGAAGAACATTGCAAAGATTAAACATCTGATTCCCCCAGAGGATCTTCCAACCCTAGTCCACGCCTTCATCACATCACGTCTGGACTACTGCAATGCCCTTTATGTTGGCCTCCCCAAAAAGGACCTGCGTCGCCTGCAATTAGTGCAGAATTCTGCTGCCAGATTGCTAACAAACCAGCCTCACCACTGTCATATTACACCGATCCTTCGCTCACTGCACTGGCTAACAGTAGAATGGAGAATACTCTTCAAGATTGGACTGCTGACATTCAAATCCCTGCACAGTCTAGGCCCTGGATACATGAAGGACTTGCTGAAGCTGCACCACACCTCTCACAACCTCAGATCAGCAAGTTCTGTAAACTTGGTCACTCCCAGAGTGCACCTCAAAAAATCTGGAGATAGAGCCTTCTGCCATGCTGCCCCTACTCTCTGGAACTCCCTACCACACCCAGTAAAGACAGCACCATCCCTGGAGCTATTCAAATCCAGACTGAAAAGCCACCTGTTTAGCCTGGCATTTCCAGATTTATAAAATGTCTTCCTCTGTACTACGATGGTCTGAGCCATGCTTATGCGCTTTGAGTCCCACGGGAGAAAAGCGCTTTACAAATGTTATTTGTTGTTGTTGTTGTTGTTGTTCTGTGAACCCACCACTGCATACCTGTTCTGTGAACCCACCACTGCATACCTGTACTGTGAACCCACCACTGCATACCTGTTCTGTGAACCCACTACTGCATACCTGTACTGTGAACCCACCACTGCATACCTGTTTAGTGAACCTGCCACTGCATACCTGTACTGTGATCCCACCACTGCATACCTGTTCAGTGAACCCACCACTGCATACCTGTTCTGTGAACCCACCACTGCATACCTGTACTGTGAACCCACCACTGCATACCTGTTCTGTGAACCCACCAGTGCATACCTGTACTGTGAACCCACCACTGCATACCTGTTCTGTGAACCCACCACTGCATACCTGTTCAGTGAACCTGCCACTGCATACCTGTACTGTGAACCCACCACTGCATACCTGTTCTGTGAACCCACCACTGCATACCTGTACTGTGAACCCACCACTGCATACCTGTTCTGTGAACCCACCACTGCATACCTGTACTGTGAACCCACCACTGCATACCTGTTCAGTGAACCTGCCACTGCATACCTGTACTGTTCAGTGAACCCGCCACTGCATACCTGTTCTGTTCAGTGAACCCGCCACTGTATACCTGTTCTGTTCAGTGAACCCACCACTGCATACCTGTTCTGTTCAGTGAACCCGCCACTGTATACCTGTTCTGTTCAGTGAACCCGCCACTGCATACCTGTTCTGTTCAGTGAACCCGCCACTGTATACCTGTTCTGTTCAGTGAACCCGCCACTGCATACCTGTTCTGTTCAGTGAACCCGCCACTGCATACCTGTTCTGTTCAGTGAACAGTTTGGTGTGTCAGTGTGAAGCAGTACCTTAATTACACTACCTGATTGATGTATACACATGCAAGATGTTTGAAAGCACTTTAGGCCTGTCATTTAGCATTCAATATGATTTCTGCCCTTAAAACGCTGCTTTGCGTCAAATCCAGATTTTTCCCGGGGACTTTTGGCATGTATCCCACTCCGCCATCCCCCCTCCAGGTGTTAGACCCCTTGAAACATCTTTTCCATCACTTTTGTGGCCAGCATAAATTTTTTTTTTTCAAAGTTCGCATCCCCATTGAAGTCTATTGCGGTTCGCGAACTTTAACGCGAACCGAACCTTCCGCGGAAGTTCGTGAACCCGGTTCGCGAACCTAAAATCGGAGGTTCGGCCCAACTCTACTAGTCACTGGCCAGAATGAGCATGCGCTCTGGTCTGACTCCACTGACTGCATGCTTGTTACAGGTGTGTGACTCTGACTCAAAAACAAATAAAGCTTAGAGCTCAGCATGACAGCCAGGGAACAGGCATTGCTTATCAGGGAATGAACATGGCTGCCTTTCTAAATTGAGCAACAAGAAGAATATTGATCCCAGAATGAGCAGATAAATCATGTACAAAAAGCTATTAATTATTATTGATTTATAAAGTTCCAACATATTCTGTGGCGCTGTACAAAGTAAGAAACAAACATGGGGTACATAATAATACAGACAATGGTGTACACCAATATACAAGATACATAATTAGTGACAAAATACAAAAATGATACAGAACATAAAATAGGTAATGACAGTGATAAAAGTAACATGATAAATAAAATGTATAATGATTTCCAAGACACAAAAGGGGGAGAGGGCCCTGACCTTGCGAGCTTACAATCTAAAGGGAATGGGGGGGGGGGGGGGCAAGAGGGGTAGTATACAACAAATATATAGAGGCAGTGTGTTTTAGGATAACCTAGTATGTTTTAGGATGACCTAGTAGGAGGGCAATTTGGTCTTAGGACAAAGGGAAGCGGCCTAAGGTAGCACATATGCTTGTCGGAACAAATTAGTTTTTAGAGAGCATTTAAAGGTAACAAAAGTTGGCGAGTGACAGGTGTGTTGTGGGAGGGCATTTCAGAGGAGGGGTGAAGCACGTGCAAAATCTTGTAAACGTGAATGTGAGGAGGTAATTCTAGAGGAGGACAACAGAAGATCATGTGCAGATCCAAGATTGCAATTGGGTTTGTATCTGGAAATTAGTGAGGATATGTACCGGGGAGAGAGATTGTGGAGAGCTTTGTAGGTTAGGGTTAGGAGTTTGAACTGGAGATGCAAGCTAAATTCCAAGGTCTAGATCCATCGATGTGGAAACACATACTCTTGAATTTTGAATGACAGTGGGAAAAAAAAAAGCTAGCAGGACTGTGACACCACTGTTGAACTAAAACAAAGGGCCAGACTGCAATTAGATAAAATTGATATGGACAAGCCACAAAACTTCTGGCAGAATGGTCTTTGGACAGACAAGACATAACTGAAACATTTTTGCGAGTTCACCAGCTCTATGTCTATCTTTGGAAATAAATTATGCTTTCAAGGAAAATAATACCATACTTTCTGTGAAACAGAGGAGGCGAAGTCTTGTTTAGAGGTGGCTTTTCTCCATCTGGCACGGGGTGTCTTGAGTCCGTGCATGGGAACAATGAAATATCAAGACCATGAAGACATTTTGCAAAATATACTGCCCTGTCTCAGAAAAAAACTCTTCGTTAGCTGCAGATCATGAATGGTTCAACAGGATAATGCCTCAAACCATATAGCTAAAAGCACCCAGTAATGGCTAAGAACAAACCATTGACTCATTTGGAAGTTACCATCTAGGAAACTTGATTTGGATCTTATTAAACATTGACAGCTTGGAGAATGCACTGTTCCAACCTGAAATATGGAATCATTGGTGCCAGTTACTTTTGTCAGTCTTTGGCAGTTTTTTTTTCATGGAGATGTATCAACAAATTTGAATCACCATGGTTACATCTGCTATTTTCCTCTGCCCCCCTGGCACCTAAAGTACCGGCTGTGGACAGTAAATCTGCCTTTGGTGGCACCCAGTTTTGTGGACCAAATCTAGCAAAGATATAAAAACAAGTTTTAAACTTATAATAGTGTAAATTAGATGAATATTCATTATTAGCTGGTTGTGCGTGCTAAGCTGGGCGGGTAGTACTGCACATACCATTTCTCTGGACCTTGCGTGCGCCACCCTGTGTTGAATAATTAAGCCAATCAGATTTGACCAATCAGATTGCATAATTGGACCAAATGAATTGCACAATTGGTCCAATTGGATTGGACAAATTGAATTGCACAACTAGATCAATTCGATTGGGTCAGTCAAATTTCATGATTAGTCCAATCAGATTGGGAAAATCAAATAGCTCACTTGGACCAGTTACATTGATCCAATTGGATTAGACCAATCACACTGCATGACTGGACCGATCTGATTGGACCAATTGTGCAATAGAGATGGCCTGAACCTCCGATTTTAGGTTCTTGAACCGGGTTCGCGAAAATCCGCAAAAGTTCGGTTTGCGTGACGTCAATGGGGAAGCGAACTTTGAAAACTAAAAACACTTATGCTGGCCAGAAAAGTGATGGAAAAGATGTTTCAAGGGGTCTTACATCTGTGTTTTTGCATGGATGAGTGGGATAGATGCCAAAAGTCCCGGGGAAAATATGGATTTGACGCAAAGCAGCGTTTTACGGGCAGAAATCACATTGAATGCTAAATTGCAGGCCTAAAGTGCTTTAAAACATCTTGCATGTGTATACGTTAATCAGGGAGTGTAATTAAAGTACTGCTTCACACTGACACACCAAACTCACTGTGTAATGCACCGCAAACAGCCTTTTGTGTAGTGATGGCCGTGCTGGACTGGTGCGCACCATGATGAGAGTGCAGGTGATGGCGGCTTTCCAGCCCATATGGTCGCCGGGCTGAGGTAGCTGAATGACAGAACAGTGACTGTCCAGCTGATTTGGTCTGTCCACAATGAAGCAACGACCTTATTATCATTAGTGTGCCCCCCCTGACACTTATATAGCCGTCGGTCATTGCTTTATTGTGATACGCAATCCCCTTCACCACGGCAAGGTAATGATCACGAAGGGGAATTGGCACATGTACATGCCTTTTGTTTTGTTGTTGCAGCTGCAGTGCAGCCAGAAAAATTAGGCAGGCATGTACACTCACCAGAAAAATTGTTATAGCGGCCGCTGCTAACAGCGGCCTTAAAAATTCAGGAATCCACCTGGAGTCCTGGACCCTGTTTGTGGTTGGCGGAGAAGGCAGTCAACCGGCCTGCGGGCAGAGATGCTGTGTGGGGACTGACTTAGTCTTCGGGCAGGCCTGAGCGTGCTTTTTAGACCAGGCATCCATGGACTGATGGACCCTTGACCCAACGCTTTGTGCCAGAGATGTCACCATTTGCCTTTCAACATCACAGTACAGTTTAGGTATCGCCTTTTTTGAGAAAAAATTGCGGCCTGGTATCTTCCACTGCAGTGTGTGGCTTTGCTTTTGTGTGCTGCTTTTCCTCAGGTGGTCATCCCATTGCAGTTTGTGCTTTGTAATCATGTGCCTTCGTAAGGTAATTGTCCCTACGCGGGTCTTGGTCTTTCCACGGCTTAATTTTCAGTTGCAAAGAGTACAGATGGCATTGCTCTCATCTGAGGCAGACACACACACAAATTTCCACACCGCTGAGCCCTGGGGTGATGGCACTTTGGTGGTGGTGGCCGACTGAGTGTTAAGTGGGGTGCCAGAATCAGAGCAGGAGGAGGAAAATATGTCACGCTTCCGTGCGGAAGCTGAGAAAGATGAGGTGTTCTGTGTTAAATAGTCAACTACGTCCTGACAATATTGGGGGTTGATGGCACGTGCCTTCTTCTGAACACTGTACTTTGGTCGAGGGCCACACAAAATTACAACAGCGCGACCTTGAACAGACCTACCAGGTGGTCTGTCTCTGCCTTTTGTTTGTCCATATTAGGGGGGATGAAGTGAAAGGTATGCACTGACTTGACTAATACAATGTGCCACCAAATAACTCCTGCGAAGTGTCAAATGCAGCGGATGTGGAGCTTGTAGTAGCGCTGGTGGCTGCGGAAGATGAGGTGTTCTGTGTTAAATAGTCAACCATGTCCTGACAATCTTGAGTTGATAGGACGTGCCTTCTTTTGAGCACTGTACTTTGGTCCAGGGCTGCACGAAATCACAACAGCACGACCTCGCACAGACCTGCTGGGTGGCCTTCCTCTGGGTCTGCCTCTACCTCTACCTGTTTTGTCCATTTTGTCGATATCAGGGGGGATGAAGTGAAAGGTATGCACTGACTTGACTAGTACAATGTGCAGTCACACAGGTGCAGTTAACAGGTATGCAAGGAGTGGTATATCACACTGCGTGCACTCACGTAGGTAGGTGGGTGCACTGAACACAACAGGTAGGTAAATGCAATGATGGGTATTACAAATGTGCAACTTTCACACACACGTACCGTGAACAGGTAGAGTGACCGGTGTTAATAAATATCACACTGCATGCGCTCATGTAGGTGGGTGGGTGCACTGAACAACAGGTAGGTATATGCAGTGATGGATATTACAAATGTGCACCTGTCACACACACGTACCGTGAACAGGTAGAGTGACTGGTGGTATTGGATATCACACTGCGTGCGCTCACGTAGGTAGGTGGGTGCACTGAAGTGAACAGGTAGGTATATGCAGTGATGGGGATTGCAATGTGCACCTGTCACACACAGAAAGGTACCGGACAAGCACAGTGACACTGCGTGCGCTCACGTAGGTAGGTGGGTGCACTGTGAACAACAGGTAGGTTTATGCAGTGATGGGTATTATAATGTGCCCCTGTCACACACAGACAGGTACCGGACAGGCACAGTGACACTGGGTGCGCTTAAGTAGGTAGGTGGGTGCACTGAAGTGAACAACAGGTAGGTATATGCAGTGATGTGTATTACAATGTGCACCTGTCACACTCACATTGGTAGTCACTGAATGTGCTGGGCCTGGCAGTGGCACACACAGTAGGAATTACCAAGGCTATCTATGCAACACAAGTGTCTGTGGGACACACACAGACACACACACACAAAATAAAATCACAAGAACAAGATTAGCTCTCAAAAGAGCTTTTGTGGGGTGCTTTTTTAGCAATAAGAATCAGCAAGGAGCAAGCTTAGAAGCCTACAAGAGCCTAACTAAGCTTTCGCTATAGGTCTCTGCACAGCAGCTCTCCCTTCTCTAATTACTGCAGGCACACGAGTGAGACCAATGCCTGACGCTGCCTGCCTTTTATAAGGGGGGGGGGGGGGCTCCAGGAGGGAGTGTAGCCTGATTGGCTACAATGTGCCTGCTGACTGTGATGTAGAGCAGTGTTTCACAACATTTTATAAGTGTGTACCCCTTTTGAAACCCTTTACTCATCGAGTACCCCCTAGCATAGTAAACATGATCACAAGTACCCCTTGACAAATATATATTTAATCGTAGTACATGATAGTTGGTTCTAAACAATGTGCAAGCATTTATTATTGCTTTTAATTAGCTAAAATACTAATTTGGTGTTGTTTAAATAAGAATTATAATTTTCTATATCTCTTAAATTTGTTATTCTTGGTTAAGTATATCAAGCCTGAGTACCCCCTGGACCCATCAGAAGTACCCCCTGGGGTATGCGTACCGCATGTTGAGAACCTAGGATGTAGAGGGTCAAAGTTGACCCTAATGATGCACTATGGGGGTGAATCGAACTTCCGGAAAAGTTTGCAGTTCTCCGCAAACGCGAACCACTGAAGTTTGCCGGGAACCGTTCGCACTATTGTGCAATTCAACTTGCCGATATGATTGGACCCCAGTCACCCTGTGACAGCCAACACTAAGTTTGAGGCCCCTACCAACAGTCTAAAAAAAGGCTACAGTTTAAATTTTCACATTTAAAATGAATAGCTGACGTTTTGCTGAATTTTAACTCCAGTCAACCAGTGACAGACTGTGCCAAGTTTGGGGAATCTGGCTTTACTACTGTGAGAATTACAGATTTTTAAATGTTCCTATTGAAGTCAATGGGTGAAATCTTATTGGCTGTTTGTAGCTCTACCCACTTTTTTAATCCTGAAAATGTGACCATTTTTTAGGTTGAGCCTATGGCCATGTGACCCAATTTTGCTGAGTTGTGCCGATAGTTTCAAATTTTCCACTAGAGTCTATAGGAAAAATGGAGGCCTTTGGTTGGTTGACCCAGGGGCACAGAGGTGGAATCACTCAAAGGACAAGAGATTTACACTTCTATGGGCTGAAATACTGTGCTGAGCGGGAAGGGCTGGAGAGGCATGTGCGAGGTGGACGGGCGCACAAACATACAGAGGATGACTTGGAAATTATTTTTACAGATACTCAGAGAAACTTACAACTACTAAAAACCATTAGAACTCAGGCTGTCCATGTGTAAAGATTCATCAAACACATTAAATAACACATTCTTAAGATGTTGACCAACTTCAAATATTTAATCTTCTGCACCTTTATTAATCTTTTATACAATATCTTAGGTTTGGAACATAGAAACAAGGTATGTTATACACTCACAGTTTTACATATCATAAAAGTGAGTCATGTGAGACTTTAGAATCTCATTTCCATCCAAATGGCTGTATAATATGGTGAACATACACAGCTGCAGGATTAGGTGTCACTGTTAGATGGCAAAGTCTGCAATTAGTACAATAATGCCCACTCCTCTACTGAATAAAATATTCTGTACTTTCCCAGCGATTAATGTAAAAGCCACACAAAAGGTATTCACAAGTCTTGCTTCTACTCTGGGTCCAACAAACAAGACATTCAATCTTAAAGAGGAACTGTCACCCATACTATCTCAGAAAAAAAAACACACACACATATATATATATATATATATATATATATATATATATATATATATATATATATGTAAAACAAAACAAAACAAAAAAAAATAACATATGTATTGCAGTGTCCACATTTTAATTTTAGTGATTTTCTATAGTGAATAGAACGACATTTCCTCCCTCAGGCCTCGTTCACATCATGACGCGCAGATGGCCGTGTGATCGGAACGCATCGCGCTGCCGATCCCACTCACTATAGTGAATGGGTCAGCGCTGTGCTTGCGGATAGAATGCATGCAGCAATATGATAGCATATCATACTGCATCGCACTGCTGCGCAGCGGCTATGAGGTGAATGTCAGAAGGGCTGTCTATGCCTTTCTGCCATTCTTGTGTTTCACACAATATACCTGCTTCCAAATGCACACAGAAGTTTGGCATGATGCGAACGAGGCCTTACTCTGTCTGTGTATCATTGCCCCCCCTCCTCCCAGTCTTCTGACACCCCCACCTAGCTCTGCAGTAGAAAGTGCATTGTCTCAGCATGAAAAATATTGGCCAATCAGAGGGGAAAACGGGAGGGAAAGAGGCTTCAACCAATCTGGCTGCATTAGCTAGGTCTGAAGGGAAAGTAAAGAAGAAAAAAGAGAATACCCAGCATGCCCTGCAACTTCCTTTGTGCGGCAGATGTACCAAATAAGAGCCAGGGAAACTGGGGAATGATGTTTATGGAGAAGAAAAGAAAGAGTGATTTTGCATTGCCTGGTTAGCATCCATATTACTTATTTACCAATTTAAAATAATTGATTTTTTATTTTATGCCTGACAGTTACACAGTTACACTTTAACTTAAAGAGGAATAAAACCCAGCTTTTCTTCTTTTATTTACTAGACCAGCATTCAAAGGGTTACATACAGGGCTGGGAAGTTCAGTGCTCTAAATGTGGATGCATCTGCAGTGTAGATTATGTTATCTTGTGTTTACCTAAATTTATCAAGTGAGGAATGTGACACATTCTCTGACTGTGCAGGAGCTAGTGGACACAGTCAGCTCACAAAGCAAAAAACTGTACTTTTGGGAACGTATCATTTCTAAATGAATAATAATTCTTATGCACAAATGCAAATATGCTAACCGTATGGCATATACAAAGTAGGAAAACATGTTTTTATTGAATATTATGTCAGGGTTTTATACCGCTTTAAGGACAGTGGGCAGAGTCATTCAATTCTTTCCTTCACCCCCTTTTGTCCACCTTATTCTGTAGACTCACTGGTGTATATCAACATAGTGAGGGAACAACATACAGCTGTTTTTGGTTATCTGACTCTCAACATCACAAAACATGAATTTGCGAGAATTGATACAAAATCAAAGTAGCTAGGAAGACCAACTCTGTTTTGGTGAATAGGGTCAAAGGAAACAAAAAGTCCTCTCTGCCAAACAGCCTTGTTAAAACAGAAGTTATTTGCAAATCTCACTTTCATCCAATTGCACAGTTTGTAAAAAAAAACTGCAAATTGCAATCCAAGGGCTTAGTATGGCAGTGCTTACTAGGTAAGATCAGGGGCGTTACTAGAAATCACTGGGCCCCCCTGCAAAACTTTGGATGAGGGGGTAGAGCAGCGCTGTATTCAAGACCCTGCTGAACACTATATAGGGACCTTCTACAAATATTTGTTTTCAAAACTTTGTATGATTCCTGATCAGTGGCTGAGCAGATGCAGTCATTAGAACTATTGTGCAGAAAATAGAAAGCTTTTTCTCTCTCTGCCCAGACTCATCAAGCAAAACTACAGTACACAGCACTTGGGGAGTAGAGAGGTTGAGGGTAGGGGTAGAGCAGAGCTGTACACAAGACACTGCTGAACACTGAATAGGGACTGTCTACAAATATTTTATCTGCAAAACTGTATGATTCCTTATCAGTAGCTGTTAAGGGGTTATGCTGCCACCTAGTGGCAGCCCAGATATTATCACAGGAAATGTTTATTAGATGTCATCACAGGAAGTACTTCTTGTTGTAACCTCTTTGCTTCTTATGAGACTAGCAGCATGAATAAAGCAGCCCTGAGTTGATTTGCAATCTGCACCTTCTCTGCATTATTGAACTAACAGAAACCGTAGCTGCGCAGATGCAGTCATTAGAACAATTGTGCAGAAGGTAGAAAGTTTTGTTCTCTCCTTAGCCCATATGCAATTAACTTTTTCTCCTGTGTTATCTCCAAGGGAGATAATTTTCATATTCTCTTTTAAATAACTTTTAAGCATTTTACAAGTGAGAAAGCATTTTCTTGCTTGTTAGTGGTTTGAAATGTATTTTATGACAAGATGTAAAAATATCACTGAGGAAAAAACTCAGGAGAAAAAGTGAATTGCATATAGGCCCTTGACCTTAGTTGTCAGTCTTTAAGGACGTGGCCCCCTGTGGTCTCTGGGCCCCCTGCGGCTGCATCCTTTGCAGGGTCTATTGTTACGCCCCTGGATAAGATGCAGTCGTCTTCTGCACACCAGTATCCCTGCTTGGCTCATGCCCAGCTCCACTGGAATAAGGGAACAATGCATGTATGAACAATGCATGTATGACTTCTTTTCCTAGTTATCACTGGACATTGCAGTGCTTGGTGGGCACCTTTCCTCATTATCAAATAAATGTGTGGTGCTCTTTAATGTTTTTTTATCTTACGTATAGTGCATGGACATTCATGCACATATGCTCACAGTGTAAAAAGGGAGTTAAAAAAAATACAAAAATACAAAACAAAGAAACTGCGGCTTGTCCTCCAGATTTATTAGCCTTTATTTTCTTTGCAGGTTGGGTGGTCAAGAAGGCACAATCTGCACATGTGGGTCTCCAATCTGCAATAATACTAACTTAAGCTAAGTACACTTGTCTGACTTTAGTCTGTTGGACAATATTCAGGCATGTGTACGTGTGCAAACGACTTGACGAGTGACTGATAACAACAGGCGGTTTGCCCAATCCAACTCTTGGATCTATGTTTGTCTGATATCATGCAGTTGGTGCATGTGTACAAGTCGTTTGAATGACTTGACTTGTTTTGAATGTGTAGTCCGTCATTCCACTTGCGTGCGCAGTATGTAAATTAGTTGGTCGTTTAGCCATCTTGACGTGTGGACATACAGGTTGCGTGGTTCGTCAGGTCATGTTGGTTGTGTGGTCATGTGCATGTTGGACATGTGTACGCACACCTTAACCACTTCTTCTCACCTGGGATGAGTAACTACGTCCATGCATTTCCCCATATCTTCTTGTAGGGACTACTACGTCCCTCCCTGCCGTGCAAGCCCGTTCGCCCCCCCCCCGCGCGTGCTCCCGCTGCTGATACTGCCACCAATCATGAGATCACACAGTTCCCATTCATTGATCTAAGTCTCCGTTTGAATGAACGCATAAATGAATGCCGCCGTCTCTGAGGCGGCGCCATCATTCACAAAACCTGATAGTTACACGTGCACGAATGGCTTCCTCTTTGCTTAGTAATACTTTTGTGCAGGGACTTCTTGTGGCCAAAAAATAAAATTACATCTAAAAACATTGTTTTTAAATAAAAAAAACTATTTTTACATTTTAAATGAACCCAATACCTTCCACACTCCCCAATAGTTAAAAAAAAAAAAAAAATTTGTAAAACAAAAAAAAAAAAAAGTAAGAAATAAAATAAAACCTTTACAATAAAAAAAAATTACACAAAAAGTTACCTTGAGGACTGAACTTTTTTAATATGTATGTCAAGAGGGTATATTACTGTTACTTTATAAATTATGGGCTTGTAATTAGGGATGGACGCAAAACTGAAAAAATGCACCTTTTATTTCCAAATAAAATATTGGCGCCATACATTGTACTAGGGAAACATTTTAAACGCTGCAATAACCAGGACAAATAAAATGTGTGGGTTTTATTTACGGTAGCATGTATTATTTTAACCACTTGAGGACTCAGCCTTTACCCCCCCCCCCTTAAAGAGACTCTGAAGCGAGAATAAAGCAGTTGGCTGATGGTGTAATGGTTAAGGGCTCTGCCTCTGACACAGGAGACCAGGGTTCGAATCTCGGCTCTGCCTGTTCAGTAAGCCAGCACTTATTCAGTAGGAGACCTTTGACAAGTCTCCCTTACACTGCTATTGCCAATAGAGCGCGCCCTAGTGGCTGCTGCTCTGCTCTGGCGCTTTGAGTCCGCAAGGAGAAAAGCGCAATATAAATGTTATTTGTCTTGTCTTGTCTAAAGAGACTCTGAAGCGAGAATAAATCTCGCTTCAGAGCTCATAGTTAGCAGGGGCATGTGCGCCCCTGCTAAACCGCCGCTATCCCGCGGCTAAACGGGGGTCCCTTCACCCCCAAACCCCCCACTGCAACACTTGGTCGCAGACTTGGTCGCTCCTGGAGGCAGGGCTAACGGCTGCAGCCCTGCCTCCAGTCGCATCTATCAGTGGCGCATCGCCGCCTCTCCCCCGCCCCTCTCAGTGAAGAAAGACTGAGAGGGGCGGGGGAGAGGTGGAGATACGCGCTGACAGACGCGCGTGGGGCAGGGCTGCGGCGGTTAGCCCTGCCCCAACCAGGAAGCGCTCCCCGGCTGTACGGAGGAGATTTGGGGGATCAGGGACCCCCGTTAAGCCGCAGGATAGCGGCGGTTTAGCAGGGGCACACATGCCCCTGCTATCTATGAGGTCTGAAGCGAGATTTATTCTCGCTTCAGACTCTCTTTAAGGACCAGCGTGGTTTTTTATGATATGTGCTGATTCTTGTGATGTAATTTAAGTGACAGACTACTGTATGTTAGTTGTGACTAATATATGAAATTTGCTCTTGAAGTCAGGATGCTGCCTTTTATGGAAACTCTTTTCTGTTCTGCTGCTCACCCCCAACTCCCAGAATTAATATTGCACTATCGCCATGCAATGTAAAATTTTATCTGGAAATAGTAATTGAGACAGATGTGAACTTGCCACACTGTTGATTCATAAACCACATTGTTTTATTTATTTATAGTGTACATTTTAAAGTATAAAAACTACAAAAGCAAATAGTTCAACATGAAATCTTCAGAAAATAAACTTAGTTTAAGTATTTTTTGTTCATATGATGGCTTCTATTTCCTGTAATAAGGAAGTGGGTTTAAGTGTCCTCTTTGCATCATTTTAAAAGTGTTTATTGTACATTTGGAGCATTTTCTCTACGTTAATAAATAATGATGTCACTGGTAAACCATCACTTCAACCTTTTACATTTAAATGATCCAAAACATATATTTTTTTTCCAGAATGTTTAAGTGATTTAAAAGCCAGATGTTTGCAGATACCATAGAGACATCCCCATGCTTAGCATCTGAGAGTGTGAACTGATAAGCATTGGCATGAGTTTCCAATCTAACACATTTACAATAAACCACTGCAGTGCAGGAATCATGGAAGTCAAGTACAAAACAAGACTTAAAACATGTTCTGAGAGCATGTTGTATACTAGCCATGAGTCTTTTTTTGTGTGAAACGGTGTACTGTATATGAAACGGAGAAGTTCTAAAGCAGTCCCAGAAAATGAACTTTGCTAGCAATATTAGCTGATGGCGGTGCTAATTGTTTTAAATTACCGGTAGCCATTGTCTCATGTATAGTGAAAAATGCTGCAATCTGGACTGCACCTCATGTAATCATGTACTTATGTCTACATGATGGTAACAAGTTTCATGCTGTGTGGAGAATAAGGCTGGCCATACACAAAACAATTTTTCCGACTGATTTAAACATTTTGGTCTAATTGGTCAGGAGTTTATTGCCCCCAAATGTTAGAATGATAAACTTTTTTGATTTATTCCAGGTAATTTATTGAATAAGAATTGATAGGTATGTTGAAAAACATCAGTTGAGTTGGAAGGAAAACATATATCATTGTACTGCATCAAGCAGTACAACCCAAGCTGTTCAGTTGATTGAAATGTAATTGAAATGAATGGGCTTGATTCATCAACATTACTGCGCTGAAACAGCGCAAGTTAAATGTTCTTACGCATGCCAATCACGTTAATGCGACTTAATTATAGTGGTGGTGCATTACACATGCTTCTGGCAGCGTAGGGTGCATTTCTTACCAATGTCCGCTCCTTGTAAGTGTCGTGCAATAGTGACGAATCGCTACTAAGTTAGTTACCCTAGTAGTGGCCACGCTAGTAGGGTATCGCTATCACGACATGCCACGAACGCGTGATATTTGCAAGCATCGGCTGTTGCTAAGGAGTGTGCCACCACTATAATTACGTTGCGCTAATGTGTTTAGCATGCATAACAACATTTAATTCGCTCTGTTTCAGCGCAGTAAAGTTGATGAATCAAGCCCTATATGTAGAAGGGAGAAGAATTGATCACCACCACATGTTCAATCTCTTGCCATATCGGGCCAGTATTAATATTGATTTTTTGTGTGCTTTTCTTAGCTTTTGTTTTTATGCAAGCGTCGACTGGGTAAAGGTTCTCCAAGAGACCACTGTACCCATTACCAGTATTAGGGGTGTCAGGTGAGTAAATTCCTTTTTTTGCAGGTGAAATGTTGCCCACTGCGTTATTTTCTGCTGAAATGTTGCCCACTGCGTTATTTTCTGGTGAAATGTTGCCCACATTGCATTTATTTTCTGGTGTCTGGGGTAACTGTTGCTGCATTTATTATTTAATGGTCATAGTTGGCTATATTTGCTGCTTTGGGGTTACGGCGGGTATACTAATAGCATCACACAGTTTCTGCACACCCATGATGCGAATCCTCGTTTCACCACATCATGGCGGAAACAATGCTTTCTTATGCCTCGCTGTTACATCATTACGTTAGCTCCGCCCCTACAATGTCATGGCCACGCCCATTTTTTGGCAAACACCCCCCCCTGCCCTGTCCAAGGTTGAACCCAGAAAAATCTGGTCACTGTAGGTTTGAGGGCGTGGTATTTGTCATCTCTTATGTTCTGAGGAGGGGGGGGGGGGTCATTTTGTTCATATTGGCGTTTTGGCACTTTATGAGAGACAAGAAACTTTTGAGTTGAAGTTTGGGCACTCGGTCTCGAAAAGGTTTGCCACCACTGCTATAGGTGCTCCGGTATAGATAGCCAGGTGGCGCCCCAGTGTGGATGGCAAGCTATAGGTGCTCCAGTTTAGTTAGCCTGGTGGTGCCCCAAAGTAGGTAGTGAGCTATATGTGCTCTAGTATAGAAAGCCAGGTGGTGCCCCAGAGTAGCTAGTAAGCTATAGATGCTCCAGTATAGATAGCCAGGTGGTGCCCCTGTGTAGGCTTACAAAGCCCAGTTCCCACGTGAACTCCTCTTGCCCGGCTCTCCTCCTCTCTCAGCGCTCTAGTCGTCTCACCGCCTGGCCGTGTCCTCCCGCTATGGTTACTTCCCGCGACACCTCTAACTTCATGAGAGGCCCCACCGGGTAACCGTGAGTAGTAGAATATCATATCATACACCATTTTTATAGGTACAGCAGTTAAGGTTAGCAATGGGGAGGATGTTAAGGTTAGGTATTGCTAGAGGGAGGGTTCAGTGTGAGACTAGGGCTATGTTTAGCTATCAATGCCCAAAAAAAACCTTGTTTCATCTTCACCATCCGCTACCAGTTAGGAGAACTTGTGGACTACAATTGTGTTAACAGTTGCAACTGGTGATTACAAGTGATTGATATTTTACCTTTACTGTACAATTTAACAAGCTGACACATCATTGCATTCCAGCGGTTCTGGAGGTGTGCTGGATCAGGCTCGCTGGTTTGACAACTCTATAATGAAACTAAAGAAACAGGGACGCAGACTGGAACGAAGGTGGCGCAAACATCAGTCCCCTGATGACAAACTTTCCCTAATTGCTCACCTGAAAAAATATCAAACGATGATTAACAAAAAGAAGTCCTTATTCCTGTCTCACGAAATTGCAAATGCAGCCAACAGACCTGCCCAACTCTTCCGCACGGTTGACAGTCTCTGCAATCCATCTTGCAGGAAATCCAGCATCAGATCTTCACAGGAACTGTGCGAGAAATTTGCCCACTTCTTCTCTGACAAAGTCTCCTCCATACGATCTGCCATTCAATTCACAGCCCCAGAAACCCATGCAGAGCCATATAACAGGTGCAAAAATAGCCTACCACCATGGTCTGATTTTAAGGTAATCACTGAAAAAGACATGTTGGATATCCTCTCAAACCTTTGCCAGACTACCTGCGATCTGGCCCCACTAAGTTCATGTTGAAATGCCCTGAACTATTTACACCGGCATTCCACAAAATAGTCAACAGTTCCTTACAAGAAGGGTGGTTTCCCTCTACTCTGAAAGAAGCAATCGTCAGGCCACTACTCAAGAAACCATCCTTAGACCCAGATGCTCTAAACAGCTACAGACCTGTCTCAAACCTCCCCTTTCTGGGAAAAGTTATTGAAAAGGCTGTCTACCTCCAACTTGAAGCCAGGCTCTCCAGAAACAACATCCTTGACCCTCTTCAATCTGGCTTCAGGATATATCACAGCTGTGAAACAGCCCTCACCCAGATTTGCAATGATCTGCTCATTGCAAGAGACAAGGGTCAATGTTCCATCCTGATTTTGCTCAACCTCTCAGCGGCTTTTGACATAGTCGATCATGAAATCTTGCTCAACAGGCCGCAAGAGTACTGTGGCATAGATGGCATTGTTCTCCGGTGGTTCCACTCCTTCCTGGCTGGCAGAACACAAAGGGTAGCCTTAGGGCCCTTCCTCTCCAACCCTGTACCACTGAAATATGGTGTACCACAGGGCGCAATATTATCCCCTTTACTTTTCACCATATACATGCTGCCACTTGGAGAAATCATACAAAAACATGGCCTGACATATCATTGCTATGCTGATGACACCCAGCTATATTTGTCATTCAAAGCTGGCATCACAGACCCTACTCCACAAATAAACGCATGCTTAGCTAAGCTTCAGGAGTGGATGAATAATAATTGGCTAAAACTTAATGCTGACAAAACTGAGGTTCTTGTTATCGAGGGCCAGGGCTCAACAGCAAAGCAGCCCCAGTCTCAACCAACACCGCTAAAGATAGGGAGCTCAGACCTGAACAACTCCAGGGTTCTCCCCAGAAATTTTTTTCAGCCGGGTGGCATGAAAAAGTAGCCGGGTGGGGAAGTAAGGGCCCTTTTCCACTAGGTAGTGCGATCGCAAATGCGCTGCGATCACGCAACCTACAATTTACACTACCCGTGATTGCTCCATATAGCTGCTAGGAACGGATCACGATCGCCCGACAATTGTGATTCAGAAAAATACGACGCATGCTAGTGGGAAATGAGCACCGCGATTTACATGTTATCACGGTGCTCATCAAAACGGCTGCGATCCGCTTTCTGAAGCGGATCGCAGGTAGTGGAAAAGGGCCCTAAGGTCATGCTGGGTGGAAAAGAAGGGTAACACCAAAGTGGTGTGGGTGGGTAAGTCAGGCTGGTGGGTTGAGTAAGTGGGTAGGTAGGTCTAAGGTAGGCTTGTGGTCAGGCTGGTGGCTAGTGGGGAGGTGGTCAGGCTGGTGGGCTAGTGGGGAGGTTGTCAGGCTGGTGGGCTAGTGGGGAGGTGGTCAGGCTGGTGAGCTAGTGGGGTGGTGATTGGGCTGGTGGGGAGGTGGTCAGGCTGGTGGGCTAGTGGTCAGGCTAGTGGGGTGGGTTGTCAGGCTGGTGGGCTAGTGGTCAGGCTGGTGAGCTAGTGGGGTGGTGATTAGGCTGGTGAGCTAGTGGGGAGGTGGTCAGGCTGGTGGGCTAGTGGGGAGGTGGTCAGGCTGGTGAGCTAGTGGGGTGGTGATTGGGCTGGTGGGCTAGTGGGGAGGTGGTCAGGCTGGTGGGCTAGTGGTCAGGCTAGTGGGTTAGTGGGGTGGGTTGTCAGGCTGGTGGGCTAGTGTTCAGGCTGGTGAGCTAGTGGGGTGGTGATTAGGCTGGTGGGCTAGTGGGGAGGTGGTCAGGCTGGTGGGCTAGTGGGGAGGTGGTCAGGCTGGTGGGCTAGTGGGGAGGCGGTCAGGCTGGTGAGCTAGTGGGGTGGTGATTGGGCTGGTGGGCTAGTGGGGAGGTGGTCAGGCTGGTGGGCTAGTGGGGAGGTGGTCAGGCTGGTGGGCTAGTGGTCAGGCTAGTGGGTTAGTGGGGTGGGTTGTCAGGCTGGTGGGCTAGTGGTCAGGCTGGTGAGCTAGTGGGGTGGTGATTAGGCTGGTGGGCTAGTGGGGTGGTGATTAGGCTGGTGGACCAGTGGGGAGGTGGTCAGGCTGGTGGGGAGGGTGTGCAACTCACCTCGCCCCCCACAGATGCAGCTGGCTCCCCAGGCTCTCGCAAACCTTAAGTGGGGGTGGCAGCGTGCTTTGCTCAACCAGCTCCTCAGGTTTAGTAAAAACACAGAACGATTTAAAAAAACACCTCAGTGTTCTCCCCAGGCTGCGAGCAGTGTGGAGTATGGGAATGCCCACAAGTGCAGTAGCTGGGGTCCAGCCTCAATCCCCCCTCCCTCTCCCCCCGCTCAACCAGCTCCTCAGGCGGTGGCAAATCCAGCGTCACTGGCTCTCGGCTGTCTCAAACGCTAGAGCACAAGCCTGCCGCCTGATTCTCGTTGTCTCCTGTCCTCTCCCCGATGCTGCACATACTTTTTAGTGTGCACAGCATCGGAGAGAGGACAGGAGACAACGTGAATCAGGCGGCAGGCTTGTGCTCTAGCGTTTGAGACAGCCAAGAGCCAGTGACGCTGAATTTGCCACCGCCTGAGGAGCTGGTTGAGCGGGGAGAGAGGGAGGGGGATTGAGGCCGGACCCCAGCTACTGCACTTGTGGGCATTCCCCTACTCCACACTGCTCGCAGCCTAGGGAGAACACCGAGGTGTTTTTTTAAATCGGTCTGTTTTTTTTTTTATTCCCTGCAATAGCTAGCTCCCAAATAGCCCCCGACAACCCGTCTGCAACTTCATTCATATGGCTTTAGATTGCACGGCCTGTCAGCCTGTTACATACGCATACTTATAGGCTTGACAGTGTCCGTGCACGCAGACAGCCTGAATGTGCGCCTCTGAACTGTGTCGGCTGCCTCGCTGGCGCGCCGCCTCCTCTGTCGTTCTGCATGGAGGTCTCTGAAGAGACAGTCTTCAGCCCCTGCGCTGGTCCCACCTCTACTGCTCGGCCAATTAATGCACAAGCTCGCCGGGAAGCGCGAGATCTCGTGCACGGAACTGTGTAGCTTCAGGAGCAGCGCTGGTTTTTTTTTTTTTTGCGAGAGTGTCCAGCTTCGGTGATGACAACTGGAACGCAGCCAGCCGGGCGGTAAATGAATTTACCCGGGCGGCCCGCCCACTTGTTTGATCCTGGGGAGAACACTGAACTCAGATTGTGTGTGCAGCCTGGGAGTACTGATAGATGGGAAATTAAGCTTCAGGATTCAAATCTCAGCTGTTGTGAAACATTCCTTCTTTCACCTAAGGAATATGACAAGGATTAAACACCTAATTCCTTCAGAGGATCTTCCAACCCTAGTTCATGCCTTCGTCACATCAAGGTTAGACTACTGCAACGTCCTCTACACAGGCCTGCATAAGAAAGACTTACGCCACCTGCAATTAGTACAGAATGCCAACGCAAGGCTGTTAACGAGCCAACCCCGCCATTGCCACATAACACCAACCCTGTGCTCACTCCACTGGCTGCCGATAAAATGGAGAATTCTGTTTATGATTGGCTTACTGACATTCAAATCCTTGCACAATCTGGGCCCTTAGATACCTGAAGAACTTGTTGCAACTGCATCACATCCCCCACAATCTTAGATCAAAAGGACGTAACACCTTGGTCACCCCCAGAGTCCGCCTCAGAACCTTTGGAGACAGAGCCTTTTGTCATGCTGCCCCTACACTTTGGAACTCTGTGCCACACCCAATCAGGACAGCTCCATCCCTGGAAGCATTTAAGTCTAAACTGAAAACCTACCTCTTCAGTCTGGCATTCAAGAGCCTCTGTAACACAACCCAGTCTGCAACCCTGTATTAATCTGAGACACAACTATGTGCTTTGAGTCCTATAGGAGAAAAGCACTTTACAAATGTTGTTGTATTGTATTGGATTTATACTTTTTTTTGTCCCTAGCCCAACTTTCTCGTTTCCTCTCCATGTGCAATAGTGCCCCTCCCATTTCATGTGCAGTCCTGTCTTCTGTGTTCAAGATCCATGTACAACAGACCCTTGAGCAGCATCTCTAATTTTCCATGTGTTACTTACCATTTTCAACTTCCCTTTTCCATTTGCAGATTCTTTTTCATATACAGCGATCCATTTTCCATGTCCAGCCACCCCTCTTGGGGAGCTGCTGCCTTGTGGCCCTTCCAAAAATCTGGCTAGGACTGCACCTCCCTAATTCAGGAATGCACATGTACCTTAATGCCAAACGTGTTATCATATATGCAGGTTATTTACATCTCCAAATACTGCTAGTCATGATGGATGACCATTGTGCCAGCTTAAAGCGGACCCAAACCAAACATTTTTTTAATTCAAAATATTTAGTTGCACCACTCTGACACATACAAAGATAAATAAACACTCCTTCAAGCTTATGTGCGTTTCAGTGCATGCTTTTCACCCTTCTCTTTTCTCAACTCGGGTTATACAGGTGGCAGCCATTAGCAATTCCTCCTTTGCTTGACACCTCCTACTCCACCAGTCTGCCGGATTCTGTCCCGGCAATATGAAAGAAAGGGAGGGGTTCCACCAATAAATGTAAAATATTTTATATTTGTCATCATGCAGCTGAAAAAAGGCTGCTATTTATTATTATTATTTAGAAAATAGATTTTATTACTGAAATCTTGTATTTTTAATTTGGGTCCACTTTAAATCTGACTCTGATTCTGTCAAATTGTTATAGTGGTGGATATTAGTTTTCTAACAAAATTGCATGGATTTTGCACTATTCTGATTTACCACAGCATGGCTCTCTCTTTTGAACTGGTTCGTAATCTGACTCCAGTCAGCAAGCAAGCAGTCACTTCGGAAATATTAACTGGGTGTATATTGGGGTTCTAATCTTTTAAGTAAAGGAAATGCAAGCATCATCTATCAAACCACTTTTCCAGGAAGCCGTAAACTCTGACAATTTCACCATTTATGAAAAATTGCCAGTTATAGCATAGGGACAAGAGAGTAACAGCACCCAGCCAGGCCACAATGGCTGTAAGACAAATATTTATCCGGCAGAGAAAAAATAAGGCAATCTTAGAATCTTCTTTCAATTTGTCAGAATGCTACAGCAAAAATTCTAAACTTTATATTGGTCACTAAGGGCCAGAGCCCACTAACGCAGTTGTGCACAGTTGAGTCCGCTTTTCAGCATCTGTAACATTACATGTGTTGCTGAAAAGTGGACACAACTGCGCACAACTGCATTAGTGGGCTCAGGCCTTAAGAGATATTGGTTAATGCCTATGTAATGCTGATATGTTTTTTTTTTTTGTTTTTTTTTTAACTCCCTCTCATGGCCTCGCTGAGAAGTCAGTGGGCGCACGGGTAAGAGTCAAATATTACTAGAAGAACCTAACTAGCAGAACCAAATTCTTGAGCAATTGAGTTTGATTTCCTGCCCGAAGTTTGGTGGACAAAGTTCCTAGGGGGAAAGCCATCCCTGGCCTCAAATTGCAACATACTGTACATGAAGTTTTTGGACTGTTGTTGAACACCTCATTTACTTGGTGGGGATGGAGCTGACCTTGAAATATTTTCAATTTAGTCAAGGTGACCATGTAACAGTTTAACACTGTTATATTAATTATTCTATGAAGAGATGGACCACACTGTTTTACTTATTGTTCTGCATGTAGTGTATGCACACTCATATAATAAAGAACTTTTGTCAAATATAATATTCTGCTATTCCTATTTCTATCTTATTTAAATTTGGGGTATAGAGATCAATTACAGGGTTTTCCAAAGTGCAATGTTCCAATTCAATCCTACCACTATGCAACATGCATTTTTTATGTACTGGTAGTTTATTACAGCTGCTGAAATAATCTATTTGCTAGTAAAGGTAAATATGTTTATCATCTTAATGCACTTTGACATACATTTACTCAAATGCACGTTATTACGCCCGTTTCTGCAGAATGCTGTTTGTTTACATCATAGTTTTAATGGTCATTAGATGACCTTTGCTTGTGCACAGATGTCTAACTGCAGGCAATTTGTACTTTAGCTTACACAGTTCTGCAATTTGCCATATGCTATTACCACAAAATAAACAAGCATGATCCCTGAGAAATTGTACTGCAAATATTCACGAACTATTCCACATACCTGATAAAATAAAGAGATTAACAACCGTTGCTTACTTTTAATATTTCAAAGAGCACTTGCATGTAACACAAACTTGCTATACATCAGACAAGCATGTTGCTTTCTTATTCATTAACTGACTAGACATGAATTTCTAGTAGTCCCTGTACACTGCTTCAGGCTTGTTAAGGTGTTCGAAAATGTGGATTTTGGTTTGCCAGGCACAGGAAGTGCGAAACAACATGAACTCTTTAAAAACAAAAATGTAATGAATGCACAGAACAGGTGCCTACACTTTGCCAGTGTTCAGCATGTAAGCTATAGTGCCCTATTGCTACATAACTGTATGTAAGTAAGATGCCACATTATAAAGCGCCTACTTACATCTATATAAACTGTCAGTTCAAAGATCTCTGTTGTCAAATAACTGTAACATAAAAAACGGAAAAGTGATGTGACAAACACCCGCCAATACTGTCTTACTATGTCACAGTTTCCATTCAGGTCTCATCCACTAGAGGCTTCTGAAGGTGAATACACTGTGAGAAAAGTAAACATTTAAGATTGGATAGTATGCCCATACATGATACCATTCTCAATTGTATGTACAATCCAAAAAACAAACAAACAATATTGTGCTGGAAATCTGGTATTTTGCTGCCACCATTCTCCAGATTGAAATGAGGTGGAGAGACCTCAGATTGCGTACGAGAGAAATTGCTGCTGGGAGACTTGGGCGCAGGATACAGCCGATATACAGCTTACCCTGCTCCTGCACAAGTCCCGGCGGCGTTAATTACTATTCCTCCTCCAGGTCCACGTGGATGGTTGGGAATTATGTAATTCAGCTTCCAGCTATTGCTGGCGGCCGAATTACAGTGCTATAAAAGTAACTTCCGCTCCGTCTTCTGACGGTGCCGAAGTTACTCACTGTTTGCCGCTATAGCCGTAATTCCTATTATGGTCTATGGTGGCGCCAGCTGCGCCCAAATCTCCTGCGCTGCAGTCAACATGCTTGCTTCAGACTAGCTATTGCTAAAAGAAAGAAAATGGTTATTTGCTGCCTAACTGGCAAATCAACAACTTACAAAAATAAGTAGTGTTTCTCTTCCGAGGACAGAGAGTTCTAGCAAGAATCAGCATAATCCGGTAACTAGGGCAAATACTGGAACAATTGAATCAAGAGATTTATTATATAAACTATACAAAAAAATATAGGTTACATTACGAAACAAATAGAGAGAATACAACAAAATAGATAGAAATACAGAAAAGAAAGAACGATGAAGAATGTCTAAAAAGTAAAAAAAAAAAAACGTGTTTGGCTTTGTACTGAGTAATCTAAAGTATTGCGTTTTGGCCAGAGTCCTACTGGCTTGTTGATGGAGATGGAATTTGACAAAGATGATAGACAAAGCACCCAGGATTGAATGGGTCAATGCACTGTACCCACTTTGCAGCTGGGGAGTGGCTATGACCAGCAGTGTCCTGCCTGGAGCTGGAGGTAGTCCCCCATCAAGTGACAGAGATCTGGTAGAATACCTAGTATGCCCATCTCTCAATGCCCATAAGTCATATCAATTAAAGGATTGCAAATTTGCGTCCAGTAAAGCATTACAAATTCACACATATGAAAAATGAGTATTAAAGTCCGACTGAGAACTTATACTGCCCAGCAACAGTATGTACAATTCGCCTGGGAACTTCCCAGAATGTCTGTCAGACTGGTCTTAATAGCTTCTGTAAAGATTGGTTGGCTAGCATGCACTTAGGGATTAGAAAAGCATGAATTATGACAAATATGAATTTTCCGGGGTTACTGGAAGATCACATTCCTTTGTAAAAACAGTCATGTGGTGAACACAGATAAGGATCTCTTTGAAGCTTCTGGCAAGAGTTTAGAGGTGTGAGGTTTGGAGACTGTCAGGCTGGTAAGAGCCTGTTTTATGAGTTTCTGTCAGTGCCATCTCTGGTTTGATCACTTCAGGTTAAAATATGCTTACAGTGCTAATGGGTGTAACTACAAACCACAGGCCCCCTCAGTGAAAATGTCATGGGGTTCCCCTCCTTAGGGCTGAACTACCCCGCCACCACAAGTATGGCTAGTATAACACATTGCCCCCACCCCCATAACAATTGTAGCCAGCCTTTTTACCTAATCCCTGACATAACAATTACTTCCCGTAGATGACAACCCCCCCTTCCCCATGAGTTTAGCCAATTAAGCACCTACCCCACCCAATTTTGAATCTGGCCAGTAAGCATCCCCCTGTAACGAAAAATCCGCAACGCCGGATGGATTGCGGAAATATGGTCGCATCCAATCCGGCAAGCGGACTTTCCAATGCGGGATGCGGAAATTCGTCCGCATCTGCTGTGCAAACCCGTCCGAGCACTCTGCTCCAAACTCACCAGCATGCTGCTCACCAGGACTCTGCCATCTTGCCTCTAGGGGGCGGGCGCGCATGGCAGACACGCCTTTATACTCTTAGAAAGCGTGTCAGCTGACCTGGAGATCAGCTGACATTTTAGCCTGCTCTGATTGGTTGCTGCCTGAGGTGGAGACTTCTCTCCCAGGCAGTATATAAGGAAGTGCTTTTCAGTCACACTTCGTCTGTGTTTGCGATACCCTGTGTCAGCACTCAGACCTAGTCAGCCTTGTCTCTGATATTGTGTTATATATTGGTTTATCGCCAATATATTGTATCAGAAAGAAGCAAAGCATTCCAGGAGCAACCCATCCACTGTAAAATTTAAACTTTTAATATACTTCTTTGTAAAAAACACACACTGGTAGTCAACGGCTAAAAATTCAAAATGATACAAAAATGGTGATACTTAGCAGGTCACTGCAGGTGTAGAGGTGCGGAGGTGAAGTCGACGGCCGTTTCGCCCCGCTATGAGGGCTTTCTCGAGACCGAACCGTTGTTCGGTCTCGAGAAAGCCCTCATAGCGGGGCGAAACGGCCGTCGACTTCACCTCCGCACCTCTACACCTGCAGTGACCTGCTAAGTATCACCATTTTTGTATCATTTTGAATTTTTAGCCGTTGACTACCAGTGTGTGTTTTTTTTACAAAGAAGTATATTAAAAGTTTAAATTTTACAGTGGATGGGTTGCTCCTGGAATGCTTTGCTTCTTTCTGATACAATTGAATGGAACTTTTTAAACTGATTCTGGATGTTGCACCATCTTTTTGTATATGGGTCACGGCTTTTTTATTGAGTGCACTCGCCACAACACATCTTCTCTGCAATAACTTATCGCCAATATATACACATATTATACTGTTTGATTTATCATGTATGATTCTGTGCCTGTCTTGACTACTCTTCTGCTTCCTGATTTTGTACTTCGCCAGCCCGTACCGTTATCGACTATTGGCTTGGTGTAATAGATCACGGAAAAGCCGCCGCGTGTACTGGCGGCAAGGCGGCTGATTCCGCGTCCAGCGCGGCAGTTTGCAGGCAGCAGCGTGCGTCTGGTGTGGCTGGGTCTGTTAGTTCACACAGGTTGAGGAATACGCGCGCGCTGAGAGGCAGAACCTTTATGACAAGCGAGGAGGGATCAGCTGACCAGGTTGGTCAGCTGACCTCAGAGCAAGTGGCTATTGTTAGATCACTGATGGGTGGCACCGGAGAGCGCTTCTCTATATATAGTCACTGCTGGTCAGTCTCAGGTTGTCTGCCGTTGCGAACACTTACGTGAAAGCACAGACCATAGTCAGATCCCACAGTGTGTTAGAACCGGGAGGACCTGGGAATTCACACTGAGCCAAATTACTTCTGTGTTATCTTTGTGTTATACTTCAGACTAGTTCCAGGGTGTTGAGACCACGGACCTCACACCCAAGACTAGAGATTCTGTGTTATCATTGTGTTATACTTCAGACTAGTTCCCGGGTGTCGAGACCACGGACCTCACACCCAAGACTAGGGATTCTGTGTTATCATTGTGTTATACTTCAGACTAGTTCCAGGGTGTCGAGACCACGGACCTCACACCCAAGACTAGGGATTCTGTGTACCATCATATTATACTTCAGAGTAGTTCCAGGGTGTAGAGACCACAGACCTCACACCCAAGACTAGGCATTGTTTGATATCTGTTATGACCTATTGCATTGCTGACTATCCCTCTGCTTTCTGATTCGGTGCCTACGATATATCTGATTGCCGACCTGGCTTGCCCGACCTTGAGAGCTATCTCTCTCCATTGAGAGATTAGTCTCCCGACCTGCTGGTGACACCCATCTTCCAGGTGTCACTCAGCCACAGGTCCTTCCTGCTATCCAGCCGGGGGCTCCACCCCTTATGGATCTCTCAGGTTGTTAGAAGGTTTCGCACTTCCCAGAGGGAGGTATTTCCTTTACTGCCAAGGACCACCTGCTCCTCGGGTGGTCCCACTCAAAGACATTACTGTTGCACCAAACACTCACACTATATAGGTGTCCAGAGGTTAGTTATACTTGGATTATTGGTGATTCTGCAGATCATCCATAATCAGGTATATATCTGTATTCTTGGTTATACTGCAGATCACCAATAATCAGATTCTCTCTGTGTGCTAACACCGATCGTTACAGAATGGCAGACCAAAACCAAATGGTTGCACTTAACAGCCGTCTTGATGCACTCACCACCTCGGTGGAGAATTACACCCGAGTGCTGGACAGTCATCAGACCCAGATCAACGCTTTGTCTGGGTCTGTACAAGTCTTTCAGACGGCTGTGAATACAGTGCGATCTCCTCCAAGTACAGACTTACGTATGCCTGTACCCGAAAGGTTTTCTGGTCACAGATCTGACTTTCAGAATTTTAGAAATCGCGTGTTATTGTACTTTGAGTTGAGGCCTAATTCATCAGGAACCGTGGCACAGAGAATTACATTTATTAAGACTCTGTTGTCAGGGGATTCCCAGACCTGGGCATATTGTCTCCAGACAGGGCAAAAAGCTCTAACCTCAGTTGAGGAATTTTTTAAAGCTATGGCTATAATTTATGATGATCCGGACATTGCCTCTACCACTGAGCGGAAGCTCAAGTCTTTGCGGCAAGGCAAGGACCGGTTGAAATTTACGCAGCTGAGTTCAGGAAGTGGGCAGTTTCAGCTAGATGGGGGTCATTCGCACTTCTGGACTGTTTTCTGTCAGGGTTGTCAGACGCGGTCTCTGATCTAATGCTGGATCATCCTGAGCCGAAGTCTATTGATGAGGCCATTTCATTGGCAGTCAGGGTTGATCGTCGTCTACGCTACCAGAAACAGACTCGGAGTAGGAACAATGTGAGATATGTTTCCTATGCCTCTCCTCCACCCGTTTCACCTCCACCGGAACCAATGCAGATTGGTCGGTCAAAATTGTCCCGGGTGGAGCAGAATCGCAGAAAAACAGAACATCTCTGTCTATACTGTGCAGAGGAGGGTCACAGAGTGCAGAATTGTCCCAAGAAGTCTGGAAATGCTGCCGCCTAGGTGTAGTCGGAGGTAATACCCTAGGCACGCAGTCTTCACCTCTAGACGATAAACGTTTGCTCCTCCATTGATCTATATCTTTGGAGGATCAAACAGTTGCCACTGAGGCCTTCTTAGACTCTGGCTCAGCAGCCAACTTTATGGATTACGAGTTTGCGAAGAAATTGGGGATTCCCATTTCTCCTTTGAATCAGCAGATTCTGGTCACTGCAGTGGACGACTCTCCTCTGCAGAGTAAATACCCTCTGTCTCAGACCCCAGAGCTAAGGGTCACGGTGGGGGTGTTACATAAAGAGAGTCTACAATTTCTGGTTTTGCGGATGACAACTTCCACGATCATTCTTGGCATGCCATGGTTACAACTTCACTCTCCTCAGATCAATTGGACTTCAGGTCAGCTAACGAGCTGGTCTACCCATTGCCATCATCATTGTTTAGCGAAGGTAACCTTGGGTAACACCAAGATTCAGGTGGAAGGTTTGCCAAGCCAGTATTCAGAATTTGCTGACGTGTTTAGTCCCAAATCAGCGGATAAACTTCCTCCCCACCGTCCCTTTGATTGTCCCATTGATCTCAGGTCTGCTTGTATGCCCCCTAGAGGTCATCTCTATAATTTATCTGGGCCAGAGAAATTGGCTATGCAGGTATACATTCGAGAAAATTTGGCTAAAGGTTTTATTCGTCCCTCTCGGTCACCACCAGGAGCAGGATTCTTTTTCGTAAAAAAGGATGGAGGCCTCCGTCCCTGCATTGATTATCGGGGCTTAAATAAGATTACAGTAAAAAATCGTTATCCGTTGCCTTTAATTGACGATTTGTTTACCCAGGTCACCAATGCTAAGATTTTCTCGAAGCTGGATTTGAGGGGTGCATATAACCTTGTGCGTATCAGGGTCGGTGATGAATGGAAGACGGCCTTTAACACACCCGACGGGCATTACGAGTATCTGGTGATGCCCTTCGGGTTGTGTAAAGCCCCGGCCGTCTTCCAAGAGCTGATTAACGAGGTGTTCAGAGAGGTGTTGGGCAGATACGTCTTGGTGTACTTAGACGATATACTGATTTTTTCATCCAACCTCTCAGAACATAGGAAACATGTTGGGTTTGTGTTACGGAAGTTGAGACAGAATATGCTGTATGCTAAATTGGAGAAATGCATTTTCGAAGTGACCTCTGTCGCCTTTCTAGGGGTACATAATCTCGACCTCCGGCCTCTCTATGGACCCTGGAAAGGTTTCTGCTGTCTTGGAGTGGCCTCAGCCTGTAGGACTGAAGGCCCTCCAGAGATTCCTGGGGTTCACCAACTACTACAGGAGGTTCATAAAGGGGTACTCTACGGTGATCTCGCCTCTCACCAGTCTCACCAAAAAAGGGGCAGATACTCACCACTGGTCCCCAGAGGCCCATGCTGCTTTCTCCACTCTGAAGAAACTGTTCTGTTCTGCACCCATATTGAGACATGTGGATATCACCTTTCCCTTTATCGTGGCGGTTGATGCCTCAGAGGTAGGGGTGGGAGCTGTACTGTCTCAGCGTTCTGGTTTGCAGGGAAAACTCCACCCATGTGCCTATTTTTCCCGTAGGTTTTCACCCGCAGAGAAAAACTACGATCTAGGCAACCGAGAACTTCTAGCCATCAAGTTGGCCTTTGAGGAATGGCGACATTGGCTAGAAGGGGCAGAACACACCATTACAGTTTACACTGACCACAAAAATTTAGAGTACATTGAAGGCGCTAAGAGACTTAGCCCCCGACAGGCCCGGTGGTCGTTATTTTTTCAAGATTCAGATTTGTAATTACGTATACCCCTGGTAGTAAGAACATCAAGGCTGATGCCTTATCCAGGTGTTTTGAGCCTGAGACAGCACAGCCCTCTGCCCCTGAGACCATTCTACCTCAGAAGGTGGTCATGGCAGACACTGAGACCTGGAAAGACTGGACTGTCACTCTGAGTCCATTCCAACAGGATGTTCCAGAGGGGAAGCCTGAGGGGGTCCTGTTTGTACCATTGCCTTTTCGCCTACAACTGTTGCAGCTGTTTTATTCCCACAAGAATGCTGGGCATCCTGGGGCCACCAGAACTCAGGATCTGCTTGCTAGATGTGCTTGGTGGCCGTCATTGGCAACAGACTGTAAGGAGTTTGTAAGAGAGTGTGCAGTGTGTGCTAGGAGCAAACCCTCCCGTCAGGCACCTGTTGGAACGTTGCAGCCATCACCAGTTCCGAATGAACCTTGGACCCATTTGTCCATGGATTTTGTAGGGCGAACTCCCCAGGTCTGAGGGCATGACAGTCATTTGGGTGGTAGTTGATCGATTCAGTAAGATGGCTCATTTTGTCCCCCTGAAAGGACTCCCCTCGGCCCAGGAATTAGCTGATCTCTTCATCCAGCACATTTTTCGGCTGCATGGCATTCCGGAAAATGTAGTGTCAGATCGGGGAGTCTAATTCGTATTTAAGTTTTGGAGGGCATTCTGCCATCAGTTAGACATGGGTCTTTCCTTTTCATCAGGCTACCACCCACAAACCAATGGCCAGACCGAAAGAGTTAACCAGTCCCTGGAACAGTTTCTGAGATGTTATGTTGCAGATGCACAAACCGACTGGGTAAAATTTTTGCCGTTTGCAGAATTTGCACACAACAATCTGAAAAGTTCCTCTTCAGGATTTTCCCCATTTCAGGTGGTGTCGGGAAGGTCACCTAAGTTTGCCCCATTGCCTGTGGCTTCTACTCCGTTTCCAGCCCTGGAGGATTGGCAGGGGTCCTTAAGGCAAATTTGGGGAATGGTTAAAAGAAATTTGGGGAGGGCTTTTCAGAACCAGAAGAAACAGGCTGACAGGAGACGTTCCATAGAGTGGGAATTCTCTCCAGGAGATTTGGTCTGGGTGTCCACACGACATTTGGCTCTAAAGCAACTGTCACCCAAACTGGGCCCTAGATTCGTAGGTCCCTTTCCAGTGACCAGAAAAATCAATAATGTCACTTATGCTATTGATCTCCCTACCAGCATGCGCGGTGTGAGATCATTCCATGTGTCCTTACTCAAGACGGCAGTGCACGTGGATTCCGCTCCCCCCCCCCCCCCGTGTTGATTGATGACCAACCTAAGTATGAGATAGAAAATATTCTAGACTCCAGGCTTGTGCAGAACTCCGTGCAGTATCTGGTTCACTGGAAGGGATATGGCATAGAGGAAAGAACTTGGGTGCCAGACTGTCGTATGCACGCAGAGGAATTAAAGAAGGAATTCCATGACTCGCATTCTGGAAAGCCTGGTGGGAAGTGCTTGGAGTCCACTCCTCAGGGGGGGGGGTACTGTAATAGATCGCGGAAAAGCCGCCGCGTGTACTGGCGGCAAGGTGGCTGATTCCGCGTCCAGCGCGGCGGTTTGCACGCAGCAGCGTGCATCCAGTGTGGCTGGGTCTGTTAGTTCACACAGGTTGAGGCATACGCGCGTGAGCGCTGAGAGGCAGAACCTTTATGACAAGCGAGGAGGGATCAGCTGACCAGGTTGGTCAGCTGACCTCAGAGCAAGTGGCTATTGGTAGATCACTGATGGGTGGTGCCGGAGAGCGCTTCTCTATCTATAGTCACTGCTGGTCAGTCTCAGGTTGTCTGCCGTTGCGAACACTTACGTGAAAGCACTCAGACCATAGTCAGATCCCACAGTGTGTTAGAACCAGGAGGACTTGGTAATTCACACTGAGCCAGATTACTTCTGTGTTATCTTTGTGTTATACTTCAGACTAGTTCCAGGGTGTTGAGACCACGGACCTCACACCCTAAACTAGGGATTCTGTGTTATCATTGTGTTATACTTCAGACTAGTTCCCGGGTGTCGAGACCACGGACCTCACACCCAAGACTAGGGATACTGTGTACCATCATATTATACTTCAGACTAGTTCCAGGGTGTAGAGACCACGGACCTCACACCCAAGACTAGGCATTGTTTGATATCTGTTATGACCTATTGCATTGCTGACTATCCCTCTGCTTTCTGATTCGGTACCTACGATATATCTGATTACCTGTTGCCGACCTGGCTTGCCCGACCTTGAAAGCTATCTCTCTCCATTGAGAGATTAGTCTCCCGACCTGCTGGTGACACCCATCTTCCAGGTGTCACTCAGCCACAGGTCCCTCCTGCTATCCAGCCTGGGGCTCCACCCCTTATGGATCTCTCAGGTTGTTGGAAGGTTTCGCACTTCCCAGAGGGAGGTATTTCCTTTACTGCCAAGGACCACCTGCTTCTCGGGTGGTCCCACTCAAAGTCATTACTGTTGCACCAAACACTCACACTATATAGGTGTCCAGAGGTTAGTTATACTTGGATTAATGGTGATTCTGCAGATCATCCATAATCAGGTATATATCACCAATAATCTGTACTGCTGCCATCTGATCTGTTGCCGAACCTCATTTTGTCTGACCTTTCTCCCTTCAGTGGAACGTCTCCCACTGTAGGGTTCTATCAGAGGCTTGCCTCTTTGAGACGACCGCCACTAGCAAACCCTTGCTGCTAGAGGCCGAAACTCCTCCACTCCGTTCTTTGGAAGATCTCACACACTCAGAGGTAACCACGCCTCTGAGGAATTACGGTGT